>NW_026947629.1:0-580043 GCF_034190915.1 Cavia porcellus
ACTCCGTGATGTTTTTCTCACTCCTACTAGTGAATGTAATGTAACACACACCCATACAATGCGCACCACCCCGTGATGTTTTCTCACTCCTACTAGTGAATGTAATGTAACACACACCCATACAATGCGCACCACCCCGTGATGTTTTTCTCACTCCTACTAGTGAATGTAATGTAACACACAGCCATACAATGCGCACCACCCCGTGATGTTTTTCTCACTCCTAGTAGTGAATCTAATGTAACACACACCCATACAAAGCGCACCACCCCGTGATTTTTTTCTCACTCCTACTAGTGAATGTAATGTAACACACACCCATACAATGCGCACCACCCCGTGATGTTTTTCTCACTCCTACTAGTGAATGTAATGTAACACACACCCATACAATGCGCACCACCCCGTGATGTTTTTCTCACTCCTACTAGTGAATGTAATGTAACACACACCCATACAATGCGCACCACCCCGTGATGTTTTTCTCACTGCTACTAGTGAATGTAATGTAACACACACCCAAAGAATGCGCACCACCCCGTGATGTTTTTCTCACTCCTACTAGTGAATCTAATGTAACACACACCCATACAAAACGCACCACCCCGTGATGTTTTTCTCACTCCTACTAGTGAATGTAATGTAACACACACCCATACAATGCGCAACACCCCGTGATGTTTTTCTCACTCCTACTAGTGAATCTAATGTAACACACACCCATACAATGCGCACCACCCCGTGATGTTTTTCTCACTCCTACTAGTGAATCTAATGTAACACACACCCATACAATGCGCACCACCCCTTGATGTTTTTCTCACTCCTACTAGTGAATCTAATGTAACACACACCCATACAATGCGCACCACCCCGTGATGTTTTTCTCACAAATACTAGTGAATGTAATGTAATACACACCCATACAATGCGCACCACCCCGTGATGTTTTTCTCACTCCTACTGGAGAATGTAATGTAACACACACCCATACAATGCGCACCACCCCGTGATGTTTTTCTCACTCCTACTGGTGAATCTAATGTAAAACACACCCATACAATGCGCACCACCCCGTGATGTTTTTCTCACTCCTACTGGTGAATCTAATGTAACACACACCCATATAATGCGCACCACCCCGTGATGTTTTTCTCACTCCTACTAGTGAATGTAATGTAACACACACCCATACAATGCGCACCACCCCGTGATGTTTTTCTCACCCCTACTAGTGAATCTAATGTAACACACACCCATACAATGCGCACCACCCCGTGATGTTTTTCTCACCCCTACTAGTGAATCTAATGTAACACACACCCATACAATGCGCACCACCCCGTGATGTTTTTCTCACTCCTACTAGTGAATCTAATGTAACACACACCCATACAATGCGCACCACCCCGTGATGTTTTTCTCACTCCTACTAGTGAATCTAATGTAACACACACCCATACAATGCGCACCACCCCGTGATGTTTTTCTCACTCCTACTAGTGATTGTAATGTAACACACACCCATACAATGCGCACCACCCCGTGATGTTTTTCTCACTACTACTAGTGAATCTAATGTAACACACACCCATAAAATGTGCACCACGCCGTGATGTTTTTCTCACTCCTACTAGTGAATCTAATGTAACACACACCCATACAATGCGCACCACCCCGTGATGTTTTTCTCACTAATACTAGTGAATGTAATGTAACACACACCCATACAATGCGCACCACCCCGTGATGTTTTTCTCACTCCTACTAGTGAATGTAATGTAACACACACCCATACAATGCGCACCACCCCGTGATGTTTTTCTCACACCTACTAGTGAATCTAATGTAACACACACCTATACAATGCGCACCACCCCGTGATGTTTTTCTCACTCCTACTAGTGAATGTAATGTAACACACACCCATACAATGCGCACCACCCCGTGATGTTTTCTCACTCCTACTAGTGAATGTAATGTAACACACACCCATAAAATGCGCACCACCCCGTGATGTTTTTCTCACTCCTACTAGTGAATGTAATGTAACACACACCCATACAATGCGCACCACCCCGTGATGTTTTTCTCACTCCTAGTAGTGAATCTAATGTAACACACACCCATACAAAGCGCACCACCCCGTGATTTTTTTCTCACTCCTACTAGTGAATGTAATGTAACACACACCCATACAATGCGCACCACCCCGTGATTTTTTTCTCACTCCTACTAGTGAATGTAATGTAACACACACCCATACAATGCGCACCACCCCGTGATGTTTTTCTCACTCCTACTAGTGAATGTAATGTAACACACACCCATACAATGCGCACCACCCCGTGATGTTTTTCTCACTCCTACTAGTGAATGTAATGTAACACACACCCATACAATGCGCACCACCCCGTGATGTTTTTCTCACTGCTACTAGTGAATGTAATGTAACACACACCCAAAGAATGCGCACCACCCCGTGATGTTTTTCTCACTCCTACTAGTGAATGTAATGTAACACACACCCATACAATGCGCAACACCCCGTGATGTTTTTCTCACTCCTACTAGTGAATCTAATGTAACACACACCCATACAATGCGCACCACCCCGTGATGTTTTTCTCACTCCTACTAGTGAATCTAATGTAACACACACCCATACAATGCGCACCACCCCTTGATGTTTTTCTCACTCCTACTAG
The DNA here is from genome assembly GCF_034190915.1 of Cavia porcellus. Classification (NCBI taxonomy): domain Eukaryota; kingdom Metazoa; phylum Chordata; class Mammalia; order Rodentia; family Caviidae; genus Cavia; species Cavia porcellus. Next base: position 2,709 of record NW_026947629.1, read on the forward strand.
TGAATCTAATGTAACACACACCCATACAATGCGCACCACCCCGTGATGTTTTTCTCTCTCCTACGAGTGAATCTAATGTAACACAAATCCATACAATGCGCACCACCCCGTGATGTATTTCTCACACCTACTAGTGAATCTAATGTAACACACACCCATACAATGCGCACCACCCCTTGATGTTTTTCTCACTCCTACTAGTGAATCTAATGTAACACACACCCATACAATGCGCACCACCCCGTGATGTTTTTCTCACTCCTTCTTGTGAATCTAATGTAACACACACCCATACAATGCGCACCACCCCGTGATGTTTTTCTCACTCCTACTAGTGAATGTAATGTAACACACACCCATACAATGCGCACCACCCCGTGATGTTTTTCTCACAAATACTAGTGAATGTAATGTAACACACACCCATACAATGCGCACCACCCCGTGATGTTTTTCTCACTCCTACTGGAGAATGTAATGTAACACACACCCATACAATGCGCACCACCCCGTGATGTTTTTCTCACTCCTACTGGTGAATCTAATGTAAAACACACCCATACAATGCGCACCACCCCGTGATGTTTTTCTGACTCCTACTGGTGAATCTAATGTAACACACACCCATATAATGCGCACCACCCCGTGATGTTTTTCTCACTCCTACTAGTGAATGTAATGTAACACACACCCATACAATGCGCACCACCCCGTGATGTTTTTCTCACCCCTACTAGTGAATCTAATGTAACACACACCCATACAATGCGCACCACCCCGTGATGTTTTTCTCACCCCTACTAGTGAATCTAATGTAACACACACCCATACAATGCGCACCACTCCGTGATGTTTTTCTCACTCCTACTAGTGAATGTAATGTAACACACACCCATACAATGCGCACCACCCCGTGATGTTTTTCTCACTCCTACTAGTGAATCTAATGTAACACACACCCATACAATGCGCACCACCCCGTGATGTTTTTCTCACTCCTACTAGTGATTGTAATGTAACACACACCCATACAATGCGCACCACCCCGTGATGTTTTTCTCACTACTACTAGTGAATCTAATGTAACACACACCCATAAAATGTGCACCACCCCGTGATGTTTTTCTCACTCCTACTAGTGAATCTAATGTAACACACACCCATAAAATGCGCACCACCCCGTGATGTTTTTCTCACTCCTACTAGTGAATCTATGTAACACACACCCATACAATGCGCACCACCCCGTGATGTTTTTCTCACTCATACTAGTGAATCTAATGTAACACACACCCATACAATGCGCACCACCCAGTGATGTTTTTCTCACTAATACTAGTGAATGTAATGTAACACACACCCATACAATGCGCACCACCCCGTGATGTTTTTCTCACTCCTACTAGTGAATGTAATGTAACACACACCCATACAATGCGCACCACCCCGTGATGTTTTTCTCACACCTACTAGTGAATCTAATGTAACACACACCCATACAATGCGCACCACCCCGTGATGTTTTTCTCACTCCTACTAGTGAATGTAATGTAACACACACCCATACAATGCGCACCACCCCGTGATGTTTTCTCACTCCTACTAGTGAATGTAATGTAACACACACCCATAAAATGCGCACCACCCCGTGATGTTTTTCTCACTCCTACTAGTGAATGTAATGTAACACACACCCATACAATGCGCACCACCCCGTGATGTTTTTCTCACTCCTAGTAGTGAATCTAATGTAACACAAACCCATACAAAGCGCACCACCCCGTGATTTTTTTCTCACTCCTACTAGTGAATGTAATGTAACACACACCCATACAATGCGCACCACCCCGTGATTTTTTTCTCACTCCTACTAGTGAATGTAATGTAACACACACCCATACAATGCGCACCACCCCGTGATGTTTTTCTCACTCCTACTAGTGAATGTAATGTAACACACACCCATACAATGCGCACCACCCCGTGATGTTTTTCTCACTCCTACTAGTGAATGTAATGTAACACACACCCATACAATGCGCACCACCCCGTGATGTTTTTCTCACTGCTACTAGTGAATGTAATGTAACACACACCCAAAGAATGCGCACCACCCCGTGATGTTTTTCTCACTCCTACTAGTGAATCTAATGTAACACACACCCATACAATGCGCACCACCCCGTGATGTTTTTCTCACTCCTACTAGTGAATGTAATGTAACACACACCCATACAATGCGCAACACCCCGTGATGTTTTTCTCACTCCTACTAGTGAATCTAATGTAACACACACCCATACAATGCGCACCACCCCGTGATGTTTTTCTCACTCCTACTAGTGAATCTAATGTAACACACACCCATACAATGCGCACCAGCCCTTGATGTTTTTCTCACTCCTACTAGTGAATCTAATGTAACACACACCCATACAATGCGCACCACCCCGTGATGTTTTTCTCACTCCTACTAGTGAATCTAATGTAACACACATCCATACAATGCGCACCACCCCGTGATGTATTTCTCACACCTACTAGTGAATCTAATGTAACACACACCCATACAATGCGCACCACCCCTTGATGTTTTTCTCACTCCTACTAGTGAATCTAATGTAACACACACCCATACAATGCGCACCACCCCGTGATGTTTTTCTCACTCCTTCTTGTGAATCTAATGTAACACACACCCATACAATGCGCACCACACCGTGATGTTTTTCTCACTCCTACTAGTGAATGTAATGTAACACACACCCATACAATGCGCACCACCCCGTGATGTTTTTCTCACAAATACTAGTGAATGTAATGTAACACACACCCATACAATGCGCACCACCCCGTGATGTTTTTCTCACTCCTACTGGAGAATGTAATGTAACACACACCCATACAATGCGCACCACCCCGTGATGTTTTTCTCACTCCTACTAGTGAATGTAATGTAACACACACCCATACAATGCGCACCACCCCGTGATGTTTTTCTCACCCCTACTAGTGAATCTAATGTAACACACACCAATACAATGCGCACCACCCCGTGATGTTTTTCTCACCCCTACTAGTGAATCTAATGTAACACACACCCATACAATGCGCACCACTCCGTGATGTTTTTCTCACTCCTACTAGTGAATGTAATGTAACACACACCCATACAATGCGCACCACCCCGTGATGTTTTTCTCACTCGTACTAGTGAATCTTATGTAACAAACACCCATACAATGCGCACCACCCCGTGATGTTTTTCTCACTCCTACTAGTGATTGTAATGTAACACACACCCATACAATGCGCACCACCCCGTGATGTTTTTCTCACTCCTACTGGAGAATGTAATGTAACACACACCCATACAATGCGCACCACCCCGTGATGTTTTTCTCACTCCTACTAGCGAATCTATGTAACACACACCCATACAATGCGCACCACCCCGTGATGTTTTTCTCACTCCTACTAGTGAATCTATGTAACACACACCCATACAATGCGCACCACCCCGTGATGTTTTTCTCACTCCTACTAGTGAATGTACTGTAACACACACCCAAACAATGCGCACCACCCCGTGATGTTTTTCTCACTCCTACTAGTGAATCTAATGTAACACACACCCATACAATGCGCACCACCCCGTGATGTTTTTCTCACTCCTACTAGTGAATGTAATGTAACACACACCCATACAATGCGCACCACCCCGTGATGTTTTTCTCACACCTACTAGTGAATCTAATGTAACACACACCCATACAATGCGCACCACCCCGTGATGTTTTTCTCACTCCTACTAGTGAATGTAATGTAACACACACCCATACAATGCGCACCACCCCGTGATGTTTTCTCACTCCTACTAGTGAATGTAATGTAACACACACCCATAAAATGCGCACCACCCCGTGATGTTTTTCTCACTCCTACTAGTGAATGTAATGTAACACACACCCATACAATGCGCACCACCCCGTGATGTTTTTCTCACTCCTAGTAGTGAATCTAATGTAACACAAACCCATACAAAGCGCACCACCCCGTGATTTTTTTCTCACTCCTACTAGTGAATGTAATGTAACACACACCCATACAATGCGCACCACCCCGTGATTTTTTTCTCACTCCTACTAGTGAATGTAATGTAACACACACCCATACAATGCGCACCACCCCGTGATGTTTTTCTCACTCCTACTAGTGAATGTAATGTAACACACACCCATACAATGCGCACCACCCCGTGATGTTTTTCTCACTCCTACTAGTGAATGTAATGTAACACACACCCATACAATGCGCACCACCCCGTGATGTTTTTCTCACTGCTACTAGTGAATGTAATGTAACACACACCCAAAGAATGCGCACCACCCCGTGATGTTTTTCTCACTCCTACTAGTGAATCTAATGTAACACACACCCATACAATGCGCACCACCCCGTGATGTTTTTCTCACTCCTACTAGTGAATGTAATGTAACACACACCCATACAATGCGCAACACCCCGTGATGTTTTTCTCACTCCTACTAGTGAATCTAATGTAACACACACCCATACAATGCGCACCACCCCGTGATGTTTTTCTCACTCCTACTAGTGAATCTAATGTAACACACACCCATACAATGCGCACCAGCCCTTGATGTTTTTCTCACTCCTACTAGTGAATCTAATGTAACACACACCCATACAATGCGCACCACCCCGTGATGTTTTTCTCACTCCTACTAGTGAATCTAATGTAACACACATCCATACAATGCGCACCACCCCGTGATGTATTTCTCACACCTACTAGTGAATCTAATGTAACACACACCCATACAATGCGCACCACCCCTTGATGTTTTTCTCACTCCTACTAGTGAATCTAATGTAACACACACCCATACAATGCGCACCACCCCGTGATGTTTTTCTCACTCCTTCTTGTGAATCTAATGTAACACACACCCATACAATGCGCACCACACCGTGATGTTTTTCTCACTCCTACTAGTGAATGTAATGTAACACACACCCATACAATGCGCACCACCCCGTGATGTTTTTCTCACAAATACTAGTGAATGTAATGTAACACACACCCATACAATGCGCACCACCCCGTGATGTTTTTCTCACTCCTACTGGAGAATGTAATGTAACACACACCCATACAATGCGCACCACCCCGTGATGTTTTTCTCACTCCTACTAGTGAATGTAATGTAACACACACCCATACAATGCGCACCACCCCGTGATGTTTTTCTCACCCCTACTAGTGAATCTAATGTAACACACACCAATACAATGCGCACCACCCCGTGATGTTTTTCTCACCCCTACTAGTGAATCTAATGTAACACACACCCATACAATGCGCACCACTCCGTGATGTTTTTCTCACTCCTACTAGTGAATGTAATGTAACACACACCCATACAATGCGCACCACCCCGTGATGTTTTTCTCACTCGTACTAGTGAATCTTATGTAACAAACACCCATACAATGCGCACCACCCCGTGATGTTTTTCTCACTCCTACTAGTGATTGTAATGTAACACACACCCATACAATGCGCACCACCCCGTGATGTTTTTCTCACTCCTACTGGAGAATGTAATGTAACACACACCCATACAATGCGCACCACCCCGTGATGTTTTTCTCACTCCTACTAGCGAATCTATGTAACACACACCCATACAATGCGCACCACCCCGTGATGTTTTTCTCACTCCTACTAGTGAATCTATGTAACACACACCCATACAATGCGCACCACCCCGTGATGTTTTTCTCACTCCTACTAGTGAATGTACTGTAACACACACCCAAACAATGCGCACCACCCCGTGATGTTTTTCTCACTCCTACTAGTGAATCTAATGTAACACACACCCATACAATGCGCACCACCCCGTGATGTTTTTCTCACTCCTACTAGTGAATCTAATGTAACACACACCCATACAATGCGCACCACCCCGTAATGTTTTTCTCACTCCTACTAGTGAATCTAATGTAACACACACCCATACAATGCGCACCACCCCGTGATGTTTTTCTCACTCCTACTAGTGAATCTAATGTAACACACACCCATACAATGCGCACCACCCCTTGATGTTTTTCTCACTCCTACTAGTGAATCTAATGTAACACACACCCATACAATGCGCACCACCCCGTGATGTTTTTCTCACAAATACTAGTGAATGTAATGTAATACACACCCATACAATGCGCACCACCCCGTGATGTTTTTCTCACTCCTACTGGAGAATGTAATGTAACACACACCCATACAATGCGCACCACCCCGTGATGTTTTTCTCACTCCTACTGGTGAATCTAATGTAAAACACACCCATACAATGCGCACCACCCCGTGATGTTTTTCTCACTCCTACTGGTGAATCTAATGTAACACACACCCATATAATGCGCACCACCCCGTGATGTTTTTCTCACTCCTACTAGTGAATGTAATGTAACACACACCCATACAATGCGCACCACCCCGTGATGTTTTTCTCACCCCTACTAGTGAATCTAATGTAACACACACCCATACAATGCGCACCACCCCGTGATGTTTTTCTCACCCCTACTAGTGAATCTAATGTAACACACACCCATACAATGCGCACCACCCCGTGATGTTTTTCTCACTCCTACTAGTGAATCTAATGTAACACACACCCATACAATGCGCACCACCCCGTGATGTTTTTCTCACTCCTACTAGTGAATCTAATGTAACACACACCCATACAATGCGCACCACCCCGTGATGTTTTTCTCACTCCTACTAGTGATTGTAATGTAACACACACCCATACAATGCGCACCACCCCGTGATGTTTTTCTCACTACTACTAGTGAATCTAATGTAACACACACCCATAAAATGTGCACCACGCCGTGATGTTTTTCTCACTCCTACTAGTGAATCTAATGTAACACACACCCATACAATGCGCACCACCCCGTGATGTTTTTCTCACTAATACTAGTGAATGTAATGTAACACACACCCATACAATGCGCACCACCCCGTGATGTTTTTCTCACTCCTACTAGTGAATGTAATGTAACACACACCCATACAATGCGCACCACCCCGTGATGTTTTTCTCACACCTACTAGTGAATCTAATGTAACACACACCTATACAATGCGCACCACCCCGTGATGTTTTTCTCACTCCTACTAGTGAATGTAATGTAACACACACCCATACAATGCGCACCACCCCGTGATGTTTTCTCACTCCTACTAGTGAATGTAATGTAACACACACCCATAAAATGCGCACCACCCCGTGATGTTTTTCTCACTCCTACTAGTGAATGTAATGTAACACACACCCATACAATGCGCACCACCCCGTGATGTTTTTCTCACTCCTAGTAGTGAATCTAATGTAACACACACCCATACAAAGCGCACCACCCCGTGATTTTTTTCTCACTCCTACTAGTGAATGTAATGTAACACACACCCATACAATGCGCACCACCCCGTGATTTTTTTCTCACTCCTACTAGTGAATGTAATGTAACACACACCCATACAATGCGCACCACCCCGTGATGTTTTTCTCACTCCTACTAGTGAATGTAATGTAACACACACCCATACAATGCGCACCACCCCGTGATGTTTTTCTCACTCCTACTAGTGAATGTAATGTAACACACACCCATACAATGCGCACCACCCCGTGATGTTTTTCTCACTGCTACTAGTGAATGTAATGTAACACACACCCAAAGAATGCGCACCACCCCGTGATGTTTTTCTCACTCCTACTAGTGAATGTAATGTAACACACACCCATACAATGCGCAACACCCCGTGATGTTTTTCTCACTCCTACTAGTGAATCTAATGTAACACACACCCATACAATGCGCACCACCCCGTGATGTTTTTCTCACTCCTACTAGTGAATCTAATGTAACACACACCCATACAATGCGCACCACCCCTTGATGTTTTTCTCACTCCTACTAGTGAATCTAATGTAACACACACCCATACAATGCGCACCACCCCGTGATGTTTTTCTCTCTCCTACGAGTGAATCTAATGTAACACAAATCCATACAATGCGCACCACCCCGTGATGTATTTCTCACACCTACTAGTGAATCTAATGTAACACACACCCATACAATGCGCACCACCCCTTGATGTTTTTCTCACTCCTACTAGTGAATCTAATGTAACACACACCCATACAATGCGCACCACCCCGTGATGTTTTTCTCACTCCTTCTTGTGAATCTAATGTAACACACACCCATACAATGCGCACCACCCCGTGATGTTTTTCTCACTCCTACTAGTGAATGTAATGTAACACACACCCATACAATGCGCACCACCCCGTGATGTTTTTCTCACAAATACTAGTGAATGTAATGTAACACACACCCATACAATGCGCACCACCCCGTGATGTTTTTCTCACTCCTACTGGAGAATGTAATGTAACACACACCCATACAATGCGCACCACCCCGTGATGTTTTTCTCACTCCTACTGGTGAATCTAATGTAAAACACACCCATACAATGCGCACCACCCCGTGATGTTTTTCTGACTCCTACTGGTGAATCTAATGTAACACACACCCATATAATGCGCACCACCCCGTGATGTTTTTCTCACTCCTACTAGTGAATGTAATGTAACACACACCCATACAATGCGCACCACCCCGTGATGTTTTTCTCACCCCTACTAGTGAATCTAATGTAACACACACCCATACAATGCGCACCACCCCGTGATGTTTTTCTCACCCCTACTAGTGAATCTAATGTAACACACACCCATACAATGCGCACCACTCCGTGATGTTTTTCTCACTCCTACTAGTGAATGTAATGTAACACACACCCATACAATGCGCACCACCCCGTGATGTTTTTCTCACTCCTACTAGTGAATCTAATGTAACACACACCCATACAATGCGCACCACCCCGTGATGTTTTTCTCACTCCTACTAGTGATTGTAATGTAACACACACCCATACAATGCGCACCACCCCGTGATGTTTTTCTCACTACTACTAGTGAATCTAATGTAACACACACCCATAAAATGTGCACCACCCCGTGATGTTTTTCTCACTCCTACTAGTGAATCTAATGTAACACACACCCATAAAATGCGCACCACCCCGTGATGTTTTTCTCACTCCTACTAGTGAATCTATGTAACACACACCCATACAATGCGCACCACCCCGTGATGTTTTTCTCACTCATACTAGTGAATCTAATGTAACACACACCCATACAATGCGCACCACCCAGTGATGTTTTTCTCACTAATACTAGTGAATGTAATGTAACACACACCCATACAATGCGCACCACCCCGTGATGTTTTTCTCACTCCTACTAGTGAATGTAATGTAACACACACCCATACAATGCGCACCACCCCGTGATGTTTTTCTCACACCTACTAGTGAATCTAATGTAACACACACCCATACAATGCGCACCACCCCGTGATGTTTTTCTCACTCCTACTAGTGAATGTAATGTAACACACACCCATACAATGCGCACCACCCCGTGATGTTTTCTCACTCCTACTAGTGAATGTAATGTAACACACACCCATAAAATGCGCACCACCCCGTGATGTTTTTCTCACTCCTACTAGTGAATGTAATGTAACACACACCCATACAATGCGCACCACCCCGTGATGTTTTTCTCACTCCTAGTAGTGAATCTAATGTAACACAAACCCATACAAAGCGCACCACCCCGTGATTTTTTTCTCACTCCTACTAGTGAATGTAATGTAACACACACCCATACAATGCGCACCACCCCGTGATTTTTTTCTCACTCCTACTAGTGAATGTAATGTAACACACACCCATACAATGCGCACCACCCCGTGATGTTTTTCTCACTCCTACTAGTGAATGTAATGTAACACACACCCATACAATGCGCACCACCCCGTGATGTTTTTCTCACTCCTACTAGTGAATGTAATGTAACACACACCCATACAATGCGCACCACCCCGTGATGTTTTTCTCACTGCTACTAGTGAATGTAATGTAACACACACCCAAAGAATGCGCACCACCCCGTGATGTTTTTCTCACTCCTACTAGTGAATCTAATGTAACACACACCCATACAATGCGCACCACCCCGTGATGTTTTTCTCACTCCTACTAGTGAATGTAATGTAACACACACCCATACAATGCGCAACACCCCGTGATGTTTTTCTCACTCCTACTAGTGAATCTAATGTAACACACACCCATACAATGCGCACCACCCCGTGATGTTTTTCTCACTCCTACTAGTGAATCTAATGTAACACACACCCATACAATGCGCACCAGCCCTTGATGTTTTTCTCACTCCTACTAGTGAATCTAATGTAACACACACCCATACAATGCGCACCACCCCGTGATGTTTTTCTCACTCCTACTAGTGAATCTAATGTAACACACATCCATACAATGCGCACCACCCCGTGATGTATTTCTCACACCTACTAGTGAATCTAATGTAACACACACCCATACAATGCGCACCACCCCTTGATGTTTTTCTCACTCCTACTAGTGAATCTAATGTAACACACACCCATACAATGCGCACCACCCCGTGATGTTTTTCTCACTCCTTCTTGTGAATCTAATGTAACACACACCCATACAATGCGCACCACACCGTGATGTTTTTCTCACTCCTACTAGTGAATGTAATGTAACACACACCCATACAATGCGCACCACCCCGTGATGTTTTTCTCACAAATACTAGTGAATGTAATGTAACACACACCCATACAATGCGCACCACCCCGTGATGTTTTTCTCACTCCTACTGGAGAATGTAATGTAACACACACCCATACAATGCGCACCACCCCGTGATGTTTTTCTCACTCCTACTAGTGAATGTAATGTAACACACACCCATACAATGCGCACCACCCCGTGATGTTTTTCTCACCCCTACTAGTGAATCTAATGTAACACACACCAATACAATGCGCACCACCCCGTGATGTTTTTCTCACCCCTACTAGTGAATCTAATGTAACACACACCCATACAATGCGCACCACTCCGTGATGTTTTTCTCACTCCTACTAGTGAATGTAATGTAACACACACCCATACAATGCGCACCACCCCGTGATGTTTTTCTCACTCGTACTAGTGAATCTTATGTAACAAACACCCATACAATGCGCACCACCCCGTGATGTTTTTCTCACTCCTACTAGTGATTGTAATGTAACACACACCCATACAATGCGCACCACCCCGTGATGTTTTTCTCACTCCTACTGGAGAATGTAATGTAACACACACCCATACAATGCGCACCACCCCGTGATGTTTTTCTCACTCCTACTAGCGAATCTATGTAACACACACCCATACAATGCGCACCACCCCGTGATGTTTTTCTCACTCCTACTAGTGAATCTATGTAACACACACCCATACAATGCGCACCACCCCGTGATGTTTTTCTCACTCCTACTAGTGAATGTACTGTAACACACACCCAAACAATGCGCACCACCCCGTGATGTTTTTCTCACTCCTACTAGTGAATCTAATGTAACACACACCCATACAATGCGCACCACCCCGTGATGTTTTTCTCACTCCTACTAGTGAATGTAATGTAACACACACCCATACAATGCGCACCACCCCGTGATGTTTTTCTCACACCTACTAGTGAATCTAATGTAACACACACCCATACAATGCGCACCACCCCGTGATGTTTTTCTCACTCCTACTAGTGAATGTAATGTAACACACACCCATACAATGCGCACCACCCCGTGATGTTTTCTCACTCCTACTAGTGAATGTAATGTAACACACACCCATAAAATGCGCACCACCCCGTGATGTTTTTCTCACTCCTACTAGTGAATGTAATGTAACACACACCCATACAATGCGCACCACCCCGTGATGTTTTTCTCACTCCTAGTAGTGAATCTAATGTAACACAAACCCATACAAAGCGCACCACCCCGTGATTTTTTTCTCACTCCTACTAGTGAATGTAATGTAACACACACCCATACAATGCGCACCACCCCGTGATTTTTTTCTCACTCCTACTAGTGAATGTAATGTAACACACACCCATACAATGCGCACCACCCCGTGATGTTTTTCTCACTCCTACTAGTGAATGTAATGTAACACACACCCATACAATGCGCACCACCCCGTGATGTTTTTCTCACTCCTACTAGTGAATGTAATGTAACACACACCCATACAATGCGCACCACCCCGTGATGTTTTTCTCACTGCTACTAGTGAATGTAATGTAACACACACCCAAAGAATGCGCACCACCCCGTGATGTTTTTCTCACTCCTACTAGTGAATCTAATGTAACACACACCCATACAATGCGCACCACCCCGTGATGTTTTTCTCACTCCTACTAGTGAATGTAATGTAACACACACCCATACAATGCGCAACACCCCGTGATGTTTTTCTCACTCCTACTAGTGAATCTAATGTAACACACACCCATACAATGCGCACCACCCCGTGATGTTTTTCTCACTCCTACTAGTGAATCTAATGTAACACACACCCATACAATGCGCACCAGCCCTTGATGTTTTTCTCACTCCTACTAGTGAATCTAATGTAACACACACCCATACAATGCGCACCACCCCGTGATGTTTTTCTCACTCCTACTAGTGAATCTAATGTAACACACATCCATACAATGCGCACCACCCCGTGATGTATTTCTCACACCTACTAGTGAATCTAATGTAACACACACCCATACAATGCGCACCACCCCTTGATGTTTTTCTCACTCCTACTAGTGAATCTAATGTAACACACACCCATACAATGCGCACCACCCCGTGATGTTTTTCTCACTCCTTCTTGTGAATCTAATGTAACACACACCCATACAATGCGCACCACACCGTGATGTTTTTCTCACTCCTACTAGTGAATGTAATGTAACACACACCCATACAATGCGCACCACCCCGTGATGTTTTTCTCACAAATACTAGTGAATGTAATGTAACACACACCCATACAATGCGCACCACCCCGTGATGTTTTTCTCACTCCTACTGGAGAATGTAATGTAACACACACCCATACAATGCGCACCACCCCGTGATGTTTTTCTCACTCCTACTAGTGAATGTAATGTAACACACACCCATACAATGCGCACCACCCCGTGATGTTTTTCTCACCCCTACTAGTGAATCTAATGTAACACACACCAATACAATGCGCACCACCCCGTGATGTTTTTCTCACCCCTACTAGTGAATCTAATGTAACACACACCCATACAATGCGCACCACTCCGTGATGTTTTTCTCACTCCTACTAGTGAATGTAATGTAACACACACCCATACAATGCGCACCACCCCGTGATGTTTTTCTCACTCGTACTAGTGAATCTTATGTAACAAACACCCATACAATGCGCACCACCCCGTGATGTTTTTCTCACTCCTACTAGTGATTGTAATGTAACACACACCCATACAATGCGCACCACCCCGTGATGTTTTTCTCACTCCTACTGGAGAATGTAATGTAACACACACCCATACAATGCGCACCACCCCGTGATGTTTTTCTCACTCCTACTAGCGAATCTATGTAACACACACCCATACAATGCGCACCACCCCGTGATGTTTTTCTCACTCCTACTAGTGAATCTATGTAACACACACCCATACAATGCGCACCACCCCGTGATGTTTTTCTCACTCCTACTAGTGAATGTACTGTAACACACACCCAAACAATGCGCACCACCCCGTGATGTTTTTCTCACTCCTACTAGTGAATCTAATGTAACACACACCCATACAATGCGCACCACCCCGTGATGTTTTTCTCACTCCTACTAGTGAATCTAATGTAACACACACCCATACAATGCGCACCACCCCGTAATGTTTTTCTCACTCCTACTAGTGAATCTAATGTAACACACACCCATACAATGCGCACCACCCCGTGATGTTTTTCTCACTCCTACTAGTGAATCTAATGTAACACACACCCATACAATGCGCACCACCCCGTGATGTTTTTCTCACTCCTACTAGTGAATGTAATGTAACACACACCCATACAATGCGCACCAACCCGTGATGTTTTTCTCACTCCTACTAGTGAATGTAATGTAACACACACCCATACAATGCGCACCACCCCGTGATGTTTTTCTCACTCCTACTAGTGAATGTAATGTAACACACACCCATACAATGCGCACCACCCCGTGATGTTTTTCTCACTCCTACTAGTGAATCTAATGTAACACACACCCATACAATGCGCACCACCCCGTGATGTTTTTCTCACTCCTACTAGTGAATCTATGTAACACACACCCATACAATGCGCACCACCCCGTGATGTTTTTCTCACTCCTACTAGTGAATGTAATGTAACACACACCCATACAATGCGCACCACCCCGTGATGTTTTTCCCACTAATACTAGTGAATGTAATGTAACACACACCCATACAATGCGCCCCACCCCGTGATGTTTTTCTCACTCCTACTGGTGAATCTAATGTAAAACACACCCATACAATGCGCACCACCCCGTGATGTTTTTCTCACTCCTACTGGTGAATCTAATGTAACACACACCCATATAATGCGCACCACCCCGTGATGTTTTTCTCACTCCTACTAGTGAATGTAATGTAACACACACCCATACAATGCGCACCACCCCGTGATGTTTTTCTCACCCCTACTAGTGAATCTAATATAACACACACCCATACAATGCGCACCACCCCGTGATGTTTTTCTCACCCCTACTAGTGAATCTAATGTAACACACACCCATACAATGCGCAACACCCCGTGATGTTTTTCTCACTCCTACTAGTGAATCTAATGTAACACACACCCATACAATGCGCACCACCCCGTGATGTTTTTCTCACTCCTACTAGTGAATCTAATGTAACACACACCCATGCAATGCGCACCACCCCTTGATGTTTTTCTCACTCCTACTAGTGAATCTAATGTAACACACACCCATACAATGCGCACCACCCCGTGATGTTTTTCTCACTCCTACTACTGAATCTAATGTAACACACATCCATACAATGCGCACCACCCCGTGATGTATTTCTCACTCCTACTAGTGAATCTAATGTAACACACACCCATACAATGCGCACCACCCCGTGATGTTTTTCTCACACCTACTAGTGAATCTAATGTAACACACACCCATACAATGCGCACCACTCCGTGATGTTTTTCTCACTCCTACTAGTGAATGTAATGTAACACACACCCATACAATGCGCACCACCCCGTGATGTTTTCTCACTCCTACTAGTGAATGTAATGTAACACACACCCATACAATGCGCACCACCCCGTGATGTTTTTCTCACTCCTACTAGTGAATGTAATGTAACACACAGCCATACAATGCGCACCACCCCGTGATGTTTTTCTCACTCCTAGTAGTGAATCTAATGTAACACACACCCATACAAAGCGCACCACCCCGTGATTTTTTTCTCACTCCTACTAGTGAATGTAATGTAACACACACCCATACAATGCGCACCACCCCGTGATGTTTTTCTCACTCCTACTAGTGAATGTAATGTAACACACACCCATACAATGCGCACCACCCCGTGATGTTTTTCTCACTCCTACTAGTGAATGTAATGTAACACACACCCATACAATGCGCACCACCCCGTGATGTTTTTCTCACTGCTACTAGTGAATGTAATGTAACACACACCCAAAGAATGCGCACCACCCCGTGATGTTTTTCTCACTCCTACTAGTGAATCTAATGTAACACACACCCATACAATGCGCACCACCCCGTGATGTTTTTCTCACTCCTACTAGTGAATGTAATGTAACACACACCCATACAATGCGCAACACCCCGTGATGTTTTTCTCACTCCTACTAGTGAATCTAATGTAACACACACCCATACAATGCGCACCACCCCGTGATGTTTTTCTCACTCCTACTAGTGAATCTAATGTAACACACACCCATACAATGCGCACCACCCCTTGATGTTTTTCTCACTCCTACTAGTGAATCTAATGTAACACACACCCATACAATGCGCACCACCCCGTGATGTTTTTCTCACAAATACTAGTGAATGTAATGTAATACACACCCATACAATGCGCACCACCCCGTGATGTTTTTCTCACTCCTACTGGAGAATGTAATGTAACACACACCCATACAATGCGCACCACCCCGTGATGTTTTTCTCACTCCTACTGGTGAATCTAATGTAAAACACACCCATACAATGCGCACCACCCCGTGATGTTTTTCTCACTCCTACTGGTGAATCTAATGTAACACACACCCATATAATGCGCACCACCCCGTGATGTTTTTCTCACTCCTACTAGTGAATGTAATGTAACACACACCCATACAATGCGCACCACCCCGTGATGTTTTTCTCACCCCTACTAGTGAATCTAATGTAACACACACCCATACAATGCGCACCACCCCGTGATGTTTTTCTCACCCCTACTAGTGAATCTAATGTAACACACACCCATACAATGCGCACCACCCCGTGATGTTTTTCTCACTCCTACTAGTGAATCTAATGTAACACACACCCATACAATGCGCACCACCCCGTGATGTTTTTCTCACTCCTACTAGTGAATCTAATGTAACACACACCCATACAATGCGCACCACCCCGTGATGTTTTTCTCACTCCTACTAGTGATTGTAATGTAACACACACCCATACAATGCGCACCACCGCGTGATGTTTTTCTCACTACTACTAGTGAATCTAATGTAACACACACCCATAAAATGTGCACCACGCCGTGATGTTTTTCTCACTCCTACTAGTGAATCTAATGTAACACACACCCATACAATGCGCACCACCCCGTGATGTTTTTCTCACTAATACTAGTGAATGTAATGTAACACACACCCATACAATGCGCACCACCCCGTGATGTTTTTCTCACTCCTACTAGTGAATGTAATGTAACACACACCCATACAATGCGCACCACCCCGTGATGTTTTTCTCACACCTACTAGTGAATCTAATGTAACACACACCTATACAATGCGCACCACCCCGTGATGTTTTTCTCACTCCTACTAGTGAATGTAATGTAACACACACCCATACAATGCGCACCACCCCGTGATGTTTTCTCACTCCTACTAGTGAATGTAATGTAACACACACCCATAAAATGCGCACCACCCCGTGATGTTTTTCTCACTCCTACTAGTGAATGTAATGTAACACACACCCATACAATGCGCACCACCCCGTGATGTTTTTCTCACTCCTAGTAGTGAATCTAATGTAACACACACCCATACAAAGCGCACCACCCCGTGATTTTTTTCTCACTCCTACTAGTGAATGTAATGTAACACACACCCATACAATGCGCACCACCCCGTGATTTTTTTCTCACTCCTACTAGTGAATGTAATGTAACACACACCCATACAATGCGCACCACCCCGTGATGTTTTTCTCACTCCTACTAGTGAATGTAATGTAACACACACCCATACAATGCGCACCACCCCGTGATGTTTTTCTCACTCCTACTAGTGAATGTAATGTAACACACACCCATACAATGCGCACCACCCCGTGATGTTTTTCTCACTGCTACTAGTGAATGTAATGTAACACACACCCAAAGAATGCGCACCACCCCGTGATGTTTTTCTCACTCCTACTAGTGAATGTAATGTAACACACACCCATACAATGCGCAACACCCCGTGATGTTTTTCTCACTCCTACTAGTGAATCTAATGTAACACACACCCATACAATGCGCACCACCCCGTGATGTTTTTCTCACTCCTACTAGTGAATCTAATGTAACACACACCCATACAATGCGCACCACCCCTTGATGTTTTTCTCACTCCTACTAGTGAATCTAATGTAACACACACCCATACAATGCGCACCACCCCGTGATGTTTTTCTCTCTCCTACTAGTGAATCTAATGTAACACAAATCCATACAATGCGCACCACCCCGTGATGTATTTCTCACACCTACTAGTGAATCTAATGTAACACACACCCATACAATGCGCACCACCCCTTGATGTTTTTCTCACTCCTACTAGTGAATCTAATGTAACACACACCCATACAATGCGCACCACCCCGTGATGTTTTTCTCACTCCTTCTTGTGAATCTAATGTAACACACACCCATACAATGCGCACCACCCCGTGATGTTTTTCTCACTCCTACTAGTGAATGTAATGTAACACACACCCATACAATGCGCACCACCCCGTGATGTTTTTCTCACAAATACTAGTGAATGTAATGTAACACACACCCATACAATGCGCACCACCCCGTGATGTTTTTCTCACTCCTACTGGAGAATGTAATGTAACACACACCCATACAATGCGCACCACCCCGTGATGTTTTTCTCACTCCTACTGGTGAATCTAATGTAAAACACACCCATACAATGCGCACCACCCCGTGATGTTTTTCTGACTCCTACTGGTGAATCTAATGTAACACACACCCATATAATGCGCACCACCCCGTGATGTTTTTCTCACTCCTACTAGTGAATGTAATGTAACACACACCCATACAATGCGCACCACCCCGTGATGTTTTTCTCACCCCTACTAGTGAATCTAATGTAACACACACCCATACAATGCGCACCACCCCGTGATGTTTTTCTCACCCCTACTAGTGAATCTAATGTAACACACACCCATACAATGCGCACCACTCCGTGATGTTTTTCTCACTCCTACTAGTGAATGTAATGTAACACACACCCATACAATGCGCACCACCCCGTGATGTTTTTCTCACTCCTACTAGTGAATCTAATGTAACACACACCCATACAATGCGCACCACCCCGTGATGTTTTTCTCACTCCTACTAGTGATTGTAATGTAACACACACCCATACAATGCGCACCACCCCGTGATGTTTTTCTCACTACTACTAGTGAATCTAATGTAACACACACCCATAAAATGTGCACCACCCCGTGATGTTTTTCTCACTCCTACTAGTGAATCTAATGTAACACACACCCATAAAATGCGCACCACCCCGTGATGTTTTTCTCACTCCTACTAGTGAATCTATGTAACACACACCCATACAATGCGCACCACCCCGTGATGTTTTTCTCACTCATACTAGTGAATGTAATGTAACACACACCCATACAATGCGCACCACCCCGTGATGTTTTTCTCACACCTACTAGTGAATCTAATGTAACACACACCCATACAATGCGCACAACCCCGTGATGTTTTTCTCACTCCTACTAGTGAATGTAATGTAACACACACCCATACAATGCGCACCACCCCGTGATGTTTTTCTCACCCCTACTAGTGAATGTAATGTAACACACACCCATACAATGCGCACCACCCCGTGATGATTTTCTCACTCCTACTAGTGAATGTAATGTAAAACACACCCATACAATGCGCACCACCCCGTGATGTTTTTCTCACTCCTAGTAGTGAATCTAATGTAACACACACCCATACAAAGCGCACCACCCCGTGATGTTTTTCTCACTCCTACTAGTGAATGTAATGTAACACACACCCATACAATGCGCACCACCCCGTGATGTTTTTCTCACTCCTACTAGTGAATGTAATGTAACACACACCCATACAATGCGCACCACCCCGTGATGTTTTTCTCACTCCTACTAGTGAATGTAATGTAACACACACCCATACAATGCGCACCACCCCGTGATGTTTTTCTCACTCCTACTAGTGAATGTAATGTAACACACACCCATACAATGCGCACCACCCCGTGATGTTTTTCTCACTGCTACTAGTGAATGTAATGTAACACACACCCAAAGAATGCGCACCACCCCGTGATGTTTTTCTCACTCCTACTAGTGAATCTAATGTAACACACACCCATACAATGCGCACCACCCCGTGATGTTTTTCTCACTCCTACTAGTGAATGTAATGTAACACACACCCATACAATGCGCAACACCCCGTGATGTTTTTCTCACTCCTATTAGTGAATGTAATGTAACACACACCCATACAATGCGCACCACCCCGTGATGTTTTTCTCACTCCTTCTTGTGAATCTAATGTAACACACACCCATACAATGCGCACCACCCCGTGATGTTTTTCTCACTCCTACTAGTGAATGTAATGTAACACACACCCATACAATGCGCACCACCCCGTGATGTTTTTCTCACAAATACTAGTGAATGTAATGTAACACACACCCATACAATGCGCACCACCCCGTGATGTTTTTCTCACTCCTACTGGAGAATGTAATGTAACACACACCCATACAATGCGCACCACCCCGTGATGTTTTTCTCACTCCTACTGGTGAATCTAATGTAAAACACACCCATACAATGCGCACCACCCCGTGATGTTTTTCTGACTCCTACTGGTGAATCTAATGTAACACACACCCATATAATGCGCACGACCCCGTGATGTTTTTCTCACTCCTACTAGTGAATGTAATGTAACACACACCCATACAATGCGCACCACCCCGTGATGTTTTTCTCACCCCTACTAGTGAATCTAATGTAACACACACCCATACAATGCGCACCACCCCGTGATGTTTTTCTCACCCCTACTAGTGAATCTAATGTAACACACACCCATACAATGCGCACCACTCCGTGATGTTTTTCTCACTCCTACTAGTGAATGTAATGTAACACACACCCATACAATGCGCACCACCCCGTGATGTTTTTCTCACTCCTACTAGTGAATCTAATGTAACACACACCCATACAATGCGCACCACCCCGTGATGTTTTTCTCACTCCTACTAGTGATTGTAATGTAACACACACCCATACAATGCGCACCACCCCGTGATGTTTTTCTCACTACTACTAGTGAATCTAATGTAACACACACCCATAAAATGTGCACCACCCCGTGATGTTTTTCTCACTCCTACTAGTGAATCTAATGTAACACACACCCATACAATTCGCACCACCCCGTGATGTTTTTCTCACTCCTACTAGTGAATCTATGTAACACACACCCATACAATGCGCACCACCCCGTGATGTTTTTCTCACTCATACTAGTGAATGTAATGTAACACACACCCATACAATGCGCACCACCCCGTGATGTTTTTCTCACACCTACTAGTGAATCTAATGTAACACACACCCATACAATGCGCACCACCCCGTGATGTTTTTCTCACTCCTACTAGTGAATGTAATGTAACACACACCCATACAATGCGCACCACCCCGTGATGTTTTCTCACTCCTACTAGTGAATGTAATGTAACACACACCCATACAATGCGCACCACCCCGTGATGATTTTCTCACTCCTACTATTGAATGTAATGTAAAACACACCCATACAATGCGCACCACCCCGTGATGTTTTTCTCACTCCTAGTAGTGAATCTAATGTAACACACACCCATACAAAGCGCACCACCCCGTGATGTTTTTCTCACTCCTACTAGTGAATGTAATGTAACACACACCCATACAATGCGCACCACCCCGTGATGTTTTTCTCACTCCTACTAGTGAATGTAATGTAACACACACCCATACAATGCGCACCACCCCGTGATGTTTTTCTCACTCCTACTAGTGAATGTAATGTAACACACACCCATACAATGCGCACCACCCCGTGATATTTTTCTCACTGCTACTAGTGAATGTAATGTAACACACACCCAAAGAATGCGCACCACCACGTGATGTTTTTCTCACCCCTACTAGTGAATCTAATGTAACACACACCCATACAATGCGCACCACCCCGTGATGTTTTTCTCACCCCTACTAGTGAATCTAATGTAACACACACCCATACAATGCGCACCACCCCGTGATGTTTTTCTCACTCCTACTAGTGAATGTAATGTAACACACACCCATACAATGCGCACCACCCCGTGATGTTTTTCTCACTAATACTAGTGAATGTAATGTAACACACACCCATACAATGCGCACCACCCCGTGATGTTTTTCTCACTCCTACTGGAGAATGTAATGTAACACACACCCATACAATGCGCACCACCCCGTGATGTATTTCTCACTCCTTCTGGTGAATCTAATGTAAAACACACCCATACAATGCGCACCACCCCGTGATGTTTTTCTCACTCCTACTAGTGAATGTAATGTAACACACACCCATACAATGCGCACCACCCCGTGATGTTTTTCTCACTCCTACTAGTGAATCTAATGTAACACACACCCATACAATGCGCACCACCCCGTGATGTTTTTCTCACTCCTACTAGTGAATGTAATGTAACACACACCCATACAATGCGCACCACCCCGTGATGTTTTTCTCACACCTACTAGTGAATCTAATGTAACACACACCCATACAATGCGCACCACCCCGTGATGTTTTTCTCACTCCTACTAGTGAATGTAATGTAACACACACCCATACAATGCGCACCACCCCGTGATGTTTTCTCACTCCTACTAGTGAATGTAATGTAACACACACCCATACAATGCGCACCACCCCGTGATGTTTTTCTCACTCCTACTAGTGAATGTAATGTAACACACACCCATACAATGCGCACCACCCCGTGATGTTTTTCTCACTCCTACTAGTGAATGTAATGTAACACACACCCATACAAAGCGCACCACCCCGTGATGTTTTTCTCACTCCTACTAGTGAATGTAATGTAACACACACCCATACAATGCGCACCACCCCGTGATGTTTTTCTCACTGTTACTAGTGAATGTAATGTAACACACACCCATACAATGCGCACCACCCCGTGATGTTTTTCTCACTCCTACTAGTGAATCTAATGTAACACACACCCATACAATGCGCACCACACCGTGATGTTTTTCTCACTCCTACTAGTGAATCTAATGTAACACACACCCATACAATGCGCACCACCCCGTGATGTTTTTCTCACTCCCACTAGTGAATCTAATAAAACACACACCCATACAATGCGCACCACCCCGTGATGTTTTTCTCACTCCTACTAGTGAATGTAATGTAACACACACCCATACAATGCGCACCACCCCGTGATGTTTTTCTCACTCCTACTGGTGAATGTAATGTAACACACACCCATACAATGCGCACCACCCCGTGATGTTTTTCTCACTCCTACTGGTGAATGTAATGTAACACACACCCATACAATGCGCACCACCCCGTGATGTTTTTCTCACTCCCACTAGTGAATGTAATGTAACACACACCCATACAATGCGCACCACCCCGTGATGTTTTTCTCACTCCCACTAGTGAATGTAATGTAACACACACCCATACAATGCGCACCACCCCGTGATGTTTTTCTCACTCCTACTAGTGAATGTAATGTAACACACACCCATACAAAGCGCACCACCCCGTGATGTTTTTCTCACTCCTACTAGTGAATGTAATGTAACACACACCCATACAATGCGCACCACCCCGTGATGTTTTTCTCACTGTTACTAGTGAATGTAATGTAACACACACCCATACAATGCGCACCACCCCGTGATGTTTTTCTCACTCCTACTAGTGAATCTAATGTAACACACACCCATACAATGTGCACCACCCCGTGATGTTTTTCTCACTCCTACTAGTGAATGTAATGTAACACACACCCATACAATGCGCACCACCCCGTGATGTTTTTCTCACTCCTACTAGTGAATGTAATGTAACACACACCCATACAATGCGCACCACCCCGTGATGTTTTTCTCACTCCTACTAGTGAATGTAATGTAACACACACCCATACAATGCGCACCACCCCGTGATGTTTTTCTCACTCCTACTAGTGAATGTAATGTAACACACACCCAAACAATGCGCACCACCCCGTGATGTTTTTCTCACTCCTAGTAGTGAATCTAATGTTACACACACCGATACAATGCGCACCACCCCGTGATGTTTTTCTCACTCCTACTAGTGAATCTAATGTAACACACACCCATACAATGCGCACCACCCCGTGATGTATTTCTCACTCCTACTAGTGAATGTAATGTAACACACACCCATACAATGCGCACCACCCCGTGATGTTTTTCTCACTCCTACTAGTGAATCTAATGTAACACACACCCATACAATGCGCACCACACCGTGATGTTTTTCTCACTCCTACTAGTGAATGTAATGTAACACACACCCATACAATGCGCACCACCCCGTGATGTTTTTCTCACTCCTACTAGTGAATGTAATGTAACACACACCCATACAATGCGCACCACCCCGTGATGTTTTTCTCACTCCTACTAGTGAATGTAATGTAACACACACCCAAACAATGCGCACCACCCCGTGATGTTTTTCTCACTCCTACTAGTAAATGTAATGTAACACACACCCATACAATGCGCACCACCCCGTGATGTTTTTCTCACTCCTACTAGTGAATGTAATGTAACACACACCCATACAATGCGCACCACCCCATGATGTTTTTCTCACTCCTGCTAGTGAATGTAATGTAACACACACCCATACAATGCGCACCACCCCGTGATGTTTTTCTCACTCCTACTAGTGAATGTAATGTAACACACACCCATACAATGCGCAACACCCCGTGATGTTTTTCTCACTCCTGCTAGTGAATGTAATGTAACACACACCCATACAATGCGCACCACGCCGTGATGTTTTTCTCACTCCTGCTAGTGAATGTAATGTAACACACACCCATACAATGCGCACCACCCCGTGATGTTTTTCTCACTCCTAGTAGTGAATCTAATGTAACACACACCCATACAATGCGCACCACACCGTGATGTTTTTCTCACTCCTACTAGTGAATCTAATGTAACACACACCCATATAATGCACACCACCCCTGATGTTTTTCTCACTCCCACTAGTGAATCCAATAAAACACACACCCATACAATTCGCACCACCCCGTGATGTTTTTCTCACTCCTAATAGTGAATGTAATGTAACACACACCCATACAATGCGCACCACCCCATGATGTTTTTCTCACTCCTACTAGTGAATGTAATGTAACACACACCCAAACAATGCGCACCACCCCGTGATGTTTTTCTCACTCCTAGTAGTGAATCTAATGTTACACACACCCATACAATGCGCACCACCCCGTGATGTTTTTCTCACTCCTACTAGTGAATCTAATGTAACACACACCCATACAATGCGCACCACCCCGTGATGTATTTCTCACTCCTACTAGTGAATGTAATGTAACACACACCCATACAATGCGCACCACCCCGTGATGTTTTTCTCACTCCTACTAGTGAATCTAATGTAACACACACCCATACAATGCGCACCACCCCGTGATGTTTTTCTCACTCCTACTAGTGAATGTAATGTAACACACCCCCATACAATGCGCACCACCCCGTGATGTTTTTCTCACTCCTACTAGTGAATGTAATGTAACACACACCCATACAATGCGCAACACCCCGTGATGTTTTTCTCACTCCTACTAGTGAATGTAATGTAACACACACCCAAACAATGCGCACCACCCCGTGATGTTTTTCTCACTCCTACTAGTGAATGTAATGTAACACACACCCATACAATGCGCACCACCCCGTGATGTTTTTCTCACTCCTACTAGTGAATCTAATGTAACACACACCCATACAATGCGCACCACCCCGTGATGTTTTTCTCACTCCTACTATTGAATCTAATGTAACACACACGCATACAATGCGCACCACCCCGTGATGTTTTTCTCACTCCTACTAGTGAATCTAATGTAACACACACCCATACAATGCGCACCAACGCGTGATGTTTTTCTCACTCCTACTAGTGAATCTAATGTAACACACACCCATACAATGCGCACCACCCCGTGATGTTTTTCTCACTCCTACTAGTGAATCTAATGTAACACACACCCATACAATGCGCACCACCCCGTGATGTTTTTCTCACTCCTACTAGTGAATCTAATGTAACACACACCCATACAATGCGCACCACACCGTGATGTTTTTCTCACTCCTACTAGTGAATCTAATGTAACACACACCCATACAATGCGCACCACCCCGTGATGTTTTTCTCACTCCCACTAGTGAATCTAATAAAACACACACCCATACAATTCGCACCACCCCGTGATGTTTTTCTCACTCCCACTAGTGAATGTAATGTAACACACACCCATACAATGCGCACCACCCCGTGATGTTTTTCTCACTCCTACTAGTGAATGTAATGTAACACACACCCATACAATGCGCACCACCCCGTGATGTTTTTCTCACTCCTACTAGTGAATGTAATGTAACACACACCCATACAATGCGCACCACCCCGTGATGTTTTTCTCACTCCTACTAGTGAATGTAATGTAACACACACCCAAACAATGCGCACCACCCCGTGATGTTTTTCTCACTCCTAGTAGTGAATCTAATGTTACACACACCGATACAATGCGCACCACCCCGTGATGTTTTTCTCACTCCTACTAGTGAATCTAATGTAACACACACCCATACAATGCGCACCACCCCGTGATGTATTTCTCACTCCTACTAGTGAATGTAATGTAACACACACCCATACAATGCGCACCACCCCGTGATGTTTTTCTCACTCCTACTAGTGAATCTAATGTAACACACACCCATACAATGCGCACCACCCCGTGATGTTTTTCTCACTCCTACTAGTGAATGTAATGTAACACACACCCATACAATGCGCACCACCCCGTGATGTTTTTCTCACTCCTACTAGTGAATGTAATGTAACACACACCCATACAATGCGCACCACCCCGTGATGTTTTTCTCACTCCTACTAGTGAATGTAATGTAACACACACCCAAACAATGCGCACCACCCCGTGATGTTTTTCTCACTCCTACTAGTAAATGTAATGTAACACACACCCATACAATGCGCACCACCCCGTGATGTTTTTCTCACTCCTACTAGTGAATGTAATGTAACACACACCCATACAATGCGCACCACCCCATGATGTTTTTCTCACTCCTGCTAGTGAATGTAATGTAACACACACCCATACAATGCGCACCACCCCGTGATGTTTTTCTCACTCCTCCTAGTGAATGTAATGTAACACACACCCATACAATGCGCAACACCCCGTGATGTTTTTCTCACTCCTGCTAGTGAATGTAATGTAACACACACCCATACAATGCGCACCACGCCGTGATGTTTTTCTCACTCCTGCTAGTGAATGTAATGTAACACACACCCATACAATGCGCACCACCCCGTGATGTTTTTCTCACTCCTAGTAGTGAATCTAATGTAACACACACCCATACAATGCGCACCACACCGTGATGTTTTTCTCACTCCTACTAGTGAATCTAATGTAACACACACCCATATAATGCACACCACCCCCTGATGTTTTTCTCACTCCCACTAGTGAATCTAATAAAACACACACCCATACAATTCGCACCACCCCGTGATGTTTTTCTCACTCCTAATAGTGAATGTAATGTAACACACACCCATACAATGCGCACCACCCCATGATGTTTTTCTCACTCCTACTAGTGAATGTAATGTAACACACACCCAAACAATGCGCACCACCCCGTGATGTTTTTCTCACTCCTAGTAGTGAATCTAATGTTACACACACCCATACAATGCGCACCACCCCGTGATGTTTTTCTCACTCCTACTAGTGAATCTAATGTAACACACACCCATACAATGCGCACCACCCCGTGATGTATTTCTCACTCCTACTAGTGAATGTAATGTAACACACACCCATACAATGCGCACCACCCCGTGATGTTTTTCTCACTCCTACTAGTGAATCTAATGTAACACACACCCATACAATGCGCACCACCCCGTGATGTTTTTCTCACTCCTACTAGTGAATGTAATGTAACACACCCCCATACAATGCGCACCACCCCGTGATGTTTTTCTCACTCCTACTAGTGAATGTAATGTAACACACACCCATACAATGCGCAACACCCCGTGATGTTTTTCTCACTCCTACTAGTGAATGTAATGTAACACACACCCAAACAATGCGCACCACCCCGTGATGTTTTTCTCACTCCTACTAGTGAATGTAATGTAACACACACCCATACAATGCGCACCACCCCGTGATGTTTTTCTCACTCCTACTAGTGAATCTAATGTAACACACACCCATACAATGCGCACCACCCCGTGATGTTTTTCTCACTCCTACTATTGAATCTAATGTAACACACACCCATACAATGCGCACCACCCCGTGATGTTTTTCTCACTCCTACTAGTGAATCTAATGTAACACACACCCATACAATGCGCACCAACGCGTGATGTTTTTCTCACTCCTACTAGTGAATCTAATGTAACACACACCCATACAATGCGCACCACCCCGTGATGTTTTTCTCACTCCTACTAGTGAATCTAATGTAACACACACCCATACAATGCGCACCACCCCGTGATGTTTTTCTCACTCCTACTAGTGAATCTAATGTAACACACACCCATACAATGCGCACCACACCGTGATATTTTTCTCACTCCTACTAGTGAATCTAATGTAACACACACCCATACAATGCGCACCACCCCGTGATGTTTTTCTCACTCCCACTAGTGAATCTAATAAAACACACACCCATACAATTCGCACCACCCCGTGATGTTTTTCTCACTCCCACTAGTGAATGTAATGTAACACACACCCATACAATGCGCACCACCCCGTGATGTTTTTCTCACTCCTACTAGCGAATCTAATGTAACACACACCCATACAATGCGCACCACCCCGTGATGTTTTTCTCACTCCTACTAGTGAATCTAATGTAACACACACCCATACAATGCGCACCACCCCGTGATGTTTTTCTCACTCCTACTAGCGAATCTAATGTAACACACACCCATACAATGCGCACCACCCCGTGATGTTTTTCTCACTCCTACTAGTGAATCTATGTAACACACACCCATACAATGCGCACCACCCCGTGATGTTTTTCTCACTCCTACTAGTGAATCTATGTAACACACACCCATACAATGCGCACCACCCCGTGATGTTTTTCTCACTCCTACTAATGAATCTAATGTAACACACACCCATACAATGTGCACCACCCCGTGATGTTTTTCTCACTCCTACTAGTGAATCTAATGTAACACACACCCATACAATGCGCACCACCCCGTGATGTTTTTCTCACTCCTACTAGTGAATCTAATGTAACACACACCCATACAATGCGCACCACCCCGTGATGTTTTTCTCACTCCTACTAGTGAATGTAATGTAACACACACCCATACAATGCGCACCACCCCATGATGTTTTTCTCACTCCTACTAGTGAATGTAATGTAACACACACCCATACAATGCGCACCACCCCGTGATGTTTTTCTCACTACTAGTAGTGAATCTAATGTAACACACACCCATACAATGCGCACCACACCGTGATGTTTTTCTCACTCCTACTAGTGAATCTAATGTAACACACACCCATACAAGGCGCACCACCCCGTGATGTATTTCTCACTCCTACTAGTGAATGTAATGTAACACACACCCATGCAAGGCGCACCACCCCGTGATGTATTTCTCACTCCTACTAGTGAATCTAATGTAACACACACCCATACAATGCGCACCACCCCGTGATGTTTTTCTCACTCCTACTAGTGAATCTGATGTAACACACAACCATACAATGCGCACCACCCCGTGATGTTTTTCTCACTCCTACTAGTGAATCTAATGTAACACACACCCATACAATGCGCACCACCCCTTGATGTTTTTCTCACTCCTACTAGTGAATGTAATGTAACACACACCCATACAATGTGCACCACCCCGTGATGTCTTTCTCACTCCTACTAGTGATTCTAATGTAACACAAACCCATACAATGCGCACCACCCCGTGATGTTTTTCTCACTCCTACTAGTGAATGTAATGTAACACACACCCATACAATGCGCACCACCCCGTGCTGTTTTTCTCACTCATACTAGTGAATCTAATGTAACACACACCCATACAATGCGCACCACCCCGTGATGTTTTTCTCACTCCTACTAGTGAATCTAATGTAACACACACCCATACAATGCGCACCACACCGTGATGTTTTTCTCACTCCTACTAGTGAATCTAATGTAACACACACCCATACAATGCGCACCACCCCGTGATGTTTTTCTCACTCCCACTAGTGAATCTAATAAAACACACACCCATACAATTCGCACCACTCCGTGATGTTTTTCTCACTCCCACTAGTGAATGTAATGTAACACACACCCATACAATGCGCACCACCCCGTGATGTTTTTCTCACTCCTACTAGTGAATCTAATGTAACCCACACCCATACAATGCGCACCACCCCGTGATGTTTTTGTCACTCCTACTAGCGAATCTAATGTAACACACACCCATACAATGCGCACCACCCCGTGATGTTTTTCTCACTCCTACTAGTGAATCTAATGTAACACACACCCATACAATGCGCACCACCCCGTGATGTTTTTGTCACTCCTACTAGCGAATCTAATGTAACACACACCCATACAATGCGCACCACCCCGTGATGTTTTTCTCACTCCTACTAGTGAATCTAATGTAACACACACCCATACAATGCGCACCACCCCGTGATGTTTTTCTCACTCCTACTAGTGAATCTATGTAACACACACCCATACAATGCGCACCACCCCGTGATGTTTTTCTCACTCCTACTAGTGAATCTATGTAACACACACCCATACAATGCGCACCACCCCGTGATGTTTTTCTCACTCCTACTAGTGAATCTAATGTAACACACACCCATACAATGCGCACCACCCCGTGATGTTTTTCTCACTCCTACTAGTGAATCTAATGTAACACACACCCATACAATGCGCACCACCCCGTGATGTTTTTCTCACTCCTACTAGTGAATCTAATGTAACACACACCCATACAATGCGCACCACCCCGTGATGTTTTTCTCACTCCTACTAGTGAATCTAATGTAACACACACCCATACAATGCGCACCACCCCGTGATGTTTTTCTCACTCCTACTAGTGAATGTAATGTAACACACACCCATACAATGCGCACCACCCCGTGATGTTTTTCTCACTCCTACTAGTGAATGTAATGTAACACACACCCATACGATGCGCACCACCCCGTGATGTTTTTCTCACTCCTAGTAGTGAATCTAATGTAACACACACCCATACAATGCGCACCACCCCGTGATGTTTTTCTCACTCCTAGTAGTGAATCTAATGTAACACACACCCATACAATGCGCACCACACCGTGATGTTTTTCTCACTCCTACTAGTGAATCTAATGTAACACACACCCATGCAAGGCGCACCACCCCGTGATGTATTTCTCACTCCTACTAGTGAATGTAATGTAACACACACCCATGCAAGGCGCACCACCCCGTGATGAATTTCTCACTCCTACTAGTGAATCTAATGTAACACACACCCATACAATGCGCACCACCCCGTGATGTTTTTCTCACTCCTACTAGTGAATCTAATGTAACACACAACCATACAATGGGCACCACCCCGTGATGTTTTTCTCACTCCTACTAGTGAATCTAATGTAACACACACCCATACAATGCGCACCACCCCGTGATGTGTTTCTCACTCCTACTAGTGAATCTAATGTAACACACACCCATACAATGCGCACCACCCCGTGATGTTTTTCTCACTCCTACTAGTGAATCTAATGTAACACACACCCATACAATGCGCACCACACCGTGATGTTTTTCTCACTCCTACTAGTGAATCTAATGTAACACACACCCATACAATGCGCACCACCCCGTGATGTTTTTCTCACTCCCACTAGTGAATCTAATAAAACACACACCCATACAATTCGCACCACTCCGTGATGTTTTTCTCACTCCCACTAGTGAATGTAATGTAACACACACCCATACAATGCGCACCACCCCGTGATGTTTTTCTCACTCCTACTAGTGAATCTAATGTAACCCACACCCATACAATGCGCACCACCCCGTGATGTTTTTGTCACTCCTACTAGCGAATCTAATGTAACACACACCCATACAATGCGCACCACCCCGTGATGTTTTTCTCACTCCTACTAGTGAATCTAATGTAACACACACCCATACAATGCGCACCACCCCGTGATGTTTTTCTCACTCCTACTAGTGAATCTATGTAACACACACCCATACAATGCGCACCACCCCGTGATGTTTTTCTCACTCCTACTAGTGAATCTATGTAACACACACACATACAATGCGCACCACCCCGTGATGTTTTTCTCACTCCTACTAGTGAATCTAATGTAACACACACCCATACAATGCGCACCACCCCGTGATGTTTTTCTCACTCCTACTAGTGAATCTAATGTAACACACACCCATACAATGCGCACCACCCCGTGATGTTTGTCTCACTCCTACTAGTGAATCTAATGTAACACACACCCATACAATGCGCACCACCCCGTGATGTTTTTCTCACTCCTACTAGTGAATGTAATGTAACACACACCCATACAATGCGCACCACCCCGTGATGTTTTGCTCACTCCTACTAGTGAATGTAATGTAACACACACCCATACAATGCGCACCACCCCGTGATGTTTTTCTCACTCCTAGTAGTGAATCTAATGTAACACACACCCATACAATGCGCACCACACCGTGATGTTTTTCTCACTCCTACTAGTGAATCTAATGTAACACACACCCATACAAGGCGCACCACCCCGTGATGTATTTCTCACTCCTACTAGTGAATGTAATGTAACACACACCCATGCAAGGCGCACCACCCCGTGATGAATTTCTCACTCCTACTAGTGAATCTAATGTAACACACACCCATACAATGCGCACCACCCCGTGATGTTTTTCTCACTCCTACTAGTGATTCAAATGTAACACAAACCCATACAATGCGCACCACCCCGTGATGTTTTTCTCACTCCTAATAGTGAATGTAATGTAACACACACCCATACAATGCGCACCACCCCGTGATGTTTTTCTCACTCCTACTAGTGAATGTAATGTAACACACACCCATACAATGCGCACCACCCCGTGATGTTTCCTCACTCCTACTAGTGAATGTAATGTAACACACACCCATACAATGCGCACCACCCCGTGATGTTTTTCGCACTCCTACTAGTGAATGTAATGTAACACACACCCATACAATGCGCACCACCCCGTGATGTTTTTCTCACTCCTACTAGTGAATGTAATGTAACACACACCCATACAATGCGCACCACCCCGTGATGTTTTTCTCACTCCTACTAGTGAATGTAATGTAACACACACCCATACAATGCGCACCACCCCGTGATGTTTTTCTCACTCCTACTAGTGAATGTAATGTAACACACACCCAAATAATGCGCACCACCCCGTGATGTTTTTCTCACTCCTAGTAGTGAATCTAATGTTACACACACCGATACAATGCGCACCACCCCGTGATGTTTTTCTCACTCCTACTAGTGAATCTAATGTAACACACACCCATACAATGCGCACCACCCCGTGATGTATTTCTCACTCCTACTAGTGAATGTAATGTAACACACACCCATACAATGCGCACCACCCCGTGATGTTTTTCCACTCCTACTAGTGAATCTAATGTAACACACACCCATACAATGCGCACCACCCCGTGATGTTTTTCTCACTCCTACTAGTGAATGTAATGTAACACACACCCATACAATGCGCACCACCCCGTGATGTTTTTCTCACTCCTACTAGTGAATGTAATGTAACACAGACCCATACAATGCGCACCACCCCGTGATGTTTTTCTCACTCCTACTAGTGAATGTAATGTAACACACACCCAAACAATGCGCACCACCCCGTGATGTTTTTCTCACTCCTACTAGTGAATGTAATGTAACACACACCCATACAATGCGCACCACCCCGTGATGTTTTTCTCACTCCTACTAGTGAATGTAATGTAACACACACCCATACAATGCGCACCACCCCGTGATGTTTTTCTCACTCCTGCTAGTGAATGTAATGTAACACACACCCATACAATGCGCACCACCCCGTGATGTTTTTCTCACTCCTGCTAGTGAATGTAATGTAACACACACCCATACAATGCGCAACACCCCGTGATATTTTTCTCACTCCTACTAGTGAATGTAATGTAACACACACCCATACAATGCGCACCACCCCGTGATGTTTTTCTCACTCCTGCTAGTGAATGTAATGTAACACACACCCATACAATGCGCACCACCCCATGATGTTTTTCTCACTCCTAGTAGTGAATCTAATGTAACACACACCCATACAATGCGCACCACACCGTGATGTTTTTCTCACTCCTACTAGTGAATCTAATGTAACACACACCCATATAATGCGCACCACCCCGTGATGTTTTTCTCACTCCCACTAGTGAATCTAATAAAACACACACCCATACAATTCGCACCACCCCGTGATGTTTTTCTCACTCCTACTAGTGAATGTAATGTAACACACACCCATACAATGCGCACCACCCCGTGATGTTTTTCTCACTCCTACTAGTGAATGTAATGTAACACACACCCATACAATGCGCACCACCCCGTGATGTTTTTCTCACTCCTAGTAGTGAATCTAATGTTACACACACCCATACAATGCGCACCACCCCGTGATGTTTTTCTCACTCCTACTAGTGAATCTAATGTAACACACACCCATACAATGCGCACCACCCCGTGATGTATTTCTCACTCCTACTAGTGAATGTAATGTAACACACACCCATACAATGCGCACCACCCCGTGATGTTTTTCTCACTCCTACTAGTGAATCTAATGTAACACACACCCATACAATGCGCACCACCCCGTGATGTTTTTCTCACTCCTACTAGTGAATGTAATGTAACACACACCCATACAATGCGCACCACCCCGTGATGTTTTTCTCACTCCTACTAGTGAATGTAATGTAACACACACCCATACAATGCGCAACACCCCGTGATGTTTTTCTCACTCCTACTAGTGAATGTAATGTAACACACACCCAAACAATGCGCACCACCCCGTGATGTTTTTCTCACTCCTACTAGTGAATCTAATGTAACACACACCCATACAATGCGCACCACCCCGTGATGTTTTTCTCACTCCTACTAGTGAATCTAATGTAACACACACCCATACAATGCGCACCACCCCGTGATGTTTTTCTCACTCCTACTAGTGAATCTAATGTAACACACACCCATACAATGCGCACCACCCCGTGATGTTTTTCTCACTCCTACTAGTGAATCTAATGTAACACACACCCATACAATGCGCACCAACGCGTGATGTTTTTCTCACTCCTACTAGTGAATCTAATGTAACACACACCCATACAATGCGCACCACCCCGTGATGTTTTTCTCACTCCTACTAGTGAATCTAATGTAACACACACCCATACAATGCGCACCACCCCGTGATGTTTTTCTCACTCCTACTAGTGAATCTAATGTAACACACACCCATACAATGCGCACCACACAGTGATGTTTTTCTCACTCCTACTAGTGAATCTAATGTAACACACACCCATACAATGCGCACCACCCCGTGATGTTTTTCTCACTCCCACTAGTGAATCTAATAAAACACACACCCATACAATTCGCACCACCCCGTGATGTTTTTCTCACTCCCACTAGTGAATGTAATGTAACACACACCCATACAATGCGCACCACCCCGTGATGTTTTTCTCACTCCTACTAGTGAATCTAATGTAACACACACCCATACAATGCGCACCACCCCGTGAGGTTTTTGTCACTCCTACTAGCGAATCTAATGTAACACACACCCATACAATGCGCACCACCCCGTGATGTTTTTCTCACTCCTACTAGTGAATCTAATGTAACACACACCCATACAATGCGCACCACCCCGTGATGTTTTTCTCACTCCTACTAGCGAATCTAATGTAACACACACCCATACATTGCGCACCACCCCGTGATGTTTTTCTCACTCCTACTAGTGAATCTATGTAACACAACCCATACAATGCGCACCACCCCGTGATGTTTTTCTCACTCCTACTAGTGAATCTATGTAACACACACCCATACAATGCGCACCACCCCGTGATGTTTTTCTCACTCCTACTAGTGAATCTAATGTAACACACACCCATACAATGCGCACCACCCCGTGATGTTTTTGTCACTCCTACTAGTGAATGTAATGTAACACACACCCATACAATGCGCACCACCCCGTGATGTTTTTCTCACTGCTACTAGTGAATGTAATGTAACACACACCCATACAATGCGCAACACCCCGTGATGTTTTTCTCACTCCTACTAGTGAATGTAATGTAACACACACCGAAACAATGCGCACCACCCCGTGATGTTTTTCTCACTCCTACTAGTGAATGTAATGTAACACACACCCATACAATGCGCACCACCCCGTGATGTTTTTCTCACTCCTACTAGTGAATCTAATGTAACACACACCCATACAATGCGCACCACCCCGTGATGTTTTTCTCACTCCTACTAGTGATTCAAATGTAACACAAACCCATACAATGCGCACCACCCCGTGATGTTTTTCTCACTCCTAATAGTGAATGTAATGTAACACACACCCATACAATGCGCACCACCCCGTGATGTTTTTCTCACTCCTACTAGTGAATGTAATGTAACACACACCCATACAATGCGCACCACCCCGTGATGTTTCCTCACTCCTACTAGTGAATGTAATGTAACACACACCCATACAATGCGCACCACCCCGTGATGTTTTTCGCACTCCTACTAGTGAATGTAATGTAACACACACCCATACAATGCGCACCACCCCGTGATGTTTTTCTCACTCCTACTAGTGAATGTAATGTAACACACACCCATACAATGCGCACCACCCCGTGATGTTTTTCTCACTCCTACTAGTGAATGTAATGTAACACACACCCATACAATGCGCACCACCCCGTGATGTTTTTCTCACTCCTACTAGTGAATGTAATGTAACACACACCCAAATAATGCGCACCACCCCGTGATGTTTTTCTCACTCCTAGTAGTGAATCTAATGTTACACACACCGATACAATGCGCACCACCCCGTGATGTTTTTCTCACTCCTACTAGTGAATCTAATGTAACACACACCCATACAATGCGCACCACCCCGTGATGTATTTCTCACTCCTACTAGTGAATGTAATGTAACACACACCCATACAATGCGCACCACCCCGTGATGTTTTTCCACTCCTACTAGTGAATCTAATGTAACACACACCCATACAATGCGCACCACCCCGTGATGTTTTTCTCACTCCTACTAGTGAATGTAATGTAACACACACCCATACAATGCGCACCACCCCGTGATGTTTTTCTCACTCCTACTAGTGAATGTAATGTAACACACACCCATACAATGCGCACCACCCCGTGATGTTTTTCTCACTCCTACTAGTGAATGTAATGTAACACACACCCAAACAATGCGCACCACCCCGTGATGTTTTTCTCACTCCTACTAGTGAATGTAATGTAACACACACCCATACAATGCGCACCACCCCGTGATGTTTTTCTCACTCCTACTAGTGAATGTAATGTAACACACACCCATACAATGCGCACCACCCCGTGATGTTTTTCTCACTCCTGCTAGTGAATGTAATGTAACACACACCCATACAATGCGCACCACCCCGTGATGTTTTTCTCACTCCTGCTAGTGAATGTAATGTAACACACACCCATACAATGCGCAACACCCCGTGATATTTTTCTCACTCCTACTAGTGAATGTAATGTAACACACACCCATACAATGCGCACCACCCCGTGATGTTTTTCTCACTCCTGCTAGTGAATGTAATGTAACACACACCCATACAATGCGCACCACCCCGTGATGTTTTTCTCACTCCTGCTAGTGAATGTAATGTAACACACACCCATACAATGCGCAACACCCCGTGATATTTTTCTCACTCCTACTAGTGAATGTAATGTAACACACACCCATACAATGCGCACCACCCCGTGATGTTTTTCTCACTCCTGCTAGTGAATGTAATGTAACACACACCCATACAATGCGCACCACCCCATGATGTTTTTCTCACTCCTAGTAGTGAATCTAATGTAACACACACCCATACAATGCGCACCACACCGTGATGTTTTTCTCACTCCTACTAGTGAATCTAATGTAACACACACCCATATAATGCGCACCACCCCGTGATGTTTTTCTCACTCCCACTAGTGAATCTAATAAAACACACACCCATACAATTCGCACCACCCCGTGATGTTTTTCTCACTCCTACTAGTGAATGTAATGTAACACACACCCATACAATGCGCACCACCCCGTGATGTTTTTCTCACTCCTACTAGTGAATGTAATGTAACACACACCCATACAATGCGCACCACCCCGTGATGTTTTTCTCACTCCTAGTAGTGAATCTAATGTTACACACACCCATACAATGCGCACCACCCCGTGATGTTTTTCTCACTCCTACTAGTGAATCTAATGTAACACACACCCATACAATGCGCACCACCCCGTGATGTATTTCTCACTCCTACTAGTGAATGTAATGTAACACACACCCATACAATGCGCACCACCCCGTGATGTTTTTCTCACTCCTACTAGTGAATCTAATGTAACACACACCCATACAATGCGCACCACCCCGTGATGTTTTTCTCACTCCTACTAGTGAATGTAATGTAACACACACCCATACAATGCGCACCACCCCGTGATGTTTTTCTCACTCCTACTAGTGAATGTAATGTAACACACACCCATACAATGCGCAACACCCCGTGATGTTTTTCTCACTCCTACTAGTGAATGTAATGTAACACACACCCAAACAATGCGCACCACCCCGTGATGTTTTTCTCACTCCTACTAGTGAATCTAATGTAACACACACCCATACAATGCGCACCACCCCGTGATGTTTTTCTCACTCCTACTAGTGAATCTAATGTAACACACACCCATACAATGCGCACCACCCCGTGATGTTTTTCTCACTCCTACTAGTGAATCTAATGTAACACACACCCATACAATGCGCACCACCCCGTGATGTTTTTCTCACTCCTACTAGTGAATCTAATGTAACACACACCCATACAATGCGCACCAACGCGTGATGTTTTTCTCACTCCTACTAGTGAATCTAATGTAACACACACCCATACAATGCGCACCACCCCGTGATGTTTTTCTCACTCCTACTAGTGAATGTAATGTAACACACACCCAAATAATGCGCACCACCCCGTGATGTTTTTCTCACTCCTAGTAGTGAATCTAATGTTACACACACCGATACAATGCGCACCACCCCGTGATGTTTTTCTCACTCCTACTAGTGAATCTAATGTAACACACACCCATACAATGCGCACCACCCCGTGATGTATTTCTCACTCCTACTAGTGAATGTAATGTAACACACACCCATACAATGCGCACCACCCCGTGATGTTTTTCCACTCCTACTAGTGAATCTAATGTAACACACACCCATACAATGCGCAC
This sequence comes from Cavia porcellus, assembly GCF_034190915.1. Taxonomy (NCBI): domain Eukaryota; kingdom Metazoa; phylum Chordata; class Mammalia; order Rodentia; family Caviidae; genus Cavia; species Cavia porcellus. The sequence continues at coordinate 42,640 of NW_026947629.1, forward strand.
CACCCCGTGATGTTTTTCTCACTCCTACTAGTGAATGTAATGTAACACACACCCATACAATGCGCACCACCCCGTGATGTTTTTCTCACTCCTACTAGTGAATGTAATGTAACACAGACCCATACAATGCGCACCACCCCGTGATGTTTTTCTCACTCCTACTAGTGAATGTAATGTAACACACACCCAAACAATGCGCACCACCCCGTGATGTTTTTCTCACTCCTACTAGTGAATGTAATGTAACACACACCCATACAATGCGCACCACCCCGTGATGTTTTTCTCACTCCTACTAGTGAATGTAATGTAACACACACCCATACAATGCGCACCACCCCGTGATGTTTTTCTCACTCCTGCTAGTGAATGTAATGTAACACACACCCATACAATGCGCACCACCCCGTGATGTTTTTCTCACTCCTGCTAGTGAATGTAATGTAACACACACCCATACAATGCGCAACACCCCGTGATATTTTTCTCACTCCTACTAGTGAATGTAATGTAACACACACCCATACAATGCGCACCACCCCGTGATGTTTTTCTCACTCCTGCTAGTGAATGTAATGTAACACACACCCATACAATGCGCACCACCCCATGATGTTTTTCTCACTCCTAGTAGTGAATCTAATGTAACACACACCCATACAATGCGCACCACACCGTGATGTTTTTCTCACTCCTACTAGTGAATCTAATGTAACACACACCCATATAATGCGCACCACCCCGTGATGTTTTTCTCACTCCCACTAGTGAATCTAATAAAACACACACCCATACAATTCGCACCACCCCGTGATGTTTTTCTCACTCCTACTAGTGAATGTAATGTAACACACACCCATACAATGCGCACCACCCCGTGATGTTTTTCTCACTCCTACTAGTGAATGTAATGTAACACACACCCATACAATGCGCACCACCCCGTGATGTTTTTCTCACTCCTAGTAGTGAATCTAATGTTACACACACCCATACAATGCGCACCACCCCGTGATGTTTTTCTCACTCCTACTAGTGAATCTAATGTAACACACACCCATACAATGCGCACCACCCCGTGATGTATTTCTCACTCCTACTAGTGAATGTAATGTAACACACACCCATACAATGCGCACCACCCCGTGATGTTTTTCTCACTCCTACTGGAGAATGTAATGTAACACACACCCATACAATGCGCACCACCCCGTGATGTTTTTCTCACTCCTACTAGTGAATGTAATGTAACACACACCCATACAATGCGCACCACCCCGTGATGTTTTTCTCACTCCTACTAGTGAATGTAATGTAACACACACCCATACAATGCGCAACACCCCGTGATGTTTTTCTCACTCCTACTAGTGAATGTAATGTAACACACACCCAAACAATGCGCACCACCCCGTGATGTTTTTCTCACTCCTACTAGTGAATCTAATGTAACACACACCCATACAATGCGCACCACCCCGTGATGTTTTTCTCACTCCTACTAGTGAATCTAATGTAACACACACCCATACAATGCGCACCACCCCGTGATGTTTTTCTCACTCCTACTAGTGAATCTAATGTAACACACACCCATACAATGCGCACCACCCCGTGATGTTTTTCTCACTCCTACTAGTGAATCTAATGTAACACACACCCATACAATGCGCACCAACGCGTGATGTTTTTCTCACTCCTACTAGTGAATCTAATGTAACACACACCCATACAATGCGCACCACCCCGTGATGTTTTTCTCACTCCTACTAGTGAATCTAATGTAACACACACCCATACAATGCGCACCACCCCGTGATGTTTTTCTCACTCCTACTAGTGAATCTAATGTAACACACACCCATACAATGCGCACCACACAGTGATGTTTTTCTCACTCCTACTAGTGAATCTAATGTAACACACACCCATACAATGCGCACCACCCCGTGATGTTTTTCTCACTCCCACTAGTGAATCTAATAAAACACACACCCATACAATTCGCACCACCCCGTGATGTTTTTCTCACTCCCACTAGTGAATGTAATGTAACACACACCCATACAATGCGCACCACCCCGTGATGTTTTTCTCACTCCTACTAGTGAATCTAATGTAACACACACCCATACAATGCGCACCACCCCGTGAGGTTTTTGTCACTCCTACTAGCGAATCTAATGTAACACACACCCATACAATGCGCACCACCCCGTGATGTTTTTCTCACTCCTACTAGTGAATCTAATGTAACACACACCCATACAATGCGCACCACCCCGTGATGTTTTTCTCACTCCTACTAGCGAATCTAATGTAACACACACCCATACATTGCGCACCACCCCGTGATGTTTTTCTCACTCCTACTAGTGAATCTATGTAACACAACCCATACAATGCGCACCACCCCGTGATGTTTTTCTCACTCCTACTAGTGAATCTATGTAACACACACCCATACAATGCGCACCACCCCGTGATGTTTTTCTCACTCCTACTAGTGAATCTAATGTAACACACACCCATACAATGCGCACCACCCCGTGATGTTTTTGTCACTCCTACTAGTGAATGTAATGTAACACACACCCATACAATGCGCACCACCCCGTGATGTTTTTCTCACTGCTACTAGTGAATGTAATGTAACACACACCCATACAATGCGCAACACCCCGTGATGTTTTTCTCACTCCTACTAGTGAATGTAATGTAACACACACCGAAACAATGCGCACCACCCCGTGATGTTTTTCTCACTCCTACTAGTGAATGTAATGTAACACACACCCATACAATGCGCACCACCCCGTGATGTTTTTCTCACTCCTACTAGTGAATCTAATGTAACACACACCCATACAATGCGCACCACCCCGTGATGTTTTTCTCACTCCTACTAGTGATTCAAATGTAACACAAACCCATACAATGCGCACCACCCCGTGATGTTTTTCTCACTCCTAATAGTGAATGTAATGTAACACACACCCATACAATGCGCACCACCCCGTGATGTTTTTCTCACTCCTACTAGTGAATGTAATGTAACACACACCCATACAATGCGCACCACCCCGTGATGTTTCCTCACTCCTACTAGTGAATGTAATGTAACACACACCCATACAATGCGCACCACCCCGTGATGTTTTTCGCACTCCTACTAGTGAATGTAATGTAACACACACCCATACAATGCGCACCACCCCGTGATGTTTTTCTCACTCCTACTAGTGAATGTAATGTAACACACACCCATACAATGCGCACCACCCCGTGATGTTTTTCTCACTCCTACTAGTGAATGTAATGTAACACACACCCATACAATGCGCACCACCCCGTGATGTTTTTCTCACTCCTACTAGTGAATGTAATGTAACACACACCCAAATAATGCGCACCACCCCGTGATGTTTTTCTCACTCCTAGTAGTGAATCTAATGTTACACACACCGATACAATGCGCACCACCCCGTGATGTTTTTCTCACTCCTACTAGTGAATCTAATGTAACACACACCCATACAATGCGCACCACCCCGTGATGTATTTCTCACTCCTACTAGTGAATGTAATGTAACACACACCCATACAATGCGCACCACCCCGTGATGTTTTTCCACTCCTACTAGTGAATCTAATGTAACACACACCCATACAATGCGCACCACCCCGTGATGTTTTTCTCACTCCTACTAGTGAATGTAATGTAACACACACCCATACAATGCGCACCACCCCGTGATGTTTTTCTCACTCCTACTAGTGAATGTAATGTAACACACACCCATACAATGCGCACCACCCCGTGATGTTTTTCTCACTCCTACTAGTGAATGTAATGTAACACACACCCAAACAATGCGCACCACCCCGTGATGTTTTTCTCACTCCTACTAGTGAATGTAATGTAACACACACCCATACAATGCGCACCACCCCGTGATGTTTTTCTCACTCCTACTAGTGAATGTAATGTAACACACACCCATACAATGCGCACCACCCCGTGATGTTTTTCTCACTCCTGCTAGTGAATGTAATGTAACACACACCCATACAATGCGCACCACCCCGTGATGTTTTTCTCACTCCTGCTAGTGAATGTAATGTAACACACACCCATACAATGCGCAACACCCCGTGATATTTTTCTCACTCCTACTAGTGAATGTAATGTAACACACACCCATACAATGCGCACCACCCCGTGATGTTTTTCTCACTCCTGCTAGTGAATGTAATGTAACACACACCCATACAATGCGCACCACCCCATGATGTTTTTCTCACTCCTAGTAGTGAATCTAATGTAACACACACCCATACAATGCGCACCACACCGTGATGTTTTTCTCACTCCTACTAGTGAATCTAATGTAACACACACCCATATAATGCGCACCACCCCGTGATGTTTTTCTCACTCCCACTAGTGAATCTAATAAAACACACACCCATACAATTCGCACCACCCCGTGATGTTTTTCTCACTCCTACTAGTGAATGTAATGTAACACACACCCATACAATGCGCACCACCCCGTGATGTTTTTCTCACTCCTACTAGTGAATGTAATGTAACACACACCCATACAATGCGCACCACCCCGTGATGTTTTTCTCACTCCTAGTAGTGAATCTAATGTTACACACACCCATACAATGCGCACCACCCCGTGATGTTTTTCTCACTCCTACTAGTGAATCTAATGTAACACACACCCATACAATGCGCACCACCCCGTGATGTATTTCTCACTCCTACTAGTGAATGTAATGTAACACACACCCATACAATGCGCACCACCCCGTGATGTTTTTCTCACTCCTACTAGTGAATCTAATGTAACACACACCCATACAATGCGCACCACCCCGTGATGTTTTTCTCACTCCTACTAGTGAATGTAATGTAACACACACCCATACAATGCGCACCACCCCGTGATGTTTTTCTCACTCCTACTAGTGAATGTAATGTAACACACACCCATACAATGCGCAACACCCCGTGATGTTTTTCTCACTCCTACTAGTGAATGTAATGTAACACACACCCAAACAATGCGCACCACCCCGTGATGTTTTTCTCACTCCTACTAGTGAATCTAATGTAACACACACCCATACAATGCGCACCACCCCGTGATGTTTTTCTCACTCCTACTAGTGAATCTAATGTAACACACACCCATACAATGCGCACCACCCCGTGATGTTTTTCTCACTCCTACTAGTGAATCTAATGTAACACACACCCATACAATGCGCACCACCCCGTGATGTTTTTCTCACTCCTACTAGTGAATCTAATGTAACACACACCCATACAATGCGCACCAACGCGTGATGTTTTTCTCACTCCTACTAGTGAATCTAATGTAACACACACCCATACAATGCGCACCACCCCGTGATGTTTTTCTCACTCCTACTAGTGAATCTAATGTAACACACACCCATACAATGCGCACCACCCCGTGATGTTTTTCTCACTCCTACTAGTGAATCTAATGTAACACACACCCATACAATGCGCACCACACCGTGATGTTTTTCTCACTCCTACTAGTGAATCTAATGTAACACACACCCATACAATGCGCACCACCCCGTGATGTTTTTCTCACTCCCACTAGTGAATCTAATAAAACACACACCCATACAATTCGCACCACCCCGTGATGTTTTTCTCACTCCCACTAGTGAATGTAATGTAACACACACCCATACAATGCGCACCACCCCGTGATGTTTTTCTCACTCCTACTAGTGAATCTAATGTAACACACACCCATACAATGCGCACCACCCCGTGAGGTTTTTGTCACTCCTACTAGCGAATCTAATGTAACACACACCCATACAATGCGCACCACCCCGTGATGTTTTTCTCACTCCTACTAGTGAATCTAATGTAACACACACCCATACAATGCGCACCACCCCGTGATGTTTTTCTCACTCCTACTAGCGAATCTAATGTAACACACACCCATACAATGCGCACCACCCCGTGATGTTTTTCTCACTCCTACTAGTGAATCTATGTAACACAACCCATACAATGCGCACCACCCCGTGATGTTTTTCTCACTCCTACTAGTGAATCTATGTAACACACACCCATACAATGCGCACCACCCCGTGATGTTTTTCTCACTCCTACTAGTGAATCTAATGTAACACACACCCATACAATGCGCACCACCCCGTGATGTTTTTGTCACTCCTACTAGTGAATGTAATGTAACACACACCCATACAATGCGCACCACCCCGTGATGTTTTTCTCACTGCTACTAGTGAATGTAATGTAACACACACCCATACAATGCGCAACACCCCGTGATGTTTTTCTCACTCCTACTAGTGAATGTAATGTAACACACACCGAAACAATGCGCACCACCCCGTGATGTTTTTCTCACTCCTACTAGTGAATGTAATGTAACACACACCCATACAATGCGCACCACCCCGTGATGTTTTTCTCACTCCTACTAGTGAATCTAATGTAACACACACCCATACAATGCGCACCACCCCGTGATGTTTTTGTCACTCCTACTAGTGAATCTAATGTAACACACACCCATACAATGCGCACCACCCCGTGATGTTTTTCTCACTCCTACTAGTGAATCTAATGTAACACACCCATACAATGCGCACCAACGCGTGATGTTTTTCTCACTCCTACTAGTGAATCTAATGTAACACACACCCATACAATGCGCACCACCCCGTGATGTTTTTCTCACTCCTACTAGTGAATCTAATGTAACACACACCCATGCAAGGCGCACCACACCGTGATGTATTTCTCACTCCTACTAGTGAATCTAATGTAACACACACCCATACAATGCGCACCACCCCGTGATGTTTTTCTCCCTCCTACTAGTGAATCTGATGTAACACACAACCATACAATGCGCACCACCCCGTGATGTTTTTCTCACTCCTACTAGTGAATCTAATGTAACACACACCCATACAATGCGCACCACCCCTTGATGTTTTTCTCACTCCTACTAGTGAATGTAATGTAACACACACCCATACAATGTGCACCACCCCGTGATGTCTTTCTCACTCCTACTAGTGATTCTAATGTAACACAAACCCATACAATGCGCACCACCCCGTGATGTTTTTCTCACTCCTACTAGTGAATGTAATGTAACACACACCCAAACAATGCGCACCACCCCGTGATGTTTTTCTCACTCCTACTAGTGAATGTAATGTAACACACACCCATACAATGCGCACCACCCCGTGATGTTTTTCTCACTCCTACTAGTGAATCTAATGTAACACACACCCATACAATGCGCACTACCCCGTGATGTTTTTCTCACTCCTACTAGTGAATCTAATGTAACACACACCCATACAATGCGCACCACCCCGTGATGTTTTTCTCACTCCTACTAGTGAATCTAATGTAACACACACCCATACAATGCGCACCATCGCGTGATGTTTTTCTCACTCCTACTAGTGAATCTAATGTATCACACACCCATACAATGCGCACCACCCCGTGCTGTTTTTCTCACTCCTACTAGTGAATCTAATGTAACACACACCCATACAATGCGCACCACCCCGTGATGTTTTTCTCACTCCTACTAGTGAATCTAATGTAACACACACCCATACAATGCGCACCACACCGTGATGTTTTTCTCACTCCTACTAGTGAATCTAATGTAACACACACCCATACAATGCGCACCACCCCGTGATGTTTTTCTCACTCCCACTAGTGAATCTAATAAAACACACACCCATACAATTCGCACCACTCCGTGATGTTTTTCTCACTCCCACTAGTGAATGTAATGTAACACACACCCATACAATGCGCACCACCCCGTGATGTTTTTCTCACTCCTACTAGTGAATCTAATGTAACCCACACCCATACAATGCGCACCACCCCGTGATGTTTTTGTCACTCCTACTAGCGAATCTAATGTAACACACACCCATACAATGCGCACCACCCCGTGATGTTTTTCTCACTCCTACTAGTGAATCTAATGTAACACACACCCATACAATGCGCACCACCCCGTGATGTTTTTCTCACTCCTACTAGCGAATCTAATGTAACACACACCCATACAATGCGCACCACCCCGTGATGTTTTTCTCACTCCTACTAGTGAATCTATGTAACACACACCCATACAATGCGCACCACCCCGTGATGTTTTTCTCACTCCTACTAGTGAATCTATGTAACACACACCCATACAATGCGCACCACCCCGTGATGTTTTTCTCACTCCTACTAGTGAATCTAATGTAACACACACCCATACAATGCGCACCACCCCGTGATGTTTTTCTCACTCCTACTAGTGAATCTAATGTAACACACACCCATACAATGCGCACCACCCCGTGATGCTTTTCTCACTCCTACTAGTGAATCTAATGTAACACACACCCATACAATGCGCACCACCCCGTGATGTTTTTCTCACTCCTACTAGTGAATCTAATGTAACACACACCCATACAATGCGCACCACCCCGTGATGTTTTTCTCACTCCTACTAGTGAATGTAATGTAACACACACCCATACAATGCGCACCACCCCGTGATGTTTTTCTCACTCCTACTAGTGAATGTAATGTAACACACACCCATACAATGCGCACCACCCCGTGATGTTTTTCTCACTCCTAGTAGTGAATCTAATGTAACACACACCCATACAATGCGCACCACCCCGTGATGTTTTTCTCACTCCTAGTAGTGAATCTAATGTAACACACACCCATACAATGCGCACCACACCGTGATGTTTTTCTCACTCCTACTAGTGAATCTAATGTAACACACACCCATGCAAGGCGCACCACCCCGTGATGTATTTCTCACTCCTACTAGTGAATGTAATGTAACACACACCCATGCAAGGCGCACCACCCCGTGATGAATTTCTCACTCCTACTAGTGAATCTAATGTAACACACACCCATACAATGCGCACCACCCCGTGATGTTTTTCTCACTCCTACTAGTGAATCTAATGTAACACACAACCATACAATGGGCACCACCCCGTGATGTTTTTCTCACTCCTACTAGTGAATCTAATGTAACACACACCCATACAATGCGCACCACCCCGTGATGTGTTTCTCACTCCTACTAGTGAATCTAATGTAACACACACCCATACAATGCGCACCACCCCGTGATGTTTTTCTCACTCCTACTAGTGAATCTAATGTAACACACACCCATACAATGCGCACCACACCGTGATGTTTTTCTCACTCCTACTAGTGAATCTAATGTAACACACACCCATACAATGCGCACCACCCCGTGATGTTTTTCTCACTCCCACTAGTGAATCTAATAAAACACACACCCATACAATTCGCACCACTCCGTGATGTTTTTCTCACTCCCACTAGTGAATGTAATGTAACACACACCCATACAATGCGCACCACCCCGTGATGTTTTTCTCACTCCTACTAGTGAATCTAATGTAACCCACACCCATACAATGCGCACCACCCCGTGATGTTTTTGTCACTCCTACCAGCGAATCTAATGTAACACACACCCATACAATGCGCACCACCCCGTGATGTTTTTCTCACTCCTACTAGTGAATCTAATGTAACACACACCCATACAATGCGCACCACCCCGTGATGTTTTTCTCACTCCTACTAGTGAATCTATGTAACACACACCCATACAATGCGCACCACCCCGTGATGTTTTTCTCACTCCTACTAGTGAATCTATGTAACACACACACATACAATGCGCACCACCCCGTGATGTTTTTCTCACTCCTACTAGTGAATCTAATGTAACACACACCCATACAATGCGCACCACCCCGTGATGTTTTTCTCACTCCTACTAGTGAATCTAATGTAACACACACCCATACAATGCGCACCACCCCGTGATGTTTGTCTCACTCCTACTAGTGAATCTAATGTAACACACACCCATACAATGCGCACCACCCCGTGATGTTTTTCTCACTCCTACTAGTGAATGTAATGTAACACACACCCATACAATGCGCACCACCCCGTGATGTTTTGCTCACTCCTACTAGTGAATGTAATGTAACACACACCCATACAATGCGCACCACCCCGTGATGTTTTTCTCACTCCTAGTAGTGAATCTAATGTAACACACACCCATACAATGCGCACCACACCGTGATGTTTTTCTCACTCCTACTAGTGAATCTAATGTAACACACACCCATACAAGGCGCACCACCCCGTGATGTATTTCTCACTCCTACTAGTGAATGTAATGTAACACACACCCATGCAAGGCGCACCACCCCGTGATGAATTTCTCACTCCTACTAGTGAATCTAATGTAACACACACCCATACAATGCGCACCACCCCGTGATGTTTTTCTCACTCCTACTAGTGATTCAAATGTAACACAAACCCATACAATGCGCACCACCCCGTGATGTTTTTCTCACTCCTAATAGTGAATGTAATGTAACACACACCCATACAATGCGCACCACCCCGTGATGTTTTTCTCACTCCTACTAGTGAATGTAATGTAACACACACCCATACAATGCGCACCACCCCGTGATGTTTCCTCACTCCTACTAGTGAATGTAATGTAACACACACCCATACAATGCGCACCACCCCGTGATGTTTTTCGCACTCCTACTAGTGAATGTAATGTAACACACACCCATACAATGCGCACCACCCCGTGATGTTTTTCTCACTCCTACTAGTGAATGTAATGTAACACACACCCATACAATGCGCACCACCCCGTGATGTTTTTCTCACTCCTACTAGTGAATGTAATGTAACACACACCCATACAATGCGCACCACCCCGTGATGTTTTTCTCACTCCTACTAGTGAATGTAATGTAACACACACCCAAATAATGCGCACCACCCCGTGATGTTTTTCTCACTCCTAGTAGTGAATCTAATGTTACACACACCGATACAATGCGCACCACCCCGTGATGTTTTTCTCACTCCTACTAGTGAATCTAATGTAACACACACCCATACAATGCGCACCACCCCGTGATGTATTTCTCACTCCTACTAGTGAATGTAATGTAACACACACCCATACAATGCGCACCACCCCGTGATGTTTTTCCACTCCTACTAGTGAATCTAATGTAACACACACCCATACAATGCGCACCACCCCGTGATGTTTTTCTCACTCCTACTAGTGAATGTAATGTAACACACACCCATACAATGCGCACCACCCCGTGATGTTTTTCTCACTCCTACTAGTGAATGTAATGTAACACACACCCATACAATGCGCACCACCCCGTGATGTTTTTCTCACTCCTACTAGTGAATGTAATGTAACACACACCCATACAATGCGCACCACCCCGTGATGTTTTTCTCACTCCTACTAGTGTATCTAATGTAACACACACCCATACAATGCGCACCATCGCGTGATGTTTTTCTCACTCCTACTAGTGAATCTAATGTAACACACACCCATACAATGCGCACCACCCCGTGCTGTTTTTCTCACTCCTACTAGTGAATCTAATGTAACACACACCCATACAATGCGCACCACCCCGTGATGTTTTTCTCACTCCTACTAGTGAATCTAATGTAACACACACCCATACAATGCGCACCACACCGTGATGTTTTTCTCACTCCTACTAGTGAATCTAATGTAACACACACCCATACAATGCGCACCACCCCGTGATGTTTTTCTCACTCCCACTAGTGAATCTAATAAAACACACACCCATACAATTCGCACCACTCCGTGATGTTTTTCTCACTCCCACTAGTGAATGTAATGTAACACACACCCATACAATGCGCACCACCCCGTGATGTTTTTCTCACTCCTACTAGTGAATCTAATGTAACCCACACCCATACAATGCGCACCACCCCGTGATGTTTTTGTCACTCCTACTAGCGAATCTAATGTAACACACACCCATACAATGCGCACCACCCCGTGATGTTTTTCTCACTCCTACTAGTGAATCTAATGTAACACACACCCATACAATGCGCACCACCCCGTGATGTTTTTCTCACTCCTACTAGTGAATCTAATGTAACACACACCCATACAATGCGCACCACCCCGTGATGTTTTTCTCACTCCTACTAGTGAATCTATGTAACACACACCCATACAATGCGCACCACCCCGTGATGTTTTTCTCACTCCTACTAGTGAATCTAATGTAACACACCCATACAATGCGCACCACCCCGTGATGTTTTTCTCACTCCTACTAGTGAATCTAATGTAACACACACCCATACAATGCGCACCACCCCGTGATGTTTTTCTCACTCCTACTAGTGAATCTAATGTAACACACACCCATACAATGCGCACCACCCCGTGATGTTTTTCTCACTCCTACTAGTGAATCTAATGTAACACACACCCATACAATGCGCACCACCCCGTGATGTTTTTCTCACTCCTACTAGTGAATCTAATGTAACACACACCCATACAATGCGCACCACCCCGTGATGTTTTTCTCACTCCTACTAGTGAATGTAATGTAACACACACCCATACAATGCGCACCACCCCGTGATGTTTTTCTCACTCCTACTAGTGAATCTAATGTAACACACACCCATACAATGCGCACCACCCCGTGATGTTTTTCTCCTAGTAGTGAATCTAATGTAACACACACCCATACAATGCGCACCACCCCCGTGATGTTTTTCTCACTCCTAGTAGTGAATCTAATGTAACACACACCCATACAATGCGCACCACCCCGTGATGTTTTTCTCACTCCTAGTAGTGAATCTAATGTAACACACACACACACCCATACAATGCGCACCACCCCGTGATGTTTTTCTCACTCCTACTAGTGAATCTAATGTAACACACACCCATACAATGCGCACCACACCGTGATGTTTTTCTCACTCCTACTAGTGAATCTAATGTAACACACACCCATACAATGCGCACCACCCCGTGATGTTTTTCTCACTCCCACTAGTGAATCTAATAAAACACACACCCATACAATTCGCACCACCCCGTGATGTTTTTCTCACTCCCACTAGTGAATGTAATGTAACACACACCCATACAATGCGCACCACCCCGTGATGTTTTTCTCACTCCTACTAGTGAATCTAATGTAACACACACCCATACAATGCGCACCACCCCGTGATGTTTTTCTCACTCCTACTAGCGAATCTAATGTAACACACACCCATACAATGCGCACCACCCCGTGATGTTTTTCTCACTCCTACTAGTGAATCTATGTAACACAACCCATACAATGCGCACCACCCCGTGATGTTTTTCTCACTCCTACTAGTGAATCTATGTAACACACACCCATACAATGCGCACCACCCCGTGATGTTTTTCTCACTCCTACTAGTGAATCTAATGTAACACACACCCATACAATGCGCACCACCCCGTGATGTTTTTGTCACTCCTACTAGTGAATGTAATGTAACACACACCCATACAATGCGCACCACCCCGTGATGTTTTTCTCACTGCTACTAGTGAATGTAATGTAACACACACCCATACAATGCGCAACACCCCGTGATGTTTTTCTCACTCCTACTAGTGAATGTAATGTAACACACACCGAAACAATGCGCACCACCCCGTGATGTTTTTCTCACTCCTACTAGTGAATGTAATGTAACACACACCCATACAATGCGCACCACCCCGTGATGTTTTTCTCACTCCTACTAGTGAATCTAATGTAACACACACCCATACAATGCGCACCACCCCGTGATGTTTTTGTCACTCCTACTAGTGAATCTAATGTAACACACACCCATACAATGCGCACCACCCCGTGATGTTTTTCTCACTCCTACTAGTGAATCTAATGTAACACACACCCATACAATGCGCACCACCCCGTGATATTTTTCTCACTCCCACTAGTGAATCTAATAAAACACACACCCATACAATTCGCACCACCCCGTGATGTTTTTCTCACTCCTACTAGTGAATGTAATGTAACACACACCCATACAATGCGCACCACCCCGTGATGTTTTTCACACTCCTACTAGTGAATCTAATGTAACACACACCCATACAATGCGCACCACCCCGTGATGTTTTTGTCACTCCTACTAGCGAATCTAATGTAACACACACCAATACAATGCGCACCACCTCGTGATGTTTTTCTAACTCCTACTAGTGAATCTAATGTAACACACACCCATACAATGCGCACCACCCCGTGATGTTTTTCTCACTCCTACTAGCGAATCTAATGTAAAACACACCCATACAATGCGCACCACACCGTGATGTTTTTCTCACTCCTACTAGTGAATCTATGTAACACACACCCATACAATGCGCACCACCCCGTGATGTTTTTCTCACTCCTACTAGTGAATCTATGTAACACACACCCATACAATGCGCACCACCCCGTGATGTTTTTCTCACTCCTACTAGTGAATCTAATGTAACACACACCCATACAATGCGCACCACCCCGTGACGTTTTTCTCACTCCTACTAGTGAATCTAATGTAACACACACCCATACAATGCGCACCACCCCTTGATGTTTTTCTCACTCCTACTAGTGAATGTAATGTAACACACACCCATACAATGTGCACCACCCCGTGATGTTTTTCTCACTCCTACTAGTGATTCTAATGTAACACAAACCCATACAATGCGCACCACCCCGTGATGTTTTTCTCACTCCTACTAGTGAATGTAATGTAACACACACCCAAACAATGCGCACCACCCCGTGATGTTTTTCTCACTCCTACTAGTGAATGTAATGTAACACACACCCATACAATGCGCACCACCCCGTGATGTTTTTCTCACTCCTACTAGTGAATCTAATGTAACACACACCCATACAATGCGCACCACACCGTGATGTTTTTCTCACTCCTACTAGTGAATCTAATGTAACACACACCCATACAATGCGCACCACCCCGTGATGTTTTTCTCACTCCTACTAGTGAATCTAATGTAACACACACCCATACAATGCGCACCACCGCGTGATGTTTTTCTCACTCCTACTAGTGAATCTAATGTAACACACACCCATACAATGCGCACCACCCCGTGATGTCTTTCTCACTCCTACTAGTGAATCTAATGTAACACACACCCATACAATGCGCACCACCCCGTGATGTTTTTCTCACTCCTACTAGTGAATCTAATGTAACACACACCCATACAATGCGCACCACACCGTGATGTTTTTCTCACTCCTACTAGTGAATCTAATGTAACACACACCCATACAATGCGCACCACCCCGTGATGTTTTTCTCACTCCCACTAGTGAATCTAATAAAACACACACCCATACAATTCGCACCACTCCGTGATGTTTTTCTCACTCCCACTAGTGAATGTAATGTAACACACACCCATACAATGCCCACCACCCCGTGATGTTTTTGTCACTCCTACTAGCGAATCTAATGTAACACACACCCATACAATGCGCACCACCCCGTGATGTTTTTCTCACTCCTACTAGTGAATCTAATGTAACACACACCCATACAATGCGCACCACCCCGTGATGTTTTTCTCACTCCTACTAGCGAATCTAATGTAACACACACCCATACAATGCGCACCACCCCGTGATGTTTTTCTCACTCCTACTAGTGAATCTATGTAACACACACCCATACAATGCGCACCACCCCGTGATGTTTTTCTCACTCCTACTAGTGAATCTATGTAACACACACCCATACAATGCGCACCACACCGTGATGTTTTTCTCACTCCTACTAGTGAATCTAATGTAACACACACCCATACAATGCGCACCACCCCGTGATGTTTTTCTCACTCCTACTAGTGAATGTAATGTAACACACACCTATACAATGCGCACCACCCCGTGATGTTTTTCTCACTCCTACTAGTGAATGTAATGTAACACACACCCAAACAATGCGCACCACCCCGTGATGTTTTTCTCACTCCTAGTAGTGAATCTAATGTTACACACACCCATACAATGCGCACCACCCCGTGATGTTTTTCTCACTCCTACTAGTGAATCTAATGTAACACACACCCATACAATGCGCACCACCCCGTGATGTATTTCTCACTCCTACTAGTGAATGTAATGTAACACACACCCATACAATGCGCACCACCCCGTGATGTTTTTCTCACTCCTACTAGTGAATCTAATGTAACACACACCCATACAATGCGCACCACCCCGTGATGTTTTTCTCACTCCTACTAGTGAATGTAATGTAACACACACCCATACAATGCGCACCACCCCGTGATGTTTTTCTCACTCCTACTAGTGAATGTAATGTAACACACACCCATACAATGCGCAACACCCCGTGATGTTTTTCTCACTCCTACTAGTGAATGTAATGTAACACACACCAAAACAATGCGCACCACCCCGTGATGTTTTTCTCACTCCTACTAGTGAATGTAATGTAACACACACCCATACAATGCGCACCACCCCGTGATGTTTTTCTCACTCCTACTAGTGAATGTAATGTAACACACACCCATACAATGCGCACCACCCCGTGATGTTTTTCTCACTCCTACTAGTGAATCTAATGTAACACACACCCATACAATGCGCACCACCCCGTGATGTTTTTCTCACTCCTACTAGTGAATCTAATGTAACACACACCCATACAATGCGCACCAACGCGTGATGTTTTTCTCACTCCTACTAGTGAATCTAATGTAACACACACCCATACAATGCGCACCACCCCGTGATGTTTTTCTCACTCCTACTAGTGAATCTAATGTAACACACACCCATACAATGCGCACCACCCCGTGATGTTTTTCTCACTCCTACTACTGAATCTAATGTAACACACACCCATACAATGCGCACCACACCGTGATGTTTTTCTCACTCCTACTAGTGAATCTAATGTAACACACACCCATACAATGCGCACCACCCCGTGATGTTTTTCTCACTCACACTAGTGAATCTAATAAAACACACACCCATACAATTCGCACCACCCCGTGATGTTTTTCTCACTCCTACTAGTGAATGTAATGTAACACACACCCATACAATGCGCACCACCCCGTGATGTTTTTCTCACTCCTACTAGTGAATCTAATGTAACACACACCCATACAATGCGCACCACCGCGTGAGGTTTTTGTCACTCCTACTAGCGAATCTAATGTAACACACACCCATACAATGCGCACCACCCCGTGATGTTTTTTTCACTCCTACTAGTGAATCTAATGTAACACACACCCATACAATGCGCACCACCCCGTGATGTTTTTCTCACTCCTACTAGCGAATCTAATGTAACACACACCCATACAATGCGCACCACCCCGTGATGTTTTTCTCACTCCTACTAGTGAATCTATGTAACACACACCCATACAATGCGCACCACCCCGTGATGTTTTTCTCACTCCTACTAGTGAATCTATGTAACACACACCCATACAATGCGCACCACCCCGTGATGTTTTTCTCACTCCTACTAGTGAATCTAATGTAACACACACCCATACAATGCGCACCACCCCGTGATGTTTTTGTCACTCCTACTAGTGAATGTAATGTAACACACACCCATACAATGCGCACCACCCCGTGATGTTTTTCTCACTCCTACTAGTGAATGTAATGTAACACACACCCATACAATGCGCAACACCCCGTGATGTTTTTCTCACTCCTACTAGTGAATGTAATGTAACACACACCGAAACAATGCGCACCACCCCGTGATGTTTTTCTCACTCCTACTATTGAATGTAATGTAACACACACCCATACAATGCGCACCACCCCGTGATGTTTTTCTCACTCCTACTAGTGAATCTAATGTAACACACACCCATACAATGCGCACCACCCCGTGATGTTTTTCTCACTCCTACTAGTGAATCTAATGTAACACACACCCATACAATGCGCACCACCCCGTGATGTTTTTCTCACTCCTACTAGTGAATCTAATGTAACACACACCCATACAATGCGCACCACCCCGTGATGTTTTTCTCACTCCTACTAGTGAATCTAATGTAACACACACCCATACAATGCGCACCAACGCGTGATGTTTTTCTCACTCCCACTAGTGAATCTAATAAAACACACACCCATACAATTCGCACCACCCCGTGATGTTTTTCTCACTCCTACTAGTGAATCTATGTAACACACACCCATACAATGCGCACCACCCCGTGATGTTTTTCTCACTCCTACTAGCGAATCTAATGTAACACACACCCATACAATGCGCACCACCCCGTGATGTTTTTCTCACTCCTACTAGTGAATCTATGTAACACACACCCATACAATGCGCACCACCCCGTGATGTTTTTCTCACTCCTACTAGTGAATCTATGTAACACACACCCATACAATGCGCACCACCCCGTGATGTTTTTCTCACTCCTACTAGTGAATCTAATGTAACACACACCCATACAATGCGCACCACCCCGTGATGTTTTTCTCACTCCTACTAGTGAATGTAATGTAACACACACCCATACAATGCGCACCACCCCGTGATGTTTTTCTCACTCCTACTAGTGAATGTAATGTAACACACACCCAAACAATGCGCACCACCCCGTGATGTTTTTCTCACTCCTAGTAGTGAATCTAATGTTACACACACCCATACAATGCGCACCACCCCGTGATGTTTTTCTCACTCCTACTAGTGAATCTAATGTAACACACACCCATACAATGCGCACCACCCCGTGATGTATTTCTCACTCCTACTAGTGAATGTAATGTAACACACACCCATACAATGCGCACCACCCCGTGATGTTTTTCTCACTCCTACTAGTGAATCTAATGTAACACACACCCATACAATGCGCACCACCCCGTGATGTTTTTCTCACTCCTACTAGTGAATGTAATGTAACACACACCCATACAATGCGCTAACACCCCGTGATGTTTTTCTCACTCCTACTAGTGAATGTAATGTAACACACACCCATACAATGCGCAACACCCCGTGATGTTTTTCTCACTCCTACTAGTGAATGTAATGTAACACACACCAAAACAATGCGTACCACCCCGTGATGTTTTTCTCACTCCTACTAGTGAATGTAATGTAACACACACCCATACAATGCGCACCACCCCGTGATGTTTTTCTCACTCCTACTAGTGAATGTAATGTAACACACACCCATACAATGCGCACCACCCCGTGATGTTTTTCTCACTCCTACTAGTGAATCTAATGTAACACACACCCATACAATGCGCACCACCCCGTGATGTTTTTCTCACTCCTACTAGTGAATCTAATGTAACACACACCCATACAATGCGCACCAACGCGTGATGTTTTTCTCACTCCTACTAGTGAATCTAATGTAACACACACCCATACAATGCGCACCACCCCGTGATGTTTTTCTCACTCCTACTAGTGAATCTAATGTAACACACACCCATACAATGCGCACCACCCCGTGATGTTTTTCTCACTCCTACTAGTGAATCTAATGTAACACACACCCATACAATGCGCACCACACCGTGATGTTTTTCTCACTCCTACTAGTGAATCTAATGTAACACACACCCATACAATGCGCACCACCCCGTGATGTTTTTCTCACTCACACTAGTGAATCTAATAAAACACACACCCATACAATTCGCACCACCCCGTGATGTTTTTCTCACTCCTACTAGTGAATGTAATGTAACACACACCCATACAATGCGCACCACCCCGTGATGTTTTTCTCACTCCTACTAGTGAATCTAATGTAACACACACCCATACAATGCGCACCACCGCGTGAGTTTTTTGTCACTCCTACTAGCGAATCTAATGTAACACACACCATACAATGCGCACCACCCCGTGATGTTTTTCTCACTCCTACTAGTGAATCTAATGTAACACACACCCATACAATGCGCACCACCCCGTGATGTTTTTCTCACTCCTACTAGCGAATCTAATGTAACACACACCCATACAATGCGCACCACCCCGTGATGTTTTTCTCACTCCTACTAGTGAATCTATGTAACACACACCCATACAATGCGCACCACACCGTGATGTTTTTCTCACTCCTACTAGTGAATCTATGTAACACACACCCATACAATGCGCACCACCCCGTGATGTTTTTCTCACTCCTACTAGTGAATCTAATGTAACACACACCCATACAATGCGCACCACCCCGTGATGTTTTTGTCACTCCTACTAGTGAATGTAATGTAACACACACCCATACAATGCGCACCACCCCGTGATGTTTTTCTCACTCCTACTAGTGAATGTAATGTAACACACACCCATACAATGCGCAACACCCCGTGATGTTTTTCTCACTCCTACTAGTGAATGTAATGTAACACACACCGAAACAATGCGCACCACCCCGTGATGTTTTTCTCACTCCTACTATTGAATGTAATGTAACACACACCCATACAATGCGCACCACCCCGTGATGTTTTTCTCACTCCTACTAGTGAATCTAATGTAACACACACCCATACAATGCGCACCACCCCGTGATGTTTTTCTCACTCCTACTAGTGAATCTAATGTAACACACACCCATACAATGCGCACCACCCCGTGATGTTTTTCTCACTCCTACTAGTGAATCTAATGTAACACACACCCATACAATGCGCACCAACGCGTGATGTTTTTCTCACTCCTACTAGTGAATCTAATGTAACACACACCCATACAATGCGCACCACCCCGTGATGTTTTTCTCACTCCTACTAGTGAATCTAATGTAACACACACCCATACAATGCGCACCACCCCGTGATGTTTTTCTCACTCCTACTAGTGAATCTAATGTAACACACACCCATACAATGCGCACCACACCGTGATGTTTTTCTCACTCCTACTAGTGAATCTAATGTAACACACACCCATACAATGCGCACCACCCCGTGATGTTTTTCTCACTCCCACTAGTGAATCTAATAAAACACACACCCATACAATTCGCACCACCCCGTGATGTTTTTCTCACTCCTACTAGTGAATGTAATGTAACACACACCCATACAATGCGCACCACCCCGTGATGTTTTTCTCACTCCTACTAGTGAATCTAATGTAACACACACCCATACAATGAGCACCACCCCGTGATGTTTTTGTCACTCCTACTAGCGAATCTAATGTTACACACACCCATACAATGCGCACCACCCCGTGATGTTTTTCTCACTCCTACTAGTGAATCTAATGTAACACACACCCATACAATGCGCACCACCCCGTGATGTTTTTGTCACTCCTACTAGCGAATCTAATGTAAAACACACCCATACAATGCGCACCACCCCGTGATGTTTTTCTCACTCCTACTAGTGAATCTATGTAACACACACCCATACAATGCGCACCACCCCGTGATGTTTTTCTCACTCCTACTAGTGAATCTATGTAACACACACCCATACAATGCGCACCACCCCGTGATGTTTTTCTCACTCCTACTAATGAATCTAATGTAACACACACCCATACAATGCGCACCACCCCGTGACGTTTTTCTCACTCCTACTAGTGAATCTAATGTAACACACACCCATACAATGCGCACCACCCCGTGATGTTTTTCTCACTCGTACTAGTGAATCTAATGTAACACACACCCATACAATGCGCACCACCCCGTGATGTTTTTCTCACTCCTACTAGTGAATCTAATGTAACACACACCCATACAATGCGCACCACCCCGTGATGTTTTTCTCACTCCTACTAGTGAATCTAATGTAACACACACCCATACAATGCGCACCACCCCGTGATGTTTTTCTCACTCCTACTAGTGAATGTAATGTAACACACACCCATACAATGCGCACCACCCCGTGATGTTTTTCTCACTCCTACTAGTGAATGTAATGTAACACACACCCATACAATGCGCACCACCCCGTGATGTTTTTCTCACTCCTAGTAGTGAATCTAATGTAACACACACCCATACAATGCGCACCACACCGTGATGTTTTTCTCACTCCTACTAGTGAATCTAATGTAACACACACCCATACAAGGCGCACCACCCCGTGATGTATTTCTCACTCCTACTAGTGAATGTAATGTAACACACACCCATGCAAGGCGCACCACCCCGTGATGTATTTCTCACTCCTACTAGTGAATTTAATGTAACACACAACCATACAATGCGCACCACCCCGTGATGTTTTTCTCACTCCTACTAGTGAATCTAATGTAACACACACCCATACAATGCGCACCACCCCGTGATGTTTTTCTCACTCCTACTAGTGAATCTAATGTAACACACACCCATACAATGCGCACCACCCCTTGATGTTTTTCTCACTCCTACTAGTGAATGTAATGTAACACACACCCATACAATGTGCACCACCCCGTGATGTTTTTCTCACTCCTACTAGTGATTCTAATGTAACACAAACCCATACAATGCGCACCACCCCGTGATGTTTTTCTCACTCCTACTAGTGAATGTAATGTAACACACACCCAAACAATGCGCACAACCCCGTGATGTTTTTCTCACTCCTACTAGTGAATGTAATGTAACACACACCCATACAAGGCGCACCACCCCGTGATGTTTTTCTCACTCCTACTAGTGAATCTAATGTAACACACACCCATACAATGCGCACCACACCGTGATGTTTTTCTCACTCCTACTAGTGAATCTAATGTAACACACACCCATACAATGCGCACCACCCCGTGATGTTTTTCTCACTCCTACTAGTGAATCTAATGTAACACACACCCATACAATGCGCACCATCGCGTGATGTTTTTCTCACTCCTACTAGTGAATCTAATGTAACACACACCCATACAATGCGCACCACCCCGTGATGTTTTTCTCACTCCTACTAGTGAATGTAATGTAACACACACCCATACAATGCGCACCACCCCGTGATGTTTTTCTCACTCCTACTAGTGAATCTAATGTAACACACACCCATACAATGCGCACCACACCGTGATGTTTTTCTCACTCCTACTAGTGAATCTAATGTAACACACACCCATACAATGCGCACCACCCCGTGATGTTTTTCTCACTCCCACTAGTGAATCTAATAAAACACACACCCATACAATTCGCACCTCTCCGTGATGTTTTTCTCACTCCCACTAGTGAATGTAATGTAACACACACCCATACAATGCGCACCACCCCGTGATGTTTTTCTCACTCCTACTAGTGAATCTAATGTAACACACACCCATACAATGCGCACCACCCCGTGATGTTTTTGTCACTCCTACTAGCGAATCTAATGTAACACACACCCATACAATGCGCACCACCCCGTGATGTTTTTCTCACTCCTACTAGCGAATCTAATGTAACACACACCCATACAATGCGCACCACCCCGTGATGTTTTTCTCACTCCTACTAGCGAATCTAATGTAACACACACCCATACAATGCGCACCACCCCGTGATGTTTTTCTCACTCCTACTAGCGAATCTATGTAACACACACCCATACAATGCGCACCACCCCGTGATGTTTTTCTCACTCCTACTAGCGAATCTATGTAACACACACCCATACAATGCGCACCACCCCGTGATGTTTTTCTCACTCCTACTAGTGAATCTAATGTAACACACACCCATACAATGCGCACCACCCCGTGATGTTTTTCTCACTCCTACTAGTGAATCTAATGTAACACACACCCATACAATGCGCACCACCCCGTGATGTTTTTCTCACTCCTACTAGTGAATCTAATGTAACACACACCCATACAATGCGCACCACCCCGTGATGTTTTTCTCACTAGTACTAGTGAATCTAATGTAACACACACCCATACAATGCGCACCACCCCGTGATGTATTTCTCACTCCTACTAGTGAATGTAATGTAACACACACCCATACAATGCGCACCACCCCGTGATGTATTTCTCACTCCTACTAGTGAATCTAATGTAACACACACCCATACAATGCGCACCACCCCGTGATGTTTTTCTCACTCCTACTAGTGAATCTAATGTAACACACACCCATACAAGGCGCACCACCCCGTGATGTATTTCTCCCTCCTACTAGTGAATGTAATGTAACACACACCCATGCAAGGCGCACCACCCCGTGATGTATTTCTCACTCCTACTAGTGAATCTAATGTAACACACACCCATACAATGCGCACCACCCCGTGATGTTTTTCTCACTCCTACTAGTGAATCTAATGTAACACACACCCATACAATGCGCACCACCCCGTGATGTTTTTCTCACTCCTACTAGTGAATCTAATGTAACACACACCCATACAATGCGCACCATCGCGTGATGTTTTTCTCACTCCTACTAGTGAATCTAATGTAACACACACCCATACAATGCGCACCACCCCGTGATGTTTTTCTCACTCCTACTAGTGAATGTAATGTAACACACACCCATACAATGCGCACCACCCCGTGATGTTTTTCTCACTCCTACTAGTGAATCTAATGTAACACACACCCATACAATGCGCACCACACCGTGATGTTTTTCTCACTCCTACTAGTGAATCTAATGTAACACACACCCATACAATGCGCACCACCCCGTGATGTTTTTCTCACTCCCACTAGTGAATCTAATAAAACACACACCCATACAATTCGCACCTCTCCGTGATGTTTTTCTCACTCCCACTAGTGAATGTAATGTAACACACACCCATACAATGCGCACCACCCCGTGATGTTTTTCTCACTCCTACTAGTGAATCTAATGTAACACACACCCATACAATGCGCACCACCCCGTGATGTTTTTGTCACTCCTACTAGCGAATCTAATGTAACACACACCCATACAATGCGCACCACCCCGTGATGTTTTTCTCACTCCTACTAGCGAATCTAATGTAACACACACCCATACAATGCGCACCACCCCGTGATGTTTTTCTCACTCCTACTAGCGAATCTAATGTAACACACACCCATACAATGCGCACCACCCCGTGATGTTTTTCTCACTCCTACTAGCGAATCTATGTAACACACACCCATACAATGCGCACCACCCCGTGATGTTTTTCTCACTCCTACTAGCGAATCTATGTAACACACACCCATACAATGCGCACCACCCCGTGATGTTTTTCTCACTCCTACTAGTGAATCTAATGTAACACACACCCATACAATGCGCACCACCCCGTGATGTTTTTCTCACTCCTACTAGTGAATCTAATGTAACACACACCCATACAATGCGCACCACCCCGTGATGTTTTTCTCACTCCTACTAGTGAATCTAATGTAACACACACCCATACAATGCGCACCACCCCGTGATGTTTTTCTCACTAGTACTAGTGAATCTAATGTAACACACACCCATACAATGCGCACCACCCCGTGATGTATTTCTCACTCCTACTAGTGAATGTAATGTAACACACACCCATACAATGCGCACCACCCCGTGATGTATTTCTCACTCCTACTAGTGAATCTAATGTAACACACACCCATACAATGCGCACCACCCCGTGATGTTTTTCTCACTCCTACTAGTGAATCTAATGTAACACACACCCATACAAGGCGCACCACCCCGTGATGTATTTCTCCCTCCTACTAGTGAATGTAATGTAACACACACCCATGCAAGGCGCACCACCCCGTGATGTATTTCTCACTCCTACTAGTGAATCTAATGTAACACACACCCATACAATGCGCACCACCCCGTGATGTTTTTCTCACTCCTACTAGTGAATCTAATGTAACACACAACCATACAATGCGCACCACCCCGTGATGTTTTTCTCACTCCTACTAGTGAATCTAATGTAACACACACCCATACAATGCGCACCACCCCTTGATGTTTTTCTCACTCCTACTAGTGAATGTAATGTAACACACACCCATACAATGCGCACCACCCCGTGATGTTTTTCTCACTCCTACTAGTGATTCTTATGTAACACAAAACCATTCAATGCGCACCACCCCGTGATGTTTTTCTCACTCCTACTAGTGAATGTAATGTAACACACACCCATACAATGCGCACCACCCCGTGATGTTTTTCTCACTCCTACTAGTGAATGTAATGTAACACACACCCATACAATGCGCACCACCCCGTGATGTTTTTCTCACTCCTACTAGTGAATGTAATGTAACACACACCCATACAATGCGCACCACCCCGTGATGTTTTTCTCACTCCTACTAGTGAATGTAATGTAACACACACCCATACAATGCGCACCACCCCATGATGTTTTTCTCACTCCTACTAGTGAATGTAATGTAACACACACCCAAACATTGCGCACCACCCCGTGATGTTTTTCTCACTCCTAGTAGTGAATCTAATGTTACACACACCCATACAATGCGCACCACCCCGTGATGTTTTTCTCAGTCCTACTAGTGAATCTAATGTAACACACACCCATACAATGCGCACCACACCGTGATGTATTTCTCACTCCTACTAGTGAATGTAATGTAACACACACCCATACAATGCGCACCACCCCGTGATGTTTTTCTCACTCCTACTAGTGTATCTAATGTAACACACACCCATACAATGCGCACCACCCCGTGATGTTTTTCTCACTCCTACTAGTGAATCTAATGTAACACACACCCATACAATGCGCACCACCCCGTGATGTTTTTCTCACTCCTCCTAGTGAATCTAATGTAACACACACCCATACAATGCGCACCACCCCGTGATGTTTTTCTCACTCCTATTAGTGAATCTAATGTAACACATACCCATACAATGCGCACCACCCCGTGATGTTTTTCTCACTCCTACTAGTGAATCTAATGTAACACACACCCATACAATGCGCACCACACCGTGATGTTTTTCTCACTCCCACTAGTGAATCTAATGTAACACACACCCATACAATGCGCACCACCCCGTGATGTTTTTCTCACTCCCACTAGTGAATCTAATGTAACACACACCCATACAATTCGCACCACCCCGTGATGTTTTTCTCACTCCTACTAGTGAATGTAATGTAACACACACCCATACAATGCGCACGACCCCGTGATGTTTTTCTCATTCCTACTAGTGAATCTAATGTAACACACACCCATACAATGCGCACCACCCCGTGATTTTTTTGTCACTCCTACGAGTGAATCTAATGTAACACACACCCATACAATGCGCACCACCCCGTGATGTTTTTCTCACTCCTACTAGTGAATCTAATGTAACACACACCCATACAATGCGCACCACCCCGTGATGTTTTTGTGACTCCTACTAGCGAATCTAATGTAACACACACCCATACAATGCGCACCACCCCGTGATGTTTTTCTCACTCCTACTAGTGAATCTAATGTAACACACACCCATACAATGCGCACCCCCCTGTGATGTTTTTCTCACTCCTACTAGCGAATCTAATGTAACACACACCCATACAATGCGCACCACCCCGTGATGTTTTTCTCACTCCTATTAGTGAATCTATGTAACACACACCCATACAATGCGCACCACCCCGTGATGTTTTTCTCACACCTACTAGTGAATCTATGTAACACACACCCATACAATGCGCACCACCACGTGATGTTTTTCTCACTCCTACTAGTGAATCTATGTAACACACACCCATACAATGCGCACCACCCCGTGATGTTTTTCTCACTCCTACTAGTGAATCTAATGTAACACACACCCATACAATGCGCACCACCCCGTGATGTTTTTCTCACTCCTACTAGTGACTGTAATGTAACACACACCCATACAATGCGCACCACCCCGTGATGATTTTCTCACTCCTACTAGTGAATGTAATGTAACACACACCCGTACAATGCGCACCACCCCGTGATGTTCTCTCACTCCTACTAGTGAATGTAATGTAACACACACCCATACAAGGCGCACCACCCCGTGATGTATTTCTCACTCCTACTAGTGAATGTAATGTAACACACACCCATACAATGCGCATCACCCCGTGATGTTTTTCTCACTCCTACTAGTGAATCTAATGTAACACACACCCATACAATGCGCACCACCCCGTGATGTATTTCTCACTCCTACTAGTGAATCTAATGTAACACACACCCATACAATGCGCACCACCCCTTGATGTTTTTCTCACTCCTACTAGTGAATGTAATGTAACACACACCCATACAATGTGCACCACCCCGTGATGTTTTTCTCACTCCTACTAGTGATTCTAATGTAACACAAACCCATACAATGCGCACCACCCCGTGATGTTTTTCTCACTCCTACTAGTGAATGTAATGTAACACACACCCAAACAATGCGCACCACCCCGTGATGTTTTTCTCACTCCTACTAGTGAATGTAATGTAACACACACCCATACAATGCGCACCACCCCGTGATGTTTTTCTCACTCCTACTAGTGAATCTAATGTAACACACACCCATACAATGCGCACCACACCGTGATGTTTTTCTCACTCCTACTAGTGAATCTAATGTAACACACACCCATACAATGCGCACCACCCCGTGATGTTTTTCTCACTCCTACTAGTGAATCTAATGTAACACACACCCATACAATGCGCACCATCGCGTGATGTTTTTCTCACTCCTACTAGTGAATCTAATGTAACACACACCCATACAATGCGCACCACCCCGTGATGTTTTTCTCACTCCTACTAGTGAATGTAATGTAACACACACCCATACAATGCGCACCACCCCGTGATGTTTTTCTCACTCCTACTAGTGAATCTAATGTAACACACACCCATACAATGCGCACCACACCGTGATGTTTTTCTCACTCCTACTAGTGAATCTAATGTAACACACACCCATACAATGCGCACCACCCCGTGATGTTTTTCTCACTCCCACTAGTGAATCTAATAAAACACACACCCATACAATTCGCACCACTCCGTGATGTTTTTCTCACTCCCACTAGTGAATGTAATGTAACACACACCCATACAATGCGCACCACCCCGTGATGTTTTTCTCACTCCTACTAGTGAATCTAATGTAACACACACCCATACAATGCGCACCACCCCGTGATGTTTTTGTCACTCCTACTAGCGAATCTAATATAACACACACCCATACAATGCGCACCACCCCGTGATGTTTTTCTCACTCCTACTAGTGAATCTAATGTAACACACACCCATACAATGCGCACCACCCCGTGATGTTTTTCTCACTCCTACTAGCGAATCTAATGTAACACACACCCATACAATGCGCACCACCCCGTGATGTTTTTCTCACTCCTACTAGCGAATCTATGTAACACACACCCATACAATGCGCACCACCCCGTGATGTTTTTCTCACTCCTACTAGTGAATCTATGTAACACACACCCATACAATGCGCACCACCCCGTGATGTTTTTCTCACTCCTACTAGTGAATCTAATGTAACACACACCCATACAATGCGCACCACCCCGTGATGTTTTTCTCACTCCTACTAGTGAATCTAATGTAACACACACCCATACAATGCGCACCACCCCGTGATGTTTTTCTCACTCCTACTAGTGAATGTAATGTAACACACACCCATACAATGCGCACCACCCCGTGAAGTTTTTCTCACTCCTACTAGTGATTCTTATGTAACACAAAACCATTCAATGCGCACCACCCCGTGATGTTTTTCTCACTCCTACTAGTGAATGTAATGTAACACACACCCATACAATGCGCACCACCCCGTGATGTTTTTCTCACTCCTACTAGTGAATGTAATGTAACACACACCCATACAATGCGCACCACCCCGTGATGTTTTTCTCACTCCTACTAGTGAATGTAATGTAACACACACCCATACAATGCGCACCACCCCGTGATGTTTTTCTCACTCCTACTAGTGAATGTAATGTAACACACACCCATACAATGCGCACCACCCCATGATGTTTTTCTCACTCCTACTAGTGAATGTAATGTAACACACACCCAAACATTGCGCACCACCCCGTGATGTTTTTCTCACTCCTAGTAGTGAATCTAATGTTACACACACCCATACAATGCGCACCACCCCGTGATGTTTTTCTCACTCCTACTAGTGAATCTAATGTAACACACACCCATACAATGCGCACCACCCCGTGATGTATTTCTCACTCCTACTAGTGAATGTAATGTAACACACACCCATACAATGCGCACCACCCCGTGATGTTTTTCTCACTCCTACTAGTGAATCTAATGTAACACACACCCATACAATGCGCACCACCCCGTGATGTTTTTCTCACTCCTACTAGTGAATCTAATGTAACACACACCCATACAATGCGCACCACCCCGTGATGTTTTTCTCACTCCTCCTAGTGAATCTAATGTAACACACACCCATACAATGCGCACCACCCCGTGATGTTTTTCTCACTCCTACTAGTGAATCTAATGTAACACACACCCATACAATGCGCACCACCCCGTGATGTTTTTCTCACTCCTACTAGTGAATCTAATGTAACACACACCCATACAATGCGCACCACACCGTGATGTTTTTCTCACTCCCACTAGTGAATCTAATGTAACACACACCCATACAATGCGCACCACCCCGTGATGTTTTTCTCACTCCCACTAGTGAATCTAATGTAACACACACCCATACAATTCGCACCACCCCGTGATGTTTTTCTCACTCCTACTAGTGAATGTAATGTAACACACACCCATACAATGCGCACGACCCCGTGATGTTTTTCTCATTCCTACTAGTGAATGTAATGTAACACACACCCATACAATGCGCACCACCCCGTGATGTTCTCTCACTCCTACTAGTGAATGTAATGTAACACACACCCGTACAATGCGCACCACCCCGTGATGTTTTTCTCACTCCTACTAGTGAATGTAATGTAACACACACCCATACAATGCGCACCACCCCGTGATGTTTTTCTCACTCCTACTAGTGAATGTAATGTAACACACACCCATACAATGCGCACCACCCCGTGATGTTTTTCTCACTCCTACTAGTGAATGTAATGTAACACACACCCATACAATGCGCACCACCCCGTGATGTTTTTCTCACTCCTACTAGTGAATCTAATGTAACACACACCCATACAATGCGCACCACCCCGTGATGTTTTTCTCACTCCTACTAGTGAATCTAATGTAACACACACCCAAACAATGCGAACCACCCCGTGTTGTTTTTCTCACTCCTACTAGTGAATGTAACGTAACACACACCCATACAATGCGCACCACCCCGTGATGTTTTTCTCACTCCTAGTAGTGAATCTAATGTAACACACACCCATAAAATGCGCACCACACCGTGATGTTTTTCTCACTCCTACTAGTGAATCTAATGTAACACACACCCATACAAGGCGCACCACCCCGTGATGTATTTCTCACTCCTACTAGTGAATGTAATGTAACACACACCCATACAAGGCGCACCACTCCGTGATGTATTTCTCACTCCTACTAGTGAATCTAATGTAACACACACCATACAATGCGCACCACCCCGTGATGTTTTTCTCACTCCTACTAGTGAATGTAATGTAACACACAGCCATACAATGCGCACCACCCCGTGATGTTTTTCTCACTCCTACTAGTGAATCTAATGTAACACACACCCATACAATGCGCACCACCCCTTGATGTTTTTCTCACTCCTACTAGTGAATCTAATGTAACACACCCATACAATGCGCACCACCCCTTGATGTTTTTCTCACTCCTACTAGTGAATCTAATGTAACACACACCCATACAATGCGCACCACCCCGTGATGTTTTTCTCACTCCTACTAGTGAATCTAATGTAACGCACATCCATACAATGCGCACCACCCCTTGATGTTTTTCTCACTCCTACTAGTGAATCTAATGTAACGCACACCCATACAATGCGCACCACCCCTTGATGTTTTTCTCACTACTACTAGTGAATCTAATGTAACGCACACCCATACAATGCGCACCACCCCGTGATATTTTTCTCACTCCTTCTAGCGAATCTAATGTAACGCACACCCATACAATGCGCACCACCCCGTGATGTTTTTCTCACTCCTACTAGTGAATCTAATGTAACACACACCCATACAATGCGCACCACCCCGTGATGTTTTTCTCACTCCTACTAGTGAATGTAATGTAACACACACCCATACAATGCGCACCACCCCGTGATGTTTTTCTCACTCCTATTAGTGAATCTATGTAACACACACCCATACAATGCGCACCACCCCGTGATGTTTTTCTCACTCCTACTAGTGAATCTATGTAACACACACCCAAACAATGCGCACCACCCCGTGATGTTTTTCTCACTCCTACTAGTGAATGTAATGTAACACACACCCATACAATGCGCACCACCCCGTGATGTTTTTCTCACTCCTACTAGTGAATGTAATGTAACACACACCCATACAATGCGCACCACCCCGTGATGTTTTTCTCACTCCTATTAGTGAATCTATGTAACACACACCCATACAATGCGCACCACCCCGTGATGTTTTTCTCACTCCTACTAGTGAATCTATGTAACACACACCCAAACAATGCGCACCACCCCGTGATGTTTTTCTCACTCCTACTAGTGAATGTAATGTAACACACACCCATACAATGCGCACCACCCCGTGATGTTTTTCTCACTCCTACTAGTGAATCTAATGTAACACACACCCATACAATGCGCACCACCCCGTGATGTTTTTCTCACTCCTACTAGTGAATCTAATGTAACACACACCCATACAATGCGCACCACCCCGTGATGTTTTTCTCACTCCTACTAGTGAATCTAATGTAACACACACCCATACAATGCGCACCATCGCGTGATGTTTTTCTCACTCCTACTAGTGAATCTAATGTAACACACACCCATACAATGCGCACCACCCCGTGATGTTTTTCTCACTCCTACTAGTGAATGTAATGTAACACACACCCATACAATGCGCACCACCCCGTGATGTTTTTCTCACTCCTACTAGTGAATCTAATGTAACACACACCCATACAATGCGCACCACACCGTGATGTTTTTCTCACTCCTACTAGTGAATCTAATGTAACACACACCCATACAATGCGCACCACCCCGTGATGTTTTTCTCACTCCCACTAGTGAATCTAATAAAACACACACCCATACAATTCGCACCACTCCGTGATGTTTTTCTCACTCCCACTAGTGAATGTAATGTAACACACACCCATACAATGCGCACCACCCCGTGATGTTTTTCTCACTCCTACTAGTGAATCTAATGTAACACACACCCATACAATGCGCACCACCCCGTGATGTTTTTGTCACTCCTACTAGCGAATCTAATGTAACACACACCCATACAATGCGCACCACCCCGTGATGTTTTTCTCACTCCTACTAGTGAATCTAATGTAACACACACCCATACAATGCGCACCACCCCGTGATGTTTTTCTCACTCCTACTAGCGAATCTAATGCAACACACACCCATACAATGCGCACCACCCCGTGATGTTTTTCTCACTCCTACTAGCGAATCTATGTAACACACACCCATACAATGCACACCACCCCGTGATGTTTTTCTCACTCCTACTAGTGAATCTATGTAACACACACCCATACAATGCGCACCACCCCGTGATGTTTTTCTCACTCCTACTAGTGAATCTAATGTAACACACACCCATACAATGCGCACCACCCCGTGATGTTTTTCTCACTCCTACTAGTGAATCTAATGTAACACACACCCATACAATGCGCACCACCCCGTGATGTTTTTCTCACTCCTACTAGTGAATGTAATGTAACACACACCCATACAATGCGCACCACCTCGTGATGTTTTTCTCACTCCTACTAGTGATTCTTATGTAACACAAAACCATTCAATGCGCACCACCCCGTGATGTTTTTCTCACTCCTACTAGTGAATGTAATGTAACACACACCCATACAATGCGCACCACCCCGTGATGTTTTTCTCACTCCTACTAGTGAATGTAATGTAACACACACGCATACAATGCGCACCACCCCGTGATGTTTTTCTCACTCCTACTAGTGAATGTAATGTAACACACACCCATACAATGCGCACCACCCCGTGATGTTTTTCTCACTCCTACTAGTGAATGTAATGTAACACACACCCATACAATGCGCACCACCCCATGATGTTTTTCTCACTCCTACTAGTGAATGTAATGTAACACACACCCAAACATTGCGCACCACCCCGTGATGTTTTTCTCACTCCTAGTAGTGAATCTAATGTTACACACACCCATACAATGCGCACCACCCCGTGATGTTTTTCTCACTCCTACTAGTGAATCTAATGTAACACACACCCATACAATGCGCACCACCCCGTGATGTATTTCTCACTCCTACTAGTGAATGTAATGTAACACACACCCATACAATGCGCACCACCCCGTGATGTTTTTCTCACTCCTACTAGTGAATCTAATGTAACACACACCCATACAATGCGCACCACCCCGTGATGTTTTTCTCACTCCTACTAGTGAATCTAATGTAACACACACCCATACAATGCGCACCACCCCGTGATGTTTTTCTCACTCCTCCTAGTGAATCTAATGTAACACACACCCATACAATGCGCACCACCCCGTGATGTTTTTCTCACTCCTACTAGTGAATCTAATGTAACACACACCCATACAATGCACACCACCCCGTGATGTTTTTCTCACTCCTACTAGTGAATCTAATGTAACACACACCCATACAATGCGCACCACACCGTGATGTTTTTCTCACTCCCACTAGTGAATCTAATGTAACACACACCCATACAATGCGCACCACCCCGTGATGTTTTTCTCACTCCCACTAGTGAATCTAATGTAACACACACCCATACAATTCGCACCACCCCGTGATGTTTTTCTCACTCCTACTAGTGAATGTAATGTAACACACACCCATACAATGCGCACGACCCCGTGATGTTTTTCTCATTCCTACTAGTGAATCTAATGTAACACACACCCATACAATGCGCACCACCCCGTGATGTTTTTGTCACTCCTACGAGTGAATCTAATGTAACACACACCCATACAATGCGCACCACCCCGTGATGTTTTTCTCACTCCTACTAGTGAATCTAATGTAACACACACCCATACAATGCGCACCACCCCGTGATGTTTTTGTGACTCCTACTAGCGAATCTAATGTAACACACACCCATACAATGCGCACCACCCCGTGATGTTTTTCTCACTCCTACTAGTGAATCTAATGTAACACACACCCATACAATGCGCACCCCCCTGTGATGTTTTTCTCACTCCTACTAGCGAATCTAATGTAACACACACCCATACAATGCGCACCACCCCGTGATGTTTTTCTCACTCCTATTAGTGAATCTATGTAACACACACCCATACAATGCGCACCACCCCGTGATGTTTTACTCACTCCTACTAGTGAATCTATGTAACACACACCCATACAATGCGCACCACCACGTGATGTTTTTCTCACTCCTACTAGTGAATCTATGTAACACACACCCATACAATGCGCACCACCCCGTGATGTTTTTCTCACTCCTACTAGTGAATCTAATGTAACACACACCCATACAATGCGCACCACCCCGTGATGTTTTTCTCACTCCTACTAGTGACTGTAATGTAACACACACCCATACAATGCGCACCACCCCGTGATGATTTTCTCACTCCTACTAGTGAATGTAATGTAACACACACCCGTACAATGCGCACCACCCCGTGATGTTCTCTCACTCCTACTAGTGAATGTAATGTAACACACACCCGTACAATGCGCACCACCCCGTGATGTTTTTCTCACTCCTACTAGTGAATGTAATGTAACACACACCCATACAATGCGCACCACCCCGTGATGTTTTTCTCACTCCTACTAGTGAATGTAATGTAACACACACCCATACAATGCGCACCACCCCGTGATGTTTTTCTCACTCCTACTAGTGAATGTAATGTAACACACACCCATACAATGCGCACCACCCCGTGATGTTTTTCTCACTCCTACTAGTGAATCTAATGTAACACACACCCATACAATGCGCACCACCCCGTGATGTTTTTCTCACTCCTACTAGTGAATCTAATGTAACACACACCCAAACAATGCGAACCACCCCGTGTTGTTTTTCTCACTCCTACTAGTGAATGTAACGTAACACACACCCATACAATGCGCACCACCCCGTGATGTTTTTCTCACTCCTAGTAGTGAATCTAATGTAACACACACCCATAAAATGCGCACCACACCGTGATGTTTTTCTCACTCCTACTAGTGAATCTAATGTAACACACACCCATACAAGGCGCACCACCCCGTGATGTATTTCTCACTCCTACTAGTGAATGTAATGTAACACACACCCATACAAGGCGCACCACCCCGTGATGTATTTCTCACTCCTACTAGTGAATCTAATGTAACACACACCATACAATGCGCACCACCCCGTGATGTTTTTCTCACTCCTACTAGTGAATGTAATGTAACACACAGCCATACAATGCGCACCACCCCGTGATGTTTTTCTCACTCCTACTAGTGAATCTAATGTAACACACACCCATACAATGCGCACCACCCCTTGATGTTTTTCTCACTCCTACTAGTGAATCTAATGTAACACACACCCATACAATGCGCACCACCCCGTGATGTTTTTCTCACTCCTACTAGTGAATCTAATGTAACACACACCCATACAATGCACACCACCCCGTGATGTTTTTCTCACTCCTACTAGTGAATCTAATGTAACACACACCCATACAATGCGCACCACACCGTGATGTTTTTCTCACTCCCACTAGTGAATCTAATGTAACACACACCCATACAATGCGCACCACCCCGTGATGTTTTTCTCACTCCCACTAGTGAATCTAATGTAACACACACCCATACAATTCGCACCACCCCGTGATGTTTTTCTCACTCCTACTAGTGAATGTAATGTAACACACACCCATACAATGCGCACGACCCCGTGATGTTTTTCTCATTCCTACTAGTGAATCTAATGTAACACACACCCATACAATGCGCACCACCCCGTGATGTTTTTGTCACTCCTACGAGTGAATCTAATGTAACACACACCCATACAATGCGCACCACCCCGTGATGTTTTTCTCACTCCTACTAGTGAATCTAATGTAACACACACCCATACAATGCGCACCACCCCGTGATGTTTTTGTGACTCCTACTAGCGAATCTAATGTAACACACACCCATACAATGCGCACCACCCCGTGATGTTTTTCTCACTCCTACTAGTGAATCTAATGTAACACACACCCATACAATGCGCACCCCCCTGTGATGTTTTTCTCACTCCTACTAGCGAATCTAATGTAACACACACCCATACAATGCGCACCACCCCGTGATGTTTTTCTCACTCCTATTAGTGAATCTATGTAACACACACCCATACAATGCGCACCACCCCGTGATGTTTTACTCACTCCTACTAGTGAATCTATGTAACACACACCCATACAATGCGCACCACCACGTGATGTTTTTCTCACTCCTACTAGTGAATCTATGTAACACACACCCATACAATGCGCACCACCCCGTGATGTTTTTCTCACTCCTACTAGTGAATCTAATGTAACACACACCCATACAATGCGCACCACCCCGTGATGTTTTTCTCACTCCTACTAGTGACTGTAATGTAACACACACCCATACAATGCGCACCACCCCGTGATGATTTTCTCACTCCTACTAGTGAATGTAATGTAACACACACCCGTACAATGCGCACCACCCCGTGATGTTCTCTCACTCCTACTAGTGAATGTAATGTAACACACACCCGTACAATGCGCACCACCCCGTGATGTTTTTCTCACTCCTACTAGTGAATGTAATGTAACACACACCCATACAATGCGCACCACCCCGTGATGTTTTTCTCACTCCTACTAGTGAATGTAATGTAACACACACCCATACAATGCGCACCACCCCGTGATGTTTTTCTCACTCCTACTAGTGAATGTAATGTAACACACACCCATACAATGCGCACCACCCCGTGATGTTTTTCTCACTCCTACTAGTGAATCTAATGTAACACACACCCATACAATGCGCACCACCCCGTGATGTTTTTCTCACTCCTACTAGTGAATCTAATGTAACACACACCCAAACAATGCGAACCACCCCGTGTTGTTTTTCTCACTCCTACTAGTGAATGTAACGTAACACACACCCATACAATGCGCACCACCCCGTGATGTTTTTCTCACTCCTAGTAGTGAATCTAATGTAACACACACCCATAAAATGCGCACCACACCGTGATGTTTTTCTCACTCCTACTAGTGAATCTAATGTAACACACACCCATACAAGGCGCACCACCCCGTGATGTATTTCTCACTCCTACTAGTGAATGTAATGTAACACACACCCATACAAGGCGCACCACCCCGTGATGTATTTCTCACTCCTACTAGTGAATCTAATGTAACACACACCATACAATGCGCACCACCCCGTGATGTTTTTCTCACTCCTACTAGTGAATGTAATGTAACACACAGCCATACAATGCGCACCACCCCGTGATGTTTTTCTCACTCCTACTAGTGAATCTAATGTAACACACACCCATACAATGCGCACCACCCCTTGATGTTTTTCTCACTCCTACTAGTGAATCTAATGTAACACACCCATACAATGCGCACCACCCCTTGATGTTTTTCTCACTCCTACTAGTGAATCTAATGTAACACACACCCATACAATGCGCACCACCCCGTGATGTTTTTCTCACTCCTACTAGTGAGTCTAATGTAACGCACATCCATACAATGCGCACCACCCCTTGATGTTTTTCTCACTCCTACTAGTGAATCTAATGTAACGCACACCCATACAATGCGCACCACCCCTTGATGTTTTTCTCACTCCTACTAGTGAATCTAATGTAACGCACACCCATACAATGCGCACCACCCCGTGATATTTTTCTCACTCCTTCTAGCGAATCTAATGTAACGCACACCCATACAATGCGCACCACCCCGTGATGTTTTTCTCACTCCTACTAGTGAATCTAATGTAACACACACCCATACAATGCGCACCACCCCGTGATGTTTTTCTCACTCCTACTAGTGAATGTAATGTAACACACACCCATACAATGCGCACCACCCCGTGATGTTTTTCTCACTCCTATTAGTGAATCTATGTAACACACACCCATACAATGCGCACCACCCCGTGATGTTTTTCTCACTCCTACTAGTGAATCTATGTAACACACACCCATACAATGCGCACCACCCCGTGATGTTTTTCTCACTCCTACTAGTGAATCTATGTAACACACACCCATACAATGCGCACCACCCCGTGATGTTTTTCTCACTCCTACTAGTGAATCTAATGTAACACACACCCATACAATGCGCACCACCCCGTGATGTTTTTCTCACTCCTACTAGTGAATCTAATGTAACACACACCCATACAATGCGCACCACCCCGTGATGTTTTTCTCACTCCTACTAGTGAATGTAATGTAACACACACCCATACAATGCGCACCACCCCGTGATGTTTTTCTCACTCCTACTAGTGAATCTAATGTAACACACACCCATACAATGCGCACCACCCCGTGATGTTTTTCTCACTCCTACCTGTGAATGTAATGTAACACACACCCATGCAATGCGCACCACCCCGTGATGTTTTTCTCACTCCTACTAGTGAATCTAATGTAACACACACCCATACAATGCGCACCACCCCGTGATGTTTTTCTCACTCCTACTAGTGAATGTAATGTAACACACACCCGTACAATGTGCACCACCCCGTGATGTTTTTCTCACTCCTACTAGTGAATGTAATGTAACACACACCCGTACAATGCGCACCACCCCGTGATGATCTCTCACTCCTACTAGTGAATGTAATGTAACACACACCCGTACAATGCGCACCACCCCGTGATGTTTTTCTCACTCCTACTAGTGAATCTAATGTAACACACACCCATACAATGCGCACCACCCCGTGATGTTTTTCTCACTCCCACTAGTGAATCTAATAAAACACACACCCATACAATTCGCACCACTCCGTGATGTTTTTCTCACTCCCACTAGTGAATGTAATGTAACACACACCCATACAATGCGCACCACCCCGTGATGTTTTTCTCACTCCTACTAGTGAATCTAATGTAACACACACCCATACAATGCGCACCACCCCGTGATGTTTTTGTCACTCCTACTAGCGAATCTAATGTAACACACACCCATACAATGCGCACCACCCCGTGATGTTTTTCTCACTCCTACTAGTGAATCTAATGTAACACACACCCATACAATGCGCACCACCCCGTGATGTTTTTCTCACTCCTACTAGCGAATCTAATGCAACACACACCCATACAATGCGCACCACCCCGTGATGTTTTTCTCACTCCTACTAGCGAATCTATGTAACACACACCCATACAATGCGCACCACCCCGTGATGTTTTTCTCACTCCTACTAGTGAATCTATGTAACACACACCCATACAATGCGCACCACCCCGTGATGTTTTTCTCACTCCTACTAGTGAATCTAATGTAACACACACCCATACAATGCGCACCACCCCGTGATGTTTTTCTCACTCCTACTAGTGAATCTAATGTAACACACACCCATACAATGCGCACCACCCCGTGATGTTTTTCTCACTCCTACTAGTGAATGTAATGTAACACACACCCATACAATGCGCACCACCTCGTGATGTTTTTCTCACTCCTACTAGTGATTCTTATGTAACACAAAACCATTCAATGCGCACCACCCCGTGATGTTTTTCTCACTCCTACTAGTGAATGTAATGTAACACACACCCATACAATGCGCACCACCCCGTGATGTTTTTCTCACTCCTACTAGTGAATGTAATGTAACACACACCCATACAATGCGCACCACCCCGTGATGTTTTTCTCACTCCTACTAGTGAATGTAATGTAACACACACCCATACAATGCGCACCACCCCGTGATGTTTTTCTCACTCCTACTAGTGAATGTAATGTAACACACACCCATACAATGCGCACCACCCCATGATGTTTTTCTCACTCCTACTAGTGAATGTAATGTAACACACACCCAAACATTGCGCACCACCCCGTGATGTTTTTCTCACTCCTAGTAGTGAATCTAATGTTACACACACCCATACAATGCGCACCACCCCATGATGTTTTTCTCACTCCTACTAGTGAATCTAATGTAACACACACCCATACAATGCGCACCACCCCGTGATGTATTTCTCACTCCTACTAGTGAATGTAATGTAACACACACCCATACAATGCGCACCACCCCGTGATGTTTTTCTCACTCCTACTAGTGAATCTAATGTAACACACACCCATACAATGCGCACCACCCCGTGATGTTTTTCTCACTCCTACTAGTGAATCTAATGTAACACACACCCATACAATGCGCACCACCCCGTGATGTTTTTCTCACTCCTCCTAGTGAATCTAATGTAACACACACCCATACAATGCGCACCACCCCGTGATGTTTTTCTCACTCCTACTAGTGAATCTAATGTAACACACACCCATACAATGCGCACCACCCCGTGATGTTTTTCTCACTCCTACTAGTGAATCTAATGTAACACACACCCATACAATGCGCACCACACCGTGATGTTTTTCTCACTCCCACTAGTGAATCTAATGTAACACACACCCATACAATGCGCACCACCCCGTGATGTTTTTCTCACTCCCACTAGTGAATCTAATGTAACACACACCCATACAATTCGCACCACCCCGTGATGTTTTTCTCACTCCTACTAGTGAATGTAATGTAACACACACCCATACAATGCGCACGACCCCGTGATGTTTTTCTCATTCCTACTAGTGAATCTAATGTAACACACACCCATACAATGCGCACCACCCCGTGATGTTTTTGTCACTCCTACGAGTGAATCTAATGTAACACACACCCATACAATGCGCACCACCCCGTGATGTTTTTCTCACTCCTACTAGTGAATCTAATGTAACACACACCCATACAATGCGCACCACCCCGTGATGTTTTTGTGACTCCTACTAGCGAATCTAATGTAACACACACCCATACAATGCGCACCACCCCGTGATGTTTTTCTCACTCCTACTAGTGAATCTAATGTAACACACACCCATACAATGCGCACCCCCCTGTGATGTTTTTCTCACTCCTACTAGCGAATCTAATGTAACACACACCCATACAATGCGCACCACCCCGTGATGTTTTTCTCACTCCTATTAGTGAATCTATGTAACACACACCCATACAATGCGCACCACCCCGTGATGTTTTTCTCACTCCTACTAGTGAATCTATGTAACACACACCCATACAATGCGCACCACCACGTGATGTTTTTCTCACTCCTACTAGTGAATCTATGTAACACACACCCATACAATGCGCACCACCCCGTGATGTTTTTCTCACTCCTACTAGTGAATCTAATGTAACACACACCCATACAATGCGCACCACCCCGTGATGTTTTTCTCACTCCTACTAGTGACTGTAATGTAACACACACCCATACAATGCGCACCACCCCGTGATGATTTTCTCACTCCTACTAGTGAATGTAATGTAACACACACCCGTACAATGCGCACCACCCCGTGATGTTCTCTCACTCCTACTAGTGAATGTAATGTAACACACACCCGTACAATGCGCACCACCCCGTGATGTTTTTCTCACTCCTACTAGTGAATGTAATGTAACACACACCCATACAATGCGCACCACCCCGTGATGTTTTTCTCACTCCTACTAGTGAATGTAATGTAACACACACCCATACAATGCGCACCACCCCGTGATGTTTTTCTCACTCCTACTAGTGAATGTAATGTAACACACACCCATACAATGCGCACCACCCCGTGATGTTTTTCTCACTCCTACTAGTGAATCTAATGTAACACACACCCATACAATGCGCACCACCCCGTGATGTTTTTCTCACTCCTACTAGTGAATCTAATGTAACACACACCCAAACAATGCGAACCACCCCGTGTTGTTTTTCTCACTCCTACTAGTGAATGTAACGTAACACACACCCATACAATGCGCACCACCCCGTGATGTTTTTCTCACTCCTAGTAGTGAATCTAATGTAACACACACCCATAAAATGCGCACCACACCGTGATGTTTTTCTCACTCCTACTAGTGAATCTAATGTAACACACACCCATACAAGGCGCACCACCCCGTGATGTATTTCTCACTCCTACTAGTGAATGTAATGTAACACACACCCATACAAGGCGCACCACCCCGTGATGTATTTCTCACTCCTACTAGTGAATCTAATGTAACACACACCATACAATGCGCACCACCCCGTGATGTTTTTCTCACTCCTACTAGTGAATGTAATGTAACACACAGCCATACAATGCGCACCACCCCGTGATGTTTTTCTCACTCCTACTAGTGAATCTAATGTAACACACACCCATACAATGCGCACCACCCCTTGATGTTTTTCTCACTCCTACTAGTGAATCTAATGTAACACACCCATACAATGCGCACCACCCCTTGATGTTTTTCTCACTCCTACTAGTGAATCTAATGTAACACACACCCATACAATGCGCACCACCCCGTGATGTTTTTCTCACTCCTACTAGTGAATCTAATGTAACGCACATCCATACAATGCGCACCACCCCTTGATGTTTTTCTCACTCCTACTAGTGAATCTAATGTAACGCACACCCATACAATGCGCACCACCCCTTGATGTTTTTCTCACTCCTACTAGTGAATCTAATGTAACGCACACCCATACAATGCGCACCACCCCGTGATATTTTTCTCACTCCTTCTAGCGAATCTAATGTAACGCACACCCATACAATGCGCACCACCCCGTGATGTTTTTCTCACTCCTACTAGTGAATCTAATGTAACACACACCCATACAATGCGCACCACCCCGTGATG
This sequence comes from Cavia porcellus, assembly GCF_034190915.1. Taxonomy (NCBI): domain Eukaryota; kingdom Metazoa; phylum Chordata; class Mammalia; order Rodentia; family Caviidae; genus Cavia; species Cavia porcellus. The sequence continues at coordinate 86,996 of NW_026947629.1, forward strand.
TTTTTCTCACTCCTACTAGTGAATGTAATGTAACACACACCCATACAATGCGCACCACCCCGTGATGTTTTTCTCACTCCTATTAGTGAATCTATGTAACACACACCCATACAATGCGCACCACCCCGTGATGTTTTTCTCACTCCTACTAGTGAATCTATGTAACACACACCCATACAATGCGCACCACCCCGTGATGTTTTTCTCACTCCTACTAGTGAATCTATGTAACACACACCCATACAATGCGCACCACCCCGTGATGTTTTTCTCACTCCTACTAGTGAATCTAATGTAACACACACCCATACAATGCGCACCACCCCGTGATGTTTTTCTCACTCCTACTAGTGAATCTAATGTAACACACACCCATACAATGCGCACCACCCCGTGATGTTTTTCTCACTCCTACTAGTGAATGTAATGTAACACACACCCATACAATGCGCACCACCCCGTGATGTTTTTCTCACTCCTACTAGTGAATCTAATGTAACACACACCCATACAATGCGCACCACCCCGTGATGTTTTTCTCACTCCTACCTGTGAATGTAATGTAACACACACCCATGCAATGCGCACCACCCCGTGATGTTTCTCTCACTCCTACTAGTGAATCTAATGTAACACACACCCATACAATGCGCACCACCCCGTGATGTTTTTCTCACTCCTACTAGTGAATGTAATGTAACACACACCCGTACAATGTGCACCACCCCGTGATGTTTTTCTCACTCCTACTAGTGAATGTAATGTAACACACACCCGTACAATGCGCACCACCCCGTGATGATCTCTCACTCCTACTAGTGAATGTAATGTAACACACACCCGTACAATGCGCACCACCCCGTGATGTTTTTCTCACTCCTACTAGTGAATCTAATGTAACACACACCCATACAATGCGCACCACCCCGTGATGTTTTTCTCACTCCTACTAGTGAATGTAATGTAACACACACCCATACAATGCGCACCACCCCGTGATGTTTTTCTCACTCCTACTAGTGAATGTAATGTAACACACACCCATACAATGCGCACCACCCCGTGATGTTTTTCTCACTCCTACTAGTGAATCTAATGTAACACACACCCATACAAGGCGCACCACCCCGTGATGTATTTCTCACTCCTACTAGTGAATGTAATGTAACACACACCCATACAAGGCGCACCACCCCGTGATGTTTTTCTCACTCCTACTAGTGAATCTAATGTAACACACACCCATACAAGGCGCACCACCCAGTGATGTTTTTCTCACTCCTACTAGTGAATGTAATGTAACACACACCCATACAATGCGCACCACCCCGTGATGTTTTTCTCACTCCTACTAGTGAATCTATGTAACACACACCCATACAATGCGCACCACCCCTTGATATTTTTCTCACTCCTACTAGTGAATCTAATGTGACACACACCCATACAATGCGCACCACCCCTTGATGTTTTTCTCACTCCTACTAGTGAATCTAATGTGACACACACCCATACAATGCGCACCACCAGTGATGTTTTTCTCACTCCTACTAGTGAATCTAATGTAACACACACTCATACAATGCGCACCACCCCTTGATGTTTTTCTCACTCCTACTAGTGAATCTAATGTAACACACACCCATACAATGCGCACCACCCCTTGATGTTTTTCTCACTCCTACTAGTGAATCTAATGTAACGCACACCCATACAATGCGCACCACACCGTGATGTTTTTCTCACTCCTTCTAGCGAATCTAATGTAACGCACACCCATACAATGCGCACCACCCCGTGATGTTTTTCTCACTCCTACTAGCGAATCTAATGTAACACACACCATACAATGCGCACCACCCCGTGATGTTTTTCTCACTCCTACTAGTGAATGTAATGTAACACAAACCCATACAATGCGCACCACCCCGTGATGTTTTTCTCACTCCTATTAGTGAATCTATGTAACACACACCCATACAATGCGCACCACCCCGTGATGTTTTTCTCACTCCTACTAGTGAATCTATGTAACACACACCCATACAATGCGCACAACCCCGTGATGTTTTTCTCACTCCTACTAGTGAATCTATGTAACACACACCCATACAATGCGCACCACCCCGTGATGTTTTTCTCACTCCTACTAGTGAATCTAATGTAACACACACCCATACAATGCGCACCACCCCGTGATGTTTTTCTCACTCCTACTAGTGAATCTAATGTAACACACACCCAAACAATGCGCACCACCCCGTGATGTTTTTCTCACTCCTACTAGTGAATGTAATGTAACACACACCAATACAATGCGCACCACCCCGTGATGTTTTTCTCACTCCTACTAGTGAATGTAATGTAACACACACCCATACAATGCGCACCACCCCGTGATGTTTTTCTCACTCCTACCTGTGAATGTAATGTAACACACACCCATGCAATGCGCACCACCCCGTGATGTTTTTCTCACTCCTATTAGTGAATCTAATGTAACACACAACCATACAATGCGCACCACCCCGTGATGTTTTTCTCACTCCTACTAGTGAATGTAAGGTAACACACACCCATACAATGCGCACCACCCCGTGATGTTTTTCTCACTCCTACTAGTGAATGTAATGTAACACACACCCGTACAATGCGCACCACCCCGTGACGTTCTCTCACTCCTACTAGTGAATGTAATGTAACACACACCCGTACAATGCGCACCACCCCGTGATGTTCTCTCACTCCTACTAGTGAATGTAATGTAACACACACCCATACAATGCGCACCACCCCGTGATGTTTTTCTCACTCCTACTAGTGAATGTAATGTAACACACACCCATACAATGCGCACCACCCCGTGATGTTTTTCTCACTCCTACTAGTGAATGTAATGTAACACACACCCATACAATGCGCACCACCCCGTGATGTTTTTCTCACTCCTACTAGTGAATGTAATGTAACACACACCCATACAATGCGCACCACCCCGTGATGTTTTTCTCACTCCTACTAGTGAATGTAATGTAACACACACCCAAACAATGCGAACGACACCGTGTTGTTTTTCTCACTCCTACTAGTGAATGTAATGTAACACACACCCATACAATGCGCACCACCCCGTGATGTTTTTCTCACTCCTAGTAGTGAATCATATGTAACACACACCCATACAATGCGCACCACACCGTGATGTTTTTCTCACTCCTACTAGTGAATCTAATGTAACACACACCCATACAAGGCGCACCACCCCGTGATGTATTTCTCACTCCTACTAGTGAATGTAATGTAATACACACCCATACAAGGCGCATCACCCCGTGATGTTTTTCTCACTCCTACTAGTGAATCTAATGTAACACACACCCATACAATGCGCACCACCCCGTGATGTTTTTCTCACTCCTACTAGTGAATCTAATGTAACACACAACCATACAATGCGCACCACCCCGTGATGTTTTTCTCACTCCTACTAGTGAATCTAATGTAACACACACCCATACAATGCGCACCACCCCTTGATATTTTTCTCACTCCTACTAGTGAATCTAATGTAACACACACCCATACAATGCGCACCACCCCTTGATGTTTTTCTCACTCCTACTAGTGAATCTAATGTAACACACACCCATACAATGCGCACCACCCCGTGATGTTTTTCTCACTCCTACTAGTGAATCTAATGTAACACACACCCATGCAATGCGCACCACCCCTTGATGTTTTTCTCACTCCTACTAGTGAATCTAATGTAACACACACCCATACAATGCGCACCACCCCGTGATGTTTTTCTCACTCCTACTAGTGAATCTAATGTAACACACAACCATACAATGCGCACCACCCCGTGATGTTTTTCTCACTCCTACTAGTGAATCTAATGTAACACACACCCATACAATGCGCACCACCCCTTGATATTTTTCTCACTCCTACTAGTGAATCTAATGTAACACACACCCATACAATGCGCACCACCCCTTGATGTTTTTCTCACTCCTACTAGTGAATCTAATGTAACACACACCCATACAATGCGCACCACCCCGTGATGTTTTTCTCACTCCTACTAGTGAATCTAATGTAACACACACCCATGCAATGCGCACCACCCCTTGATGTTTTTCTCACTCCTACTAGTGAATCTAATGTAACGCACACCCATACAATGCGCACCACCCCTTGATGTTTTTCTCACTCCTACTAGTGAATCTAATGTAACGCACACCCATACAATGCGCACCACCCCGTGATGTTTTTCTCACTCCTTCTAGCGAATCTAATGTAATGCACACCCATACAATGCGCACCACCCCGTGATGTTTTTCTCACTCCTACTAGCGAATCTAATGTAACACACACCCATACAATGCGCACCACCCCGTGATGTTTTTCTCACTCCTACTAGTGAATGTAATGTAACACACACCCATACAATGCGCACCAGCCCGTGATGTTTTTCTCACTCCTATTAGTGAATCTATGTAACACACACCCATACAATGCGCACCACCCCGTGATGTTTTTCTCACTCCTACTAGTGAATCTATGTAACACACACCCATACAATGCGCACCACCCCGTTATGTTTTTCTCACTCCTACTAGTGAATCTATGTAACACACACCCATACAATGCGCACCACCCCGTGATGTTTTTCTCACTCCTACTAGTGAATCTAATGTAACACACACCCATACAATGCGCACCACCCCGTGATGTTTTTCTCACTCCTACTAGTGAATCTAATGAAACACACACCCATACAATGCGCACCACCGCGTGATGTTTTTCTCACTCCTACTAGTGAATGTAATGTAACACACACCCATACAATGCGCACCACCCCGTGATGTTTTTCTCACTCCTAGTAGTGAATCTAATGTAACGCACACCCATACAATGCGCACCACACCGTCATGTTTTTCTCACTCCTACTAGTGAATCTAATGTAACACACACCCATACAAGGCGCACCACCCCGTGATGTATTTCTCACTCCTACTAGTGAATGTAATGTAACACACACCCATACAAGGCGCACCACCCCGTGATGTATTTCTCACTCCTACTAGTGAATCTAATGTAACACACACCCATACAATGCGCACCACCCCGTGATGTTTTTCTCACTCCTACTAGTGAATCTAATGTAACACACAACCATACAATGCGCACCACCCCGTGATGTTTTTCTCACTCCTACTAGTGAATCTAATGTAACACACACCCATACAATGCGCACCACCCCTTGATGTTTTTCTCACTCCTACTAGTGAATGTAATGTAACACACACCCATACAATGCGCACCACCCCGTGATGTTTTTCTCACTCCTACTAGTGAATCTAATGTAACACAAACCCATACAGTGCGCACCACCCCGTGATGTTTTTCTCACTCCTACTAGTGAATGTAATGTAACACACACCCATACAGTGCGCACCACCCCGTGATGTTTTTCTCACTCCTACTAGTGAATGTAATGTAACACACACCCATACAATGCGCACCACAATGTGATGTTTTTCTCACTCCTACTAGTGAATCTAATGTAACACACACCCATACAATGCGCACCACCCCGTGATGTTTTTCTCACTCCCACTAGTGAATCTAATGTAACACACACCCATACAATGCGCACCACCCCGTGATGTTTTTCTCACTCCTACTAGTGAATGTAATGTAACACACACCCATACAATGCGCACCACCCCGTGATGTTTTTCTCACTCCTACTAGTGAATCTAATGAAACACACACCCATACAATGCGCACCACCCCGTGATGTTTTTCTCACTCCTACTAGTGAATCTAATGTAACACACACCCATACAATGCGCACCACCCCGTGATGTTTTTCTCACTCCTACTAGTGAATCTAATGTAACACACACCCATACAATGCGCACCACCCCGTGATGTTTTTGTGACTCCTACTAGCGAATCTAATGTAACACACACCCATACAATGCGCACCACCCCGTGATGTTTTTCTCACTCCTACTAGTGAATCTAATGTAACACACACCCAAACAATGCGCACCCCCCTGTGATGTTTTTCTCACTCCTACTAGCAAATCTAATGTAACACACACCCATACAATGCGCACCACCCCGTGATGTTTTTCTCACTCCTATTAGTTAATCTATGTAACACACACCCATACAATGCGCACCACCCCGTGATGTTTTTCTCACTCCTACTAGTGAATCTATGTAACACACACCCATACAATGCGCACCACCCCGTGATGTTTTTCTCACTCCTACTAGTGAATCTATGTAACACACACCCAAACAATGCGCACCACCCCGTGATGTTTTTCTCACTCCTACTATTGAATCTAATGTAACATACACCCATACAATGCGCACCACCCCGAGATGTTTTTCTCACTCCTACTAGTGACTGTAATGTAACACACACCCATACAATGCGCACCACCCCGTGATGTTTTTCTCACTCCTACTACTGAATGTAATGTAACACACACCCATACAATGCGCACCACCCCGTGATGTTCTCTCACTCCTACTAGTGAATGTAATGTAACACACACCCGTACAATGCGCACCACCCCGTGATGTTTTTCTCACTCCTACTAGTGAATGTAATGTAACACACACCCATACAATGCGCACCACCCCGTGATGTTTTTCTCACTCCTACTAGTGAATGTAATGTAACACACACCCATACAATGCGCACCACCCCGTGATGTTTTTCTCACTCCTACTAGTGAATGTAATGTAACACACACCCATACAATGCGCACCACCCCGTGATGTTTTTGTCACTCCTACTAGTGAATGTAATGTTACACACACCCATACAATGCGCACCACCCCGTGATGTTTTTCTCACTCCTACTAGTGAATCTAATGTAACACACAACCATACAATGCGCACCACCCCGTGATGTTTTTCTCTCTCCTACTAGTGAATCTAATGTAACACACACCCATACAATGCGCACCACCCCTTGATGTTTTTCTCACTCCTACTAGTGAATCTAATGTAACGCACACCCATACAATGCGCACCACCCCTTGATGTTTTTCTCACTCCTACTAGTGAATCTAATGTAACACACACCCATACAATGCGCACCACCCCGTGATGTTTTTCTCACTCCTACTAGTGAATCTAATGTAACACACATCCATGCAATGCGCACCACCCCTTGATGTTTTTCTCACTCCTACTAGTGAATCTAATGTAACGCACACCCATACAATGCGCAGCACCCCTTGATGTTTTTCTCACTCCTACTAGTGAATCTAATGTAACGCACACCCATACAATGTGCACCACCCCGTGATGTTTTTCTCACTCCTTCTAGAGAATCTAATGTAACGCACACCCATACAATGCGCACCACCCCTTGATGTTTTTCTCACTCCTACTAGTGAATCTAATGTAACACACATCCATACAATGCGCACCACCCCTTGATGTTTTTCTCACTCCTACTAGTGAATGTAATGTAACACACACCCATACAATGCGCACCACTCCGTGATGTTTTTCTCACTCCTATTAGTGAATCTATGTAACACACACCCATACAATGCGCACCACCCCGTGATGTTTTTCTCACTCCTACTAGTGAATCTATGTAACACACACCCATACAATGCGCACCACACCGTGATGTTTTTCTCACTCCTACTAGTGAATCTATGTAACACACACCCATACAATGCGCACCACCCCGTGATGTTTTTCTCACTCCTACTAGTGAATCTAATGTGACACACACCCATACAATGCGCACCACCCCGTGATGTTTTTCTCACTCCTACTAGTGAATCTAATGTGACACACAGCCATACAATGCGCACCACCCCGTGATGTTTTTCTCACTCCTACTAGTGAATGTAATGTAACACACACCCATACAATGCGCACCACCCCGTGATGTTTTTCTCACTCCTACTAGTGAATGTAATGTAACACACACCCATACAATGCGCACCACACCGTGATGTTTTTCTCACTCCTACTAGTGAATGTAATGTAACACACACCCATACAATGCGCACCACCCCGTGATGTTTTTCTCACTCCTACTAGTGAATCTAACGTAACACACACCCATACAATGCGCACCACCCCGTGATGTTTTTCTCACTCCTACTAGTGAATGTAATGTAACACACAGCCATACAATGCGCACCACCCCATGATGTTTTTCTCACTCCTACTAGTGAATGTAATGTAACACACACCCATACAATGCGCACCACCCCGTGATGTTTTTCTCACTCCTACTAGTGAATGTAATGTAACACACACCCAAACAATGCGAACCACCCCGTGTTGTTTTTCTCACTCCTACTAGTGAATGTAATGTAACACACACCCATACAATGCGCACCACCCCGTGATGTTTTTCTCACTCCTAGTAGTGAATCTAATGTAACACACACCCATACAATGCGCACCACCCCGTGATGTTTTTCTCACTAGTACTAGTGAATCTAATGTAACACACAACCATACAATGCGCACCACCCCGTGATGTTTTTCTCACTCCTACTAGTGAATCTAATGTAACACACACCCATACAATGCGCAACACCCCTTGATGTTTTTCTCACTCCTAGTAGTGAATCTAATGTAACACACACCCATACAATGCGCACCACACCGTGATGTTTTTCTCACTCCTACTAGTGAATCTAATGTAACACACAACCATACAATGCGCACCACCCCGTGATGATTTTCTCACTCCTACTAGTGAATCTAATGTAACACACACCCATACAATGCGCACCACCCCTTGATGTTTTTCTCACTCCTACTAGTGAATCTAATGTAACACACACCCATACAATGCGCACCACCCCGTGATGTTTTTCTCACTCCTACTAGTGAATGTAATGTAACACACACCCATACAATGCGCACCACCCCGTGATGTTTTTCTCACTCCTACTAGTGAATGTAATGTAACACACACCCATACAATGCGCACCACCCCGTGATGTTTTTCTCACTCCTACAAGTGAATGTAATGTAACACACACCCATACAATGCGCACCACCCCGTGATGTTTTTCTCACTCCTACTAGTGAATCTAATGTAACACACATCCATACAATGCGCACCACCCCTTGATGTTTTTCTCACTCCTACTAGTGAATCTAATGTAACACACACCCATACAATGCGCACCACCCCTTGATATTTTTCTCACTCCTACTAGTGAATCTAATGTAACGCACACCCATACAATGTGCACCACCCCGTGATGTTTTTCTCACTCCTTCTAGCAAATCTAATGTAACGCACACCCATACAATGCGCACCACCCCGTGATGTTTTTCTCACTCCTACTAGTGAATCTAATGTAACACACACCCATACAATGCGCACCACCCCGTGATGTTTTTCTCATTCCTACTAGTGAATGTAATGTAACACACACCCATACAATGCGCACCACTCCGTGATATTTTTCTCACTCCTATTAGTGAATCTATGTAACACACACCCATACAATGCGCACCACCCCGTGATGTTTTTCTCACTCCTACTAGTGAATCTATGTAACACACACCCATACAATGCGCACCACCCCGTGATGTTTTTCTCACTCCTACTAGTGAATGTAATGTGACACACACCCATACAATGCGCACCACCCCGTGATGTTTTTCTCACTCCTACTAGTGAATGTAATGTAACACACACCCATACAATGCGCACCACCCCGTGATGTTTTTCTCACTCCTACTTGTGAATGTAATGTAACACACACCCATACAATGCGCACCACCCCGTGATGTTTTTCTCACTCCTACTAGTGAATCTAATGTAACACACACCCATACAATGCGCACCACCCCGTGATGTTTTTCTCACTCCTACTAGTGAATGTAATGTAACACACACCGATACAATGTGCACCACCCCGTGATGTTTTTCTCACTCCTACTAGTGAATGTAATGTAACACACACCCATACAATGCGCACCACCCCATGATGTTTTTCTCACTCCTACTAGTGAATGTAATGTAACACACACCCATACAATGCGCACCACCCCGTGATGTTCTCTCACTCCTACTAGTGAATGTAATGTAACACACACCCGTACAATGCGCACCACCCCTTGATGTTTTTTTCACTCCTACTAGTGAATGTAATGTAACACACACCCATACAATGCGCACCACCCAGTGATGTTTTTCTCACTCCTACTAGTGAATCTAATGTAACACACACCCATACAATGCGCACCACCCCGTGATGTTTTTCTCACTCCTACTAGTGAATGTAATGTAACACACACCCATACAATGCGCACCACCCCGTGATGTTTTTCTCACTCCTACTAGTGAATGTAATGTAACACACACCCATACAATGCGCACCACCCCGTGATGTTTTTCTCACTCCTACTAGTGAATGTAATGTAACACACACCCAAACAATGCGAACCACCCCGTGTTGTTTTTCTCACTCCTACTAGTGAATGTAATGTAACACACACCCATACAATGCGCACCACCTCGTGATGTTTTTCTCACTCCTAGTAGTGAATCTAATGTAACACACACCCATACAATGCGCACCACCCCGTGATGTTTTTCTCACTCCTACTAGTGAATCTAATGTAACACACAACCATACAATGCGCACCACCCCGTGATGTTTTTCTCACTCCTACTAGTGAATCTAATGTAACACACACCCATACAATGCGCACCACCCCGTGATGTTTTTCTCACTCCTACTAGTGAATGTAATGTAACACACACCCAAACAATGCGAACCACCCCGTGTTGTTTTTCTCACTCCTACTAGTGAATGTAATGTAACACACACCCATACAATGCGCACCACCTCGTGATGTTTTTCTCACTCCTAGTAGTGAATCTAATGTAACACACACCCATACAATGCGCACCACCCCGTGATGTTTTTCTCACTCCTACTAGTGAATCTAATGTAACACACACCCATACAATGCGCACCACCCCGTGATGTTTTTCTCACTCCTACTAGTGAATCTAATGTAACACACACCCATACAATGCGCACCACCCCGTGATGTTTTTCTCACTCCTACTAGTGAATCTAATGTAACACACACCCATACAATGCGCACCACCCCGTGATGTTTTTCTCACTCCTACTAGTGAATGTAACGTAACACACACCCATACAATGCGCACCACCCCGTGATGTTTTTCTCACTCTTACTAGTGAATGTAATGTAACACACACCCATACAATGCGCACCACCCCGTGATGTTTTTCTCACTCCTACTACTGAATGTAATGTAACACACACCCATACAAAGCGCACCACCCCGTGATGTTTTTCTCACTCCTACTAGTGAATGTAATGCAACACACACCCAAACAATGCGAATGACCCCGTGTTGTTTTTCTCACTCCTACTAGTGAATGTAATGTAACACACACCCATACAATGCGCACCACCCCGTGATGTTTTTCTCACTCCTAGTAGTGAATCTAATGTAACACACACCCATACAATGCGCACCACACCGTGATGTTTTTCTCACTCCTACTAGTGAATCTAATGTAACACACACCCATACAAGGCGCACCACCCCGTGATGTATTTCTCACTCCTACTAGTGAATCTAATGTAACACACACCCATACAATGCGCACCACCCCGTGATGTTTTTCTCACTCCTACTACTGAATCTAATGTAACACACAACCATACAATGCGCACCACCCCGTGATGTTTTTCTCACTCCTACTAGTGAATCTAATGTAACACACACCCATACAATGCGCACCACCCCGTGATGTTTTTCTCACTCCTACTAGTGAATCTAATGTAACACACAACCATACAATGCGCACCACCCCGTGATGTTTTTCTCACTCCTACTAGTGAATCTAATGTAACACACACCCATACAATGCGCACCACCCCGTGATGTTTTTCTCACTCCTACTAGTGAATCTAATGTAACACACACCCATACAATGCGCACCACCCCGTGATGTTTTTCTCACTCCTACTAGTGAATGTAACGTAACACACACCCATACAATGCGCACCACCCCGTGATGTTTTTCTCACTCCTACTAGTGAATGTAATGTAACACACACCCATACAATGCGCACCACCCCGTGATGTTTTTCTCACTCCTACTACTGAATGTAATGTAACACACACGATACAATGCGCACCACCCCGTGATGTTTTTCTCACTCCTACTAGTGAATGTAATGCAACACACACCCAAACAATGCGAATGACCCCGTGTTGTTTTTCTCACTCCTACTAGTGAATGTAATGTAACACACACCCATACAATGCGCACCACCCCGTGATGTTTTTCTCACTCCTAGTAGTGAATCTAATGTAACACACACCCATACAATGCGCACCACACCGTGATGTTTTTCTCACTCCTACTAGTGAATCTAATGTAACACACACCCATACAAGGCGCACCACCCCGTGATGTATTTCTCACTCCTACTAGTGAATCTAATGTAACACACACCCATACAATGCGCACCACCCCGTGATGTTTTTCTCACTAGTACTAGTGAATCTAATGTAACACACAACCATACAATGCGCACCACCCCGTGATGTTTTTCTCACTCCTACTAGTGAATCTAATGTAACACACACCCATACAATGCGCACCACCCCTTGATGTTTTTCTCACTCCTAGTAGTGAATCTAATGTAACACACACCCATACAATGCGCACCACCCCGTGATGTTTTTCTCACTCCTACTAGTGAATCTAATGTAACACACAACCATACAATGCGCACCACCCCGTGATGATTTTCTCACTCCTACTAGTGAATCTAATGTAACACACACCCATACAATGCGCACCACCCCTTGATGTTTTTCTCACTCCTACTAGTGAATCTAATGTAACACACACCCATACAATGCGCACCACCCCGTGATGTTTTTCTCACTCCTACTAGTGAATGTAATGTAACACACACCCATACAATGCGGACCACCCCGTGATGTTTTTCTCACTCCTACTAGTGAATGTAATGTAACACACACCCATACAATGCGCACCACCCCGTGATGTTTTTCTCACTCCTACAAGTGAATGTAATGTAACACACACCCATACAATGCGCACCACCCCGTGATGTTTTTCTCACTCCTACTAGTGAATCTAATGTAACACACATCCATACAATGCGCACCACCCCTTGATGTTTTTCTCACTCCTACTAGTGAATCTAATGTAACACACACCCATACAATGCGCACCACCCCTTGATATTTTTCTCACTCCTACTAGTGAATCTAATGTAACGCACACCCATACAATGTGCACCACCCCGTGATGTTTTTCTCACTCCTTCTAGCAAATCTAATGTAACGCACACCCATACAATGCGCACCACCCCGTGATGTTTTTCTCACTCCTACTAGTGAATCTAATGTAACACACACCCATACAATGCGCACCACCCCGTGATGTTTTTCTCATTCCTACTAGTGAATGTAATGTAACACACACCCATACAATGCGCACCACTCCGTGATATTTTTCTCACTCCTATTAGTGAATCTAATGAAACACACACCCATACAATGCGCACCACCGCGTGATGTTTTTCTCACTCCTACTAGTGAATGTAATGTAACACACACCCATACAATGCGCACCACCCCGTGATGTTTTTCTCACTCCTAGTAGTGAATCTAATGTAACGCACACCCATACAATGCGCACCACACCGTCATGTTTTTCTCACTCCTACTAGTGAATCTAATGTAACACACACCCATACAAGGCGCACCACCCCGTGATGTATTTCTCACTCCTACTAGTGAATGTAATGTAACACACACCCATACAAGGCGCACCACCCCGTGATGTATTTCTCACTCCTACTAGTGAATCTAATGTAACACACACCCATACAATGCGCACCACCCCGTGATGTTTTTCTCACTCCTACTAGTGAATCTAATGTAACACACAACCATACAATGCGCACCACCCCGTGATGTTTTTCTCACTCCTACTAGTGAATCTAATGTAACACACACCCATACAATGCGCACCACCCCTTGATGTTTTTCTCACTCCTACTAGTGAATGTAATGTAACACACACCCATACAATGCGCACCACCCCGTGATGTTTTTCTCACTCCTACTAGTGAATCTAATGTAACACAAACCCATACAGTGCGCACCACCCCGTGATGTTTTTCTCACTCCTACTAGTGAATGTAATGTAACACACACCCATACAGTGCGCACCACCCCGTGATGTTTTTCTCACTCCTACTAGTGAATGTAATGTAACACACACCCATACAATGCGCACCACAATGTGATGTTTTTCTCACTCCTACTAGTGAATCTAATGTAACACACACCCATACAATGCGCACCACCCCGTGATGTTTTTCTCACTCCCACTAGTGAATCTAATGTAACACACACCCATACAATGCGCACCACCCCGTGATGTTTTTCTCACTCCTACTAGTGAATGTAATGTAACACACACCCATACAATGCGCACCACCCCGTGATGTTTTTCTCACTCCTACTAGTGAATCTAATGAAACACACACCCATACAATGCGCACCACCCCGTGATGTTTTTCTCACTCCTACTAGTGAATCTAATGTAACACACACCCATACAATGCGCACCACCCCGTGATGTTTTTCTCACTCCTACTAGTGAATCTAATGTAACACACACCCATACAATGCGCACCACCCCGTGATGTTTTTGTGACTCCTACTAGCGAATCTAATGTAACACACACCCATACAATGCGCACCACCCCGTGATGTTTTTCTCACTCCTACTAGTGAATCTAATGTAACACACACCCAAACAATGCGCACCCCCCTGTGATGTTTTTCTCACTCCTACTAGCAAATCTAATGTAACACACACCCATACAATGCGCACCACCCCGTGATGTTTTTCTCACTCCTATTAGTTAATCTATGTAACACACACCCATACAATGCGCACCACCCCGTGATGTTTTTCTCACTCCTACTAGTGAATCTATGTAACACACACCCATACAATGCGCACCACCCCGTGATGTTTTTCTCACTCCTACTAGTGAATCTATGTAACACACACCCAAACAATGCGCACCACCCCGTGATGTTTTTCTCACTCCTACTATTGAATCTAATGTAACATACACCCATACAATGCGCACCACCCCGAGATGTTTTTCTCACTCCTACTAGTGACTGTAATGTAACACACACCCATACAATGCGCACCACCCCGTGATGTTTTTCTCACTCCTACTACTGAATGTAATGTAACACACACCCATACAATGCGCACCACCCCGTGATGTTCTCTCACTCCTACTAGTGAATGTAATGTAACACACACCCGTACAATGCGCACCACCCCGTGATGTTTTTCTCACTCCTACTAGTGAATGTAATGTAACACACACCCATACAATGCGCACCACCCCGTGATGTTTTTCTCACTCCTACTAGTGAATGTAATGTAACACACACCCATACAATGCGCACCACCCCGTGATGTTTTTCTCACTCCTACTAGTGAATGTAATGTAACACACACCCATACAATGCGCACCACCCCGTGATGTTTTTGTCACTCCTACTAGTGAATGTAATGTTACACACACCCATACAATGCGCACCACCCCGTGATGTTTTTCTCACTCCTACTAGTGAATCTAATGTAACACACAACCATACAATGCGCACCACCCCGTGATGTTTTTCTCTCTCCTACTAGTGAATCTAATGTAACACACACCCATACAATGCGCACCACCCCTTGATGTTTTTCTCACTCCTACTAGTGAATCTAATGTAACGCACACCCATACAATGCGCACCACCCCTTGATGTTTTTCTCACTCCTACTAGTGAATCTAATGTAACACACACCCATACAATGCGCACCACCCCGTGATGTTTTTCTCACTCCTACTAGTGAATCTAATGTAACACACATCCATGCAATGCGCACCACCCCTTGATGTTTTTCTCACTCCTACTAGTGAATCTAATGTAACGCACACCCATACAATGCGCAGCACCCCTTGATGTTTTTCTCACTCCTACTAGTGAATCTAATGTAACGCACACCCATACAATGTGCACCACCCCGTGATGTTTTTCTCACTCCTTCTAGAGAATCTAATGTAACGCACACCCATACAATGCGCACCACCCCTTGATGTTTTTCTCACTCCTACTAGTGAATCTAATGTAACACACATCCATACAATGCGCACCACCCCTTGATGTTTTTCTCACTCCTACTAGTGAATGTAATGTAACACACACCCATACAATGCGCACCACTCCGTGATGTTTTTCTCACTCCTATTAGTGAATCTATGTAACACACACCCATACAATGCGCACCACCCCGTGATGTTTTTCTCACTCCTACTAGTGAATCTATGTAACACACACCCATACAATGCGCACCACACCGTGATGTTTTTCTCACTCCTACTAGTGAATCTATGTAACACACACCCATACAATGCGCACCACCCCGTGATGTTTTTCTCACTCCTACTAGTGAATCTAATGTGACACACACCCATACAATGCGCACCACCCCGTGATGTTTTTCTCACTCCTACTAGTGAATCTAATGTGACACACAGCCATACAATGCGCACCACCCCGTGATGTTTTTCTCACTCCTACTAGTGAATGTAATGTAACACACACCCATACAATGCGCACCACCCCGTGATGTTTTTCTCACTCCTACTAGTGAATGTAATGTAACACACACCCATACAATGCGCACCACACCGTGATGTTTTTCTCACTCCTACTAGTGAATGTAATGTAACACACACCCATACAATGCGCACCACCCCGTGATGTTTTTCTCACTCCTACTAGTGAATCTAACGTAACACACACCCATACAATGCGCACCACCCCGTGATGTTTTTCTCACTCCTACTAGTGAATGTAATGTAACACACAGCCATACAATGCGCACCACCCCATGATGTTTTTCTCACTCCTACTAGTGAATGTAATGTAACACACACCCATACAATGCGCACCACCCCGTGATGTTTTTCTCACTCCTACTAGTGAATGTAATGTAACACACACCCAAACAATGCGAACCACCCCGTGTTGTTTTTCTCACTCCTACTAGTGAATGTAATGTAACACACACCCATACAATGCGCACCACCCCGTGATGTTTTTCTCACTCCTAGTAGTGAATCTAATGTAACACACACCCATACAATGCGCACCACCCCGTGATGTTTTTCTCACTAGTACTAGTGAATCTAATGTAACACACAACCATACAATGCGCACCACCCCGTGATGTTTTTCTCACTCCTACTAGTGAATCTAATGTAACACACACCCATACAATGCGCAACACCCCTTGATGTTTTTCTCACTCCTAGTAGTGAATCTAATGTAACACACACCCATACAATGCGCACCACACCGTGATGTTTTTCTCACTCCTACTAGTGAATCTAATGTAACACACAACCATACAATGCGCACCACCCCGTGATGATTTTCTCACTCCTACTAGTGAATCTAATGTAACACACACCCATACAATGCGCACCACCCCTTGATGTTTTTCTCACTCCTACTAGTGAATCTAATGTAACACACACCCATACAATGCGCACCACCCCGTCATGTTTTTCTCACTCCTACTAGTGAATGTAATGTAACACACACCCATACAATGCGCACCACCCCGTGATGTTTTTCTCACTCCTACTAGTGAATGTAATGTAACACACACCCATACAATGCGCACCACCCCGTGATGTTTTTCTCACTCCTACAAGTGAATGTAATGTAACACACACCCATACAATGCGCACCACCCCGTGATGTTTTTCTCACTCCTACTAGTGAATCTAATGTAACACACATCCATACAATGCGCACCACCCCTTGATGTTTTTCTCACTCCTACTAGTGAATCTAATGTAACACACACCCATACAATGCGCACCACCCCTTGATATTTTTCTCACTCCTACTAGTGAATCTAATGTAACGCACACCCATACAATGTGCACCACCCCGTGATGTTTTTCTCACTCCTTCTAGCAAATCTAATGTAACGCACACCCATACAATGCGCACCACCCCGTGATGTTTTTCTCACTCCTACTAGTGAATCTAATGTAACACACACCCATACAATGCGCACCACCCCGTGATGTTTTTCTCATTCCTACTAGTGAATGTAATGTAACACACACCCATACAATGCGCACCACTCCGTGATATTTTTCTCACTCCTATTAGTGAATCTATGTAACACACACCCATACAATGCGCACCACCCCGTGATGTTTTTCTCACTCCTACTAGTGAATCTATGTAACACACACCCATACAATGCGCACCACCCCGTGATGTTTTTCTCACTCCTACTAGTGAATGTAATGTGACACACACCCATACAATGCGCACCACCCCGTGATGTTTTTCTCACTCCTACTAGTGAATGTAATGTAACACACACCCATACAATGCGCACCACCCCGTGATGTTTTTCTCACTCCTACTTGTGAATGTAATGTAACACACACCCATACAATGCGCACCACCCCGTGATGTTTTTCTCACTCCTACTAGTGAATCTAATGTAACACACACCCATACAATGCGCACCACCCCGTGATGTTTTTCTCACTCCTACTAGTGAATGTAATGTAACACACACCGATACAATGTGCACCACCCCGTGATGTTTTTCTCACTCCTACTAGTGAATGTAATGTAACACACACCCATACAATGCGCACCACCCCATGATGTTTTTCTCACTCCTACTAGTGAATGTAATGTAACACACACCCATACAATGCGCACCACCCCGTGATGTTCTCTCACTCCTACTAGTGAATGTAATGTAACACACACCCGTACAATGCGCACCACCCCTTGATGTTTTTTTCACTCCTACTAGTGAATGTAATGTAACACACACCCATACAATGCGCACCACCCAGTGATGTTTTTCTCACTCCTACTAGTGAATGTAATGTAACACACACCCATACAATGCGCACCACCCCGTGATGTTTTTCTCACTCCTACTAGTGAATGTAATGTAACACACACCCATACAATGCGCACCACCCCGTGATGTTTTTCTCACTCCTACTAGTGAATGTAATGTAACACACACCCATACAATGCGCACCACCCCGTGATGTTTTTCTCACTCCTACTAGTGAATGTAATGTAACACACACCCAAACAATGCGAACCACCCCGTGTTGTTTTTCTCACTCCTACTAGTGAATGTAATGTAACACACACCCATACAATGCGCACCACCTCGTGATGTTTTTCTCACTCCTAGTAGTGAATCTAATGTAACACACACCCATACAATGCGCACCACCCCGTGATGTTTTTCTCACTCCTACTAGTGAATCTAATGTAACACACAACCATACAATGCGCACCACCCCGTGATGTTTTTCTCACTCCTACTAGTGAATCTAATGTAACACACACCCATACAATGCGCACCACCCCGTGATGTTTTTCTCACTCCTACTAGTGAATGTAATGTAACACACACCCAAACAATGCGAACCACCCCGTGTTGTTTTTCTCACTCCTACTAGTGAATGTAATGTAACACACACCCATACAATGCGCACCACCTCGTGATGTTTTTCTCACTCCTAGTAGTGAATCTAATGTAACACACACCCATACAATGCGCACCACCCCGTGATGTTTTTCTCACTCCTACTAGTGAATCTAATGTAACACACAACCATACAATGCGCACCACCCCGTGATGTTTTTCTCACTCCTACTAGTGAATCTAATGTAACACACACCCATACAATGCGCACCACCCCGTGATGTTTTTCTCACTCCTACTAGTGAATCTAATGTAACACACACCCATACAATGCGCACCACCCCGTGATGTTTTTCTCACTCCTACTAGTGAATGTAACGTAACACACACCCATACAATGCGCACCACCCCGTGATGTTTTTCTCACTCTTACTAGTGAATGTAATGTAACACACACCCATACAATGCGCACCACCCCGTGATGTTTTTCTCACTCCTACTACTGAATGTAATGTAACACACACCCATACAAAGCGCACCACCCCGTGATGTTTTTCTCACTCCTACTAGTGAATGTAATGCAACACACACCCAAACAATGCGAATGACCCCGTGTTGTTTTTCTCACTCCTACTAGTGAATGTAATGTAACACACACCCATACAATGCGCACCACCCCGTGATGTTTTTCTCACTCCTAGTAGTGAATCTAATGTAACACACACCCATACAATGCGCACCACACCGTGATGTTTTTCTCACTCCTACTAGTGAATCTAATGTAACACACACCCATACAAGGCGCACCACCCCGTGATGTATTTCTCACTCCTACTAGTGAATCTAATGTAACACACACCCATACAATGCGCACCACCCCGTGATGTTTTTCTCACTCCTACTACTGAATCTAATGTAACACACAACCATACAATGCGCACCACCCCGTGATGTTTTTCTCACTCCTACTAGTGAATCTAATGTAACACACACCCATACAATGCGCACCACCCCGTGATGTTTTTCTCACTCCTACTAGTGAATCTAATGTAACACACAACCATACAATGCGCACCACCCCGTGATGTTTTTCTCACTCCTACTAGTGAATCTAATGTAACACACACCCATACAATGCGCACCACCCCGTGATGTTTTTCTCACTCCTACTAGTGAATCTAATGTAACACACACCCATACAATGCGCACCACCCCGTGATGTTTTTCTCACTCCTACTAGTGAATGTAACGTAACACACACCCATACAATGCGCACCACCCCGTGATGTTTTTCTCACTCCTACTAGTGAATGTAATGTAACACACACCCATACAATGCGCACCACCCCGTGATGTTTTTCTCACTCCTACTACTGAATGTAATGTAACACACACGATACAATGCGCACCACCCCGTGATGTTTTTCTCACTCCTACTAGTGAATGTAATGCAACACACACCCAAACAATGCGAATGACCCCGTGTTGTTTTTCTCACTCCTACTAGTGAATGTAATGTAACACACACCCATACAATGCGCACCACCCCGTGATGTTTTTCTCACTCCTAGTAGTGAATCTAATGTAACACACACCCATACAATGCGCACCACACCGTGATGTTTTTCTCACTCCTACTAGTGAATCTAATGTAACACACACCCATACAAGGCGCACCACCCCGTGATGTATTTCTCACTCCTACTAGTGAATCTAATGTAACACACACCCATACAATGCGCACCACCCCGTGATGTTTTTCTCACTAGTACTAGTGAATCTAATGTAACACACAACCATACAATGCGCACCACCCCGTGATGTTTTTCTCACTCCTACTAGTGAATCTAATGTAACACACACCCATACAATGCGCACCACCCCTTGATGTTTTTCTCACTCCTAGTAGTGAATCTAATGTAACACACACCCATACAATGCGCACCACCCCGTGATGTTTTTCTCACTCCTACTAGTGAATCTAATGTAACACACAACCATACAATGCGCACCACCCCGTGATGATTTTCTCACTCCTACTAGTGAATCTAATGTAACACACACCCATACAATGCGCACCACCCCTTGATGTTTTTCTCACTCCTACTAGTGAATCTAATGTAACACACACCCATACAATGCGCACCACCCCGTGATGTTTTTCTCACTCCTACTAGTGAATGTAATGTAACACACACCCATACAATGCGGACCACCCCGTGATGTTTTTCTCACTCCTACTAGTGAATGTAATGTAACACACACCCATACAATGCGCACCACCCCGTGATGTTTTTCTCACTCCTACAAGTGAATGTAATGTAACACACACCCATACAATGCGCACCACCCCGTGATGTTTTTCTCACTCCTACTAGTGAATCTAATGTAACACACATCCATACAATGCGCACCACCCCTTGATGTTTTTCTCACTCCTACTAGTGAATCTAATGTAACACACACCCATACAATGCGCACCACCCCTTGATATTTTTCTCACTCCTACTAGTGAATCTAATGTAACGCACACCCATACAATGTGCACCACCCCGTGATGTTTTTCTCACTCCTTCTAGCAAATCTAATGTAACGCACACCCATACAATGCGCACCACCCCGTGATGTTTTTCTCACTCCTACTAGTGAATCTAATGTAACACACACCCATACAATGCGCACCACCCCGTGATGTTTTTCTCATTCCTACTAGTGAATGTAATGTAACACACACCCATACAATGCGCACCACTCCGTGATATTTTTCTCACTCCTATTAGTGAATCTATGTAACACACACCCATACAATGCGCACCACCCCGTGATGTTTTTCTCACTCCTACTAGTGAATCTATGTAACACACACCCATACAATGCGCAC
Source organism: Cavia porcellus (assembly GCF_034190915.1). NCBI lineage: Eukaryota > Metazoa > Chordata > Mammalia > Rodentia > Caviidae > Cavia > Cavia porcellus. The sequence continues at coordinate 109,524 of NW_026947629.1, forward strand.
CACCCCGTGATGTTTTTCTCACTCCTACTAGTGAATGTAATGTGACACACACCCATACAATGCGCACCACCCCGTGATGTTTTTCTCACTCCTACTAGTGAATGTAATGTAACACACACCCATACAATGCGCACCACCCCGTGATGTTTTTCTCACTCCTACTTGTGAATGTAATGTAACACACACCCATACAATGCGCACCACCCCGTGATGTTTTTCTCACTCCTACTAGTGAATCTAATGTAACACACACCCATACAATGCGCACCACCCCGTGATGTTTTTCTCACTCCTACTAGTGAATGTAATGTAACACACACCGATACAATGTGCACCACCCCGTGATGTTTTTCTCACTCCTACTAGTGAATGTAATGTAACACACACCCATACAATGCGCACCACCCCATGATGTTTTTCTCACTCCTACTAGTGAATGTAATGTAACACACACCCATACAATGCGCACCACCCCGTGATGTTCTCTCACTCCTACTAGTGAATGTAATGTAACACACACCCGTACAATGCGCACCACCCCTTGATGTTTTTTTCACTCCTACTAGTGAATGTAATGTAACACACACCCATACAATGCGCACCACCCAGTGATGTTTTTCTCACTCCTACTAGTGAATCTAATGTAACACACACCCATACAATGCGCACCACCCCGTGATGTTTTTCTCACTCCTACTAGTGAATGTAATGTAACACACACCCATACAATGCGCACCACCCCGTGATGTTTTTCTCACTCCTACTAGTGAATGTAACGTAACACACACCCATACAATGCGCACCACCCCGTGATGTTTTTCTCACTCTTACTAGTGAATGTAATGTAACACACACCCATACAATGCGCACCACCCCGTGATGTTTTTCTCACTCCTACTACTGAATGTAATGTAACACACACCCATACAAAGCGCACCACCCCGTGATGTTTTTCTCACTCCTACTAGTGAATGTAATGCAACACACACCCAAACAATGCGAATGACCCCGTGTTGTTTTTCTCACTCCTACTACTGAATGTAATGTAACACACACCCATACAATGCGCACCACCCCGTGATGTTTTTCTCACTCCTAGTAGTGAATCTAATGTAACACACACCCATACAATGCGCACCACACCGTGATGTTTTTCTCACTCCTACTAGTGAATCTAATGTAACACACACCCATACAAGGCGCACCACCCCGTGATGTATTTCTCACTCCTACTAGTGAATCTAATGTAACACACACCCATACAATGCGCACCACCCCGTGATGTTTTTCTCACTCCTACTAGTGAATCTAATGTAACACACAACCATACAATGCGCACCACCCCGTGATGTTTTTCTCACTCCTACTAGTGAATCTAATGTAACACACACCCATACAATGCGCACCACCCCGTGATGTTTTTCTCACTCCTACTAGTGAATCTAATGTAACACACAACCATACAATGCGCACCACCCCGTGATGTTTTTCTCACTCCTACTAGTGAATCTAATGTAACACACACCCATACAATGCGCACCACCCCGTGATGTTTTTCTCACTCCTACTAGTGAATCTAATGTAACACACACCCATACAATGCGCACCACCCCGTGATGTTTTTCTCACTCCTACTAGTGAATGTAACGTAACACACACCCATACAATGCGCACCACCCCGTGATGTTTTTCTCACTCCTACTAGTGAATGTAATGTAACACACACCCATACAATGCGCACCACCCCGTGATGTTTTTCTCACTCCTACTACTGAATGTAATGTAACACACACGATACAATGCGCACCACCCCGTGATGTTTTTCTCACTCCTACTAGTGAATGTAATGCAACACACACCCAAACAATGCGAATGACCCCGTGTTGTTTTTCTCACTCCTACTAGTGAATGTAATGTAACACACACCCATACAATGCGCACCACCCCGTGATGTTTTTCTCACTCCTAGTAGTGAATCTAATGTAACACACACCCATACAATGCGCACCACACCGTGATGTTTTTCTCACTCCTACTAGTGAATCTAATGTAACACACACCCATACAAGGCGCACCACCCCGTGATGTATTTCTCACTCCTACTAGTGAATCTAATGTAACACACACCCATACAATGCGCACCACCCCGTGATGTTTTTCTCACTCCTACTAGTGAATCTAATGTAACACACAACCATACAATGCGCACCACCCCGTGATGTTTTTCTCACTCCTACTAGTGAATCTAATGTAACACACACCCATACAATGCGCACCACCCCGTGATGTTTTTCTCACTCCTACTAGTGAATCTAATGTAACACACATCCATACAAAGCGCACCACCCCTTGATGTTTTTCTCACTCCTACTAGTGAATCTAATGTCACACACACCCATACAATGCGCACCACCCCGTGATTTTTTTCTCACTCCTACTAGGGAATCTAATGTAACACACACCCATACAATGCGCACCACCCCGTGATGTTTTTCTCACTCCTAGTAGTGAATGTAATGTAACACACACCCATGCAATGCGCACCACCCCGTGATGTTTTTCTCACTCCTACTAGTGAATCTAATGTAACACACACCCATACAATGCGCACCACCCCGTGATGTTTTTCTCACTCCTACTAGTCAATGTAATGTAACACACACCCGTACAATGTGCACCACCCCGTGATGTTTTTCTCACTCCTACTAGTGAATGTAATGTAACACACACCCGTACAATGCCCACCACCCCGTGATGATCTCTCACTCCTACTAGTGAATGTAATGTAACACACACCCGTACAATGCGCACCACCCCGTGATGTTTTTCTCACTCCTACTAGTGAATCTAATGTAACACACACCCATACAATGCGCACCACCCCGTGATGTTTTTCTCACTCCTACTAGTGAATGTAATGTAACACACACCCATACAATGCGCACCACCCCGTGATGTTTTTCTCACTCCTACTAGTGAATGTAATGTAACACACACCCATACAATGCGCAACACCCCGTGATGTTTTTCTCACTCCTACTAGTGAATGTAATGTAACACACACCCATAGAATGCGCACCACCCCGTGATGTTTTTCTCACTCCTACTAGTGAATGTAATGTAACACACACCCAAACAATGCGAACGACCCCGTGTTGTTTTTCTCACTCCTACTAGTGAATGTAATGTAACACACACCCATACAATGCGCACCACCCCGTGATGTTTTTCTCACTCCTAGTAGTGAATCTAATGTAACACACACCCATACAATGCGAACCACACCGTGATGTTTTTCTCACTCCTAGTAGTGAATCTAATGTAACACACACCCATACAATGCGAACCACACCGTGATGTTTTTCTCACTCCTACTAGTGAATCTAATGTAACACACACCCATACAAGGCGCACCACCCCGTGATGTATTTCTCACTCCTACTAGTGAATGTAATGTAACACACACCCATACAAGGCGCACCACCCCGTGATGTTTTTCTCACTCCTACTAGTGAATCTAATGTAACACACACCCATACAAGGCGCACCACCCCGTGATGTTTTTCTCACTCCTACTAGTGAATCTAATGTAACACACAACCATACAATGCGCACCACCCCGTGATGTTTTTCTCACTCCTACTAGTGAATCTAATGTAACACACACCCATACAATGCGCACCACCCCTTGATATTTTTCTCACTCCTACTAGTGAATCTAATGTGACACACACCCATACAATGCGCACCACCCCTTGATGTTTTTCTCACTCCTACTAGTGAATCTAATGTGACACACACCCATACAATGCGCACCACCCGTGATGTTTTTCTCACTCCTACTAGTGAATCTAATGTAACACACACCCATACAATGCGCACCACCCCTTGATGTTTTTCTCACTCCTACTAGTGAATCTAATGTAACACACACCCATACAATGCGCACCACCCCTTGATGTTTTTCTCACTCCTACTAGTGAATCTAATGTAACGCACACCCATACAATGCGCACCACCCCGTGATGTTTTTCTCACTCCTTCTAGCGAATCTAATGTAACGCACACCCATACAATGCGCACCACCCCGTGATGTTTTTCTCACTCCTACTAGCGAATCTAATGTAACACACACCCATACAATGCGCACCACCCCGTGATGTTTTTCTCACTCCTACTAGTGAATGTAATGTAACACACACCCATACAATGCGCACCACCCCGTGATGTTTTTCTCACTCCTATTTGTGAATCTATGTAACACACACCCATACAATGCGCACCACCCCGTGATGTTTTTCTCACTCCTACTAGTGAATCTATGTAACACACACCCATACAATGCGCACAACCCCGTGATGTTTTTCTCACTCCTACTAGTGAATCTATGTAACACACACCCATACAATGCGCACCACCCCGTGATGTTTTTCTCACTCCTACTAGTGAATCTAATGTAACACACACCCATACAATGCGCACCACCCCGTGATGTGTTTCTCACTCCTACTAGTGAATCTAATGTAACACACACCCAAACAATGCGCACCACCCCGTGATGTTTTTCTCACTCCTACTAGTGAATGTAATGTAACACACACCAATACAATGCGCACCACCCTGTGATGTTTTTCTCACTCCTACTAGTGAATGTAATGTAACACACACCCATACAATGCGCACCACCCCGTGATGTTTTTCTCACTCCTACCTGTGAATGTAATGTAACACACACCCATGCAATGCGCACCACCCCGTGATGTTTTTCTCACTCCTACCAGTGAATCTAATGTAACACACACCCATACAATGCGCACCACCCCGTGATGTTTTTCTCACTCCTACTAGTGAATGTAAGGTAACACACACCCGTACAATGCGCACCACCCCGTGATGTTTTTCTCACTCCTACTAGTGAATGTAATGTAACACACACCCGTACAATGCGCACCACCCCGTGATGTTCTCTCACTCCTACTAGTGAATGTAATGTAACACACACCCGTACAATGCGCACCACCCCGTGATGTTCTCTCACTCCTACTAGTGAATGTAATGTAACACACACCCATACAAGGCGCACCACCCCGTGATGTTTTTGTCACTCCTACTAGTGAATGTAATGTAACACACACCCATACAATGCGCACCACCCCGTGATGTTTTCCTCACTCCTACTACTGAATGTAATGTAACACACACCCATACAATGCGCACCACCCCGTGATGTTTTTCTCACTCCTACTAGTGAATGTAATGTAACACACACCCATACAATGCGCACCACCCCGTGATGTTTTTCTCACTCCTAATAGTGAATGTAATGTAACACACACCCAAACAATGCGAACGACACCGTGTTGTTTTTCTCACTCCTACTAGTGAATGTAATGTAACACACACCCATACAATGCGCACCACCCCGTGATGTTTTTCTCACTCCTAGTAGTGAATCTAATGTAACACACACCCATACAATGCGCACCACACCGTGATGTTTTTCTCACTCCTACTAGTGAATCTAATGTAACACACACCCATACAATGCGCACCACCCCGTGATGTTTTTCTCACTCCTACTAGTGAATCTAATGTAACACACATCCATGCAATGCGCACCACCCCTTGATGTTTTTCTCACTCCTACTAGTGAATCTAATGTAACGCACACCCATACAATGCGCACCACCCCTTGATGTTTTTCTCACTCCTACTAGTGAATCTAATGTAACGCACACCCATACAATGTGCACCACCCCGTGATGTTTTTCTCACTCCTTCTAGCGAATCTAATGTAACGCACACCCATACAATGCGCACCACCCCTTGATGTTTTTCTCACTCCTACTAGTGAATCTAATGTAACACACATCCATACAATGCGCACCACCCCTTGATGTTTTTCTCACTCCTACTAGTGAATGTAATGTAACACACACCCATACAATGCGCACCACTCCGTGATGTTTTTCTCACTCCTATTAGTGAATCTATGTAACACACACCCATACAATGCGCACCACCCCGTGATGTTTTTCTCACTCCTACTAGTGAATCTATGTAACACACACCCATACAATGCGTACCACACCGTGATGTTTTTCTCACTCCTACTAGTGAATCTATGTAACACACACCCATACAATGCGCACCACCCCGTGATGTTTTTCTCACTCCTACTAGTGAATCTAATGTGACACACACCCATACAATGCGCACCACCCCGTGATGTTTTTCTCACTCCTACTAGTGAATCTAATGTGACACACACCCATACAATGCGCACCACCCCGTGATGTTTTTCTCACTCCTACTAGTGAATGTAATGTAACACACACCCATACAATGCGCACCACCCCGTGATGTTTTTCTCACTCCTACTAGTGAATGTAATGTAACACACACCCATACAATGCGCACCACACCGTGATGTTTTTGTCACTCCTACTAGTGAATGTAATGTAACACACACCCATACAATGCGCACCACCCCGTGATGTTTTTCTCACTCCTACTAGTGAATGTAATGTAACACACACCGATACAATGTGCACCACCCCGTGATGTTTTTCTCACTCCTACTAGTGAATGTAATGTAACACACACCCATACAATGCGCACCACCCCATGATGTTTTTCTCACTCCTACTAGTGAATGTAATGTAACACACACCCATACAATGCGCACCACCCCGTGATGTTCTCTCACTCCTACTAGTGAATGTAATGTAACACACACCCGTACAATGCGCACCACCCCTTGATGTTTTTTTCACTCCTACTAGTGAATGTAATGTAACACACACCCATACAATGCGCACCACCCAGTGATGTTTTTCTCACTCCTACTAGTGAATCTAATGTAACACACACCCATACAATGCGCACCACCCCGTGATGTTTTTCTCACTCCTACTAGTGAATGTAATGTAACACACACCCATACAATGCGCACCACCCCGTGATGTTTTTCTCACTCCTACTAGTGAATGTAACGTAACACACACCCATACAATGCGCACCACCCCGTGATGTTTTTCTCACTCTTACTAGTGAATGTAATGTAACACACACCCATACAATGCGCACCACCCCGTGATGTTTTTCTCACTCCTACTACTGAATGTAATGTAACACACACCCATACAAAGCGCACCACCCCGTGATGTTTTTCTCACTCCTACTAGTGAATGTAATGCAACACACACCCAAACAATGCGAATGACCCCGTGTTGTTTTTCTCACTCCTACTACTGAATGTAATGTAACACACACCCATACAATGCGCACCACCCCGTGATGTTTTTCTCACTCCTAGTAGTGAATCTAATGTAACACACACCCATACAATGCGCACCACACCGTGATGTTTTTCTCACTCCTACTAGTGAATCTAATGTAACACACACCCATACAAGGCGCACCACCCCGTGATGTATTTCTCACTCCTACTAGTGAATCTAATGTAACACACACCCATACAATGCGCACCACCCCGTGATGTTTTTCTCACTCCTACTAGTGAATCTAATGTAACACACAACCATACAATGCGCACCACCCCGTGATGTTTTTCTCACTCCTACTAGTGAATCTAATGTAACACACACCCATACAATGCGCACCACCCCGTGATGTTTTTCTCACTCCTACTAGTGAATCTAATGTAACACACAACCATACAATGCGCACCACCCCGTGATGTTTTTCTCACTCCTACTAGTGAATCTAATGTAACACACACCCATACAATGCGCACCACCCCGTGATGTTTTTCTCACTCCTACTAGTGAATCTAATGTAACACACACCCATACAATGCGCACCACCCCGTGATGTTTTTCTCACTCCTACTAGTGAATGTAACGTAACACACACCCATACAATGCGCACCACCCCGTGATGTTTTTCTCACTCCTACTAGTGAATGTAATGTAACACACACCCATACAATGCGCACCACCCCGTGATGTTTTTCTCACTCCTACTACTGAATGTAATGTAACACACACGATACAATGCGCACCACCCCGTGATGTTTTTCTCACTCCTACTAGTGAATGTAATGCAACACACACCCAAACAATGCGAATGACCCCGTGTTGTTTTTCTCACTCCTACTAGTGAATGTAATGTAACACACACCCATACAATGCGCACCACCCCGTGATGTTTTTCTCACTCCTAGTAGTGAATCTAATGTAACACACACCCATACAATGCGCACCACACCGTGATGTTTTTCTCACTCCTACTAGTGAATCTAATGTAACACACACCCATACAAGGCGCACCACCCCGTGATGTATTTCTCACTCCTACTAGTGAATCTAATGTAACACACACCCATACAATGCGCACCACCCCGTGATGTTTTTCTCACTCCTACTAGTGAATCTAATGTAACACACAACCATACAATGCGCACCACCCCGTGATGTTTTTCTCACTCCTACTAGTGAATCTAATGTAACACACACCCATACAATGCGCACCACCCCGTGATGTTTTTCTCACTCCTACTAGTGAATCTAATGTAACACACATCCATACAAAGCGCACCACCCCTTGATGTTTTTCTCACTCCTACTAGTGAATCTAATGTCACACACACCCATACAATGCGCACCACCCCGTGATTTTTTTCTCACTCCTACTAGGGAATCTAATGTAACACACACCCATACAATGCGCACCACCCCGTGATGTTTTTCTCACTCCTAGTAGTGAATGTAATGTAACACACACCCATGCAATGCGCACCACCCCGTGATGTTTTTCTCACTCCTACTAGTGAATCTAATGTAACACACACCCATACAATGCGCACCACCCCGTGATGTTTTTCTCACTCCTACTAGTCAATGTAATGTAACACACACCCGTACAATGTGCACCACCCCGTGATGTTTTTCTCACTCCTACTAGTGAATGTAATGTAACACACACCCGTACAATGCCCACCACCCCGTGATGATCTCTCACTCCTACTAGTGAATGTAATGTAACACACACCCGTACAATGCGCACCACCCCGTGATGTTTTTCTCACTCCTACTAGTGAATCTAATGTAACACACACCCATACAATGCGCACCACCCCGTGATGTTTTTCTCACTCCTACTAGTGAATGTAATGTAACACACACCCATACAATGCGCACCACCCCGTGATGTTTTTCTCACTCCTACTAGTGAATGTAATGTAACACACACCCATACAATGCGCAACACCCCGTGATGTTTTTCTCACTCCTACTAGTGAATGTAATGTAACACACACCCATAGAATGCGCACCACCCCGTGATGTTTTTCTCACTCCTACTAGTGAATGTAATGTAACACACACCCAAACAATGCGAACGACCCCGTGTTGTTTTTCTCACTCCTACTAGTGAATGTAATGTAACACACACCCATACAATGCGCACCACCCCGTGATGTTTTTCTCACTCCTAGTAGTGAATCTAATGTAACACACACCCATACAATGCGAACCACACCGTGATGTTTTTCTCACTCCTAGTAGTGAATCTAATGTAACACACACCCATACAATGCGAACCACACCGTGATGTTTTTCTCACTCCTACTAGTGAATCTAATGTAACACACACCCATACAAGGCGCACCACCCCGTGATGTATTTCTCACTCCTACTAGTGAATGTAATGTAACACACACCCATACAAGGCGCACCACCCCGTGATGTTTTTCTCACTCCTACTAGTGAATCTAATGTAACACACACCCATACAAGGCGCACCACCCCGTGATGTTTTTCTCACTCCTACTAGTGAATCTAATGTAACACACAACCATACAATGCGCACCACCCCGTGATGTTTTTCTCACTCCTACTAGTGAATCTAATGTAACACACACCCATACAATGCGCACCACCCCTTGATATTTTTCTCACTCCTACTAGTGAATCTAATGTGACACACACCCATACAATGCGCACCACCCCTTGATGTTTTTCTCACTCCTACTAGTGAATCTAATGTGACACACACCCATACAATGCGCACCACCCGTGATGTTTTTCTCACTCCTACTAGTGAATCTAATGTAACACACACCCATACAATGCGCACCACCCCTTGATGTTTTTCTCACTCCTACTAGTGAATCTAATGTAACACACACCCATACAATGCGCACCACCCCTTGATGTTTTTCTCACTCCTACTAGTGAATCTAATGTAACGCACACCCATACAATGCGCACCACCCCGTGATGTTTTTCTCACTCCTTCTAGCGAATCTAATGTAACGCACACCCATACAATGCGCACCACCCCGTGATGTTTTTCTCACTCCTACTAGCGAATCTAATGTAACACACACCCATACAATGCGCACCACCCCGTGATGTTTTTCTCACTCCTACTAGTGAATGTAATGTAACACACACCCATACAATGCGCACCACCCCGTGATGTTTTTCTCACTCCTATTTGTGAATCTATGTAACACACACCCATACAATGCGCACCACCCCGTGATGTTTTTCTCACTCCTACTAGTGAATCTATGTAACACACACCCATACAATGCGCACAACCCCGTGATGTTTTTCTCACTCCTACTAGTGAATCTATGTAACACACACCCATACAATGCGCACCACCCCGTGATGTTTTTCTCACTCCTACTAGTGAATCTAATGTAACACACACCCATACAATGCGCACCACCCCGTGATGTGTTTCTCACTCCTACTAGTGAATCTAATGTAACACACACCCAAACAATGCGCACCACCCCGTGATGTTTTTCTCACTCCTACTAGTGAATGTAATGTAACACACACCAATACAATGCGCACCACCCTGTGATGTTTTTCTCACTCCTACTAGTGAATGTAATGTAACACACACCCATACAATGCGCACCACCCCGTGATGTTTTTCTCACTCCTACCTGTGAATGTAATGTAACACACACCCATGCAATGCGCACCACCCCGTGATGTTTTTCTCACTCCTACCAGTGAATCTAATGTAACACACACCCATACAATGCGCACCACCCCGTGATGTTTTTCTCACTCCTACTAGTGAATGTAAGGTAACACACACCCGTACAATGCGCACCACCCCGTGATGTTTTTCTCACTCCTACTAGTGAATGTAATGTAACACACACCCGTACAATGCGCACCACCCCGTGATGTTCTCTCACTCCTACTAGTGAATGTAATGTAACACACACCCGTACAATGCGCACCACCCCGTGATGTTCTCTCACTCCTACTAGTGAATGTAATGTAACACACACCCATACAAGGCGCACCACCCCGTGATGTTTTTGTCACTCCTACTAGTGAATGTAATGTAACACACACCCATACAATGCGCACCACCCCGTGATGTTTTCCTCACTCCTACTACTGAATGTAATGTAACACACACCCATACAATGCGCACCACCCCGTGATGTTTTTCTCACTCCTACTAGTGAATGTAATGTAACACACACCCATACAATGCGCACCACCCCGTGATGTTTTTCTCACTCCTAATAGTGAATGTAATGTAACACACACCCAAACAATGCGAACGACACCGTGTTGTTTTTCTCACTCCTACTAGTGAATGTAATGTAACACACACCCATACAATGCGCACCACCCCGTGATGTTTTTCTCACTCCTAGTAGTGAATCTAATGTAACACACACCCATACAATGCGCACCACACCGTGATGTTTTTCTCACTCCTACTAGTGAATCTAATGTAACACACACCCATACAATGCGCACCACCCCGTGATGTTTTTCTCACTCCTACTAGTGAATCTAATGTAACACACATCCATGCAATGCGCACCACCCCTTGATGTTTTTCTCACTCCTACTAGTGAATCTAATGTAACGCACACCCATACAATGCGCACCACCCCTTGATGTTTTTCTCACTCCTACTAGTGAATCTAATGTAACGCACACCCATACAATGTGCACCACCCCGTGATGTTTTTCTCACTCCTTCTAGCGAATCTAATGTAACGCACACCCATACAATGCGCACCACCCCTTGATGTTTTTCTCACTCCTACTAGTGAATCTAATGTAACACACATCCATACAATGCGCACCACCCCTTGATGTTTTTCTCACTCCTACTAGTGAATGTAATGTAACACACACCCATACAATGCGCACCACTCCGTGATGTTTTTCTCACTCCTATTAGTGAATCTATGTAACACACACCCATACAATGCGCACCACCCCGTGATGTTTTTCTCACTCCTACTAGTGAATCTATGTAACACACACCCATACAATGCGTACCACACCGTGATGTTTTTCTCACTCCTACTAGTGAATCTATGTAACACACACCCATACAATGCGCACCACCCCGTGATGTTTTTCTCACTCCTACTAGTGAATCTAATGTGACACACACCCATACAATGCGCACCACCCCGTGATGTTTTTCTCACTCCTACTAGTGAATCTAATGTGACACACACCCATACAATGCGCACCACCCCGTGATGTTTTTCTCACTCCTACTAGTGAATGTAATGCAACACACACCCAAACAATGCGAATGACCCCGTGTTGTTTTTCTCACTCCTACTAGTGAATGTAATGTAACACACACCCATACAATGCGCACCACCCCGTGATGTTTTTCTCACTCCTAGTAGTGAATCTAATGTAACACACACCCATACAATGCGCACCACACCGTGATGTTTTTCTCACTCCTACTAGTGAATCTAATGTAACACACACCCATACAAGGCGCACCACCCCGTGATGTATTTCTCACTCCTACTAGTGAATCTAATGTAACACACACCCATACAATGCGCACCACCCCGTGATGTTTTTCTCACTCCTACTAGTGAATCTAATGTAACACACAACCATACAATGCGCACCACCCCGTGATGTTTTTCTCACTCCTACTAGTGAATCTAATGTAACACACACCCATACAATGCGCACCACCCCGTGATGTTTTTCTCACTCCTACTAGTGAATCTAATGTAACACACATCCATACAAAGCGCACCACCCCTTGATGTTTTTCTCACTCCTACTAGTGAATCTAATGTCACACACACCCATACAATGCGCACCACCCCGTGATTTTTTTCTCACTCCTACTAGGGAATCTAATGTAACACACACCCATACAATGCGCACCACCCCGTGATGTTTTTCTCACTCCTAGTAGTGAATGTAATGTAACACACACCCATGCAATGCGCACCACCCCGTGATGTTTTTCTCACTCCTACTAGTGAATCTAATGTAACACACACCCATACAATGCGCACCACCCCGTGATGTTTTTCTCACTCCTACTAGTCAATGTAATGTAACACACACCCGTACAATGTGCACCACCCCGTGATGTTTTTCTCACTCCTACTAGTGAATGTAATGTAACACACACCCGTACAATGCCCACCACCCCGTGATGATCTCTCACTCCTACTAGTGAATGTAATGTAACACACACCCGTACAATGCGCACCACCCCGTGATGTTTTTCTCACTCCTACTAGTGAATCTAATGTAACACACACCCATACAATGCGCACCACCCCGTGATGTTTTTCTCACTCCTACTAGTGAATGTAATGTAACACACACCCATACAATGCGCACCACCCCGTGATGTTTTTCTCACTCCTACTAGTGAATGTAATGTAACACACACCCATACAATGCGCAACACCCCGTGATGTTTTTCTCACTCCTACTAGTGAATGTAATGTAACACACACCCATAGAATGCGCACCACCCCGTGATGTTTTTCTCACTCCTACTAGTGAATGTAATGTAACACACACCCAAACAATGCGAACGACCCCGTGTTGTTTTTCTCACTCCTACTAGTGAATGTAATGTAACACACACCCATACAATGCGCACCACCCCGTGATGTTTTTCTCACTCCTAGTAGTGAATCTAATGTAACACACACCCATACAATGCGAACCACACCGTGATGTTTTTCTCACTCCTAGTAGTGAATCTAATGTAACACACACCCATACAATGCGAACCACACCGTGATGTTTTTCTCACTCCTACTAGTGAATCTAATGTAACACACACCCATACAAGGCGCACCACCCCGTGATGTATTTCTCACTCCTACTAGTGAATGTAATGTAACACACACCCATACAAGGCGCACCACCCCGTGATGTTTTTCTCACTCCTACTAGTGAATCTAATGTAACACACACCCATACAAGGCGCACCACCCCGTGATGTTTTTCTCACTCCTACTAGTGAATCTAATGTAACACACAACCATACAATGCGCACCACCCCGTGATGTTTTTCTCACTCCTACTAGTGAATCTAATGTAACACACACCCATACAATGCGCACCACCCCTTGATATTTTTCTCACTCCTACTAGTGAATCTAATGTGACACACACCCATACAATGCGCACCACCCCTTGATGTTTTTCTCACTCCTACTAGTGAATCTAATGTGACACACACCCATACAATGCGCACCACCCGTGATGTTTTTCTCACTCCTACTAGTGAATCTAATGTAACACACACCCATACAATGCGCACCACCCCTTGATGTTTTTCTCACTCCTACTAGTGAATCTAATGTAACACACACCCATACAATGCGCACCACCCCTTGATGTTTTTCTCACTCCTACTAGTGAATCTAATGTAACGCACACCCATACAATGCGCACCACCCCGTGATGTTTTTCTCACTCCTTCTAGCGAATCTAATGTAACGCACACCCATACAATGCGCACCACCCCGTGATGTTTTTCTCACTCCTACTAGCGAATCTAATGTAACACACACCCATACAATGCGCACCACCCCGTGATGTTTTTCTCACTCCTACTAGTGAATGTAATGTAACACACACCCATACAATGCGCACCACCCCGTGATGTTTTTCTCACTCCTATTTGTGAATCTATGTAACACACACCCATACAATGCGCACCACCCCGTGATGTTTTTCTCACTCCTACTAGTGAATCTATGTAACACACACCCATACAATGCGCACAACCCCGTGATGTTTTTCTCACTCCTACTAGTGAATCTATGTAACACACACCCATACAATGCGCACCACCCCGTGATGTTTTTCTCACTCCTACTAGTGAATCTAATGTAACACACACCCATACAATGCGCACCACCCCGTGATGTGTTTCTCACTCCTACTAGTGAATCTAATGTAACACACACCCAAACAATGCGCACCACCCCGTGATGTTTTTCTCACTCCTACTAGTGAATGTAATGTAACACACACCAATACAATGCGCACCACCCTGTGATGTTTTTCTCACTCCTACTAGTGAATGTAATGTAACACACACCCATACAATGCGCACCACCCCGTGATGTTTTTCTCACTCCTACCTGTGAATGTAATGTAACACACACCCATGCAATGCGCACCACCCCGTGATGTTTTTCTCACTCCTACCAGTGAATCTAATGTAACACACACCCATACAATGCGCACCACCCCGTGATGTTTTTCTCACTCCTACTAGTGAATGTAAGGTAACACACACCCGTACAATGCGCACCACCCCGTGATGTTTTTCTCACTCCTACTAGTGAATGTAATGTAACACACACCCGTACAATGCGCACCACCCCGTGATGTTTCTCTCACTCCTACTAGTGAATGTAATGTAACACACACCCGTACAATGCGCACCACCCCGTGATGTTCTCTCACTCCTACTAGTGAATGTAATGTAACACACACCCATACAAGGCGCACCACCCCGTGATGTTTTTGTCACTCCTACTAGTGAATGTAATGTAACACACACCCATACAATGCGCACCACCCCGTGATGTTTTCCTCACTCCTACTACTGAATGTAATGTAACACACACCCATACAATGCGCACCACCCCGTGATGTTTTTCTCACTCCTACTAGTGAATGTAATGTAACACACACCCATACAATGCGCACCACCCCGTGATGTTTTTCTCACTCCTAATAGTGAATGTAATGTAACACACACCCAAACAATGCGAACGACACCGTGTTGTTTTTCTCACTCCTACTAGTGAATGTAATGTAACACACACCCATACAATGCGCACCACCCCGTGATGTTTTTCTCACTCCTAGTAGTGAATCTAATGTAACACACACCCATACAATGCGCACCACACCGTGATGTTTTTCTCACTCCTACTAGTGAATCTAATGTAACACACACCCATACAATGCGCACCACCCCGTGATGTTTTTCTCACTCCTACTAGTGAATCTAATGTAACACACATCCATGCAATGCGCACCACCCCTTGATGTTTTTCTCACTCCTACTAGTGAATCTAATGTAACGCACACCCATACAATGCGCACCACCCCTTGATGTTTTTCTCACTCCTACTAGTGAATCTAATGTAACGCACACCCATACAATGTGCACCACCCCGTGATGTTTTTCTCACTCCTTCTAGCGAATCTAATGTAACGCACACCCATACAATGCGCACCACCCCTTGATGTTTTTCTCACTCCTACTAGTGAATCTAATGTAACACACATCCATACAATGCGCACCACCCCTTGATGTTTTTCTCACTCCTACTAGTGAATGTAATGTAACACACACCCATACAATGCGCACCACTCCGTGATGTTTTTCTCACTCCTATTAGTGAATCTATGTAACACACACCCATACAATGCGCACCACCCCGTGATGTTTTTCTCACTCCTACTAGTGAATCTATGTAACACACACCCATACAATGCGTACCACACCGTGATGTTTTTCTCACTCCTACTAGTGAATCTATGTAACACACACCCATACAATGCGCACCACCCCGTGATGTTTTTCTCACTCCTACTAGTGAATCTAATGTGACACACACCCATACAATGCGCACCACCCCGTGATGTTTTTCTCACTCCTACTAGTGAATCTAATGTGACACACACCCATACAATGCGCACCACCCCGTGATGTTTTTCTCACTCCTACTAGTGAATGTAATGTAACACACACCCATACAATGCGCACCACCCCGTGATGTTTTTCTCACTCCTACTAGTGAATGTAATGTAACACACACCCATACAATGCGCACCACACCGTGATGTTTTTGTCACTCCTACTAGTGAATGTAATGTAACACACACCCATACAATGCGCACCACCCCGTGATGTTTTTCTCACTCCTACTAGTGAATGTAATGTAACACACAGCCATACAATGCGCACCACCCCATGATGTTTTTCTCACTCCTACTAGTGAATGTAATGTAACACACACCCATACAATGCGCACCACCCCGTGATGTTCTCTCACTCCTACTAGTGAATGTAATGTAACACACACCCGTACAATGCGCACCACCCCGTGATGTTTTTCTCACTCCTACTAGTGAATGTAATGAAACACACCCATACAATGCGCACCACCCCGTGATGTTTTTCTCACTCCTACTAGTGAATGTGATGTAACACACACCCACACAATGCGAACCACCCCGTGTTGTTTTTCTCACTCCTACTAGTGAATGTAATGTAACACACACCCATACAATGCGCACCACCCCGTGATGTTTTTCTCACTCCTAGTAGTGAATCTAATGTAACACACACCCATACAATGCGCACCACCCCGTGATGTTTTTCTCACTCCTACTAGTGAATCTAATGTAACACACAACCATACAATGCGCACCACCCCGTGATGTTTTTCTCACTCCTACTAGTGAATCTAATGTAACACACACCCATACAATGCGCACCACCCCTTGATGTTTTTCTCACTCCTAGTAGTGAATCTAATGTAACACACACCCATACAATGCGCACCACCCCGTGATGTTTTTCTCACTCCTACTAGTGAATCTAATGTAACACACAACCATACAATGCGCACCACCCCGTGATGTTTTTCTCACTCCTACTAGTGAATCTAATGTAACACACACCCATACAATGCGCACCACCCCTTGATGTTTTTCTCACTCCTACTAGTGAATCTAATGTAACACACACCCATACAATGCGCACTACCCCGTGATGTTTTTCTCACTCCTACTAGTGAATGTAATGTAACACACACCCATACAATGCGCACCACCCCGTGATGTTTTTCTCACTCCTACTAGTGAATGCAATGTAACACACACCCATACAATGCGCACCACCCCGTGATGTTTTTCTCACTCCTACAAGTGAATGTAATGTAACACACACCCATACAATGCGCACCACCCCGTGATGTGTTTCTCACTCCTACTAGTGAATCTAATGTAACACACATCCATACAATGCGCACCACCCCTTGATGTTTTTCTCACTCCTACTAGTGAATCTAATGTAACACACACCCATACAATGCGCACCACCCCTTGATGTTTTTCTCACTCCTACTAGTGAATCTAATGTAACGCACACCCATACAATGTGCACCACCCCGTGATGTTTTTCTCACTCCTTCTAGCAAATCTAATGTAACGCACACCCATACAATGCGCACCACCCCGTGATGTTTTTCTCACTCCTACTAGTGAATCTAATGTAACACACACCCATACAATGCGCACCACCCCGTGATGTTTTTCTCATTCCTACTAGTGAATGTAATGTAACACACACCCATACAATGCGCACCACTCCGTGATGTTTTTCTCACTCCTATTAGTGAATCTATGTAACACACACCCATACAATGCGCACCACCCCGTGATGTTTTTCTCACTCCTACTAGTGAATCTATGTAACACACACCCATACAATGCGCACCACCCCGTGATGTTTTTCTCACTCCTACTAGTGAATGTAATGTGACACACACCCATACAATGCGCACCACCCCGTGATGTTTTTCTCACTCCTACTAGTGAATGTAATGTAACACACACCCATACAATGCGCACCACCCCGTGATGTTTTTCTCACTCCTACTTGTGAATGTAATGTAACACACACCCATACAATGCGCACCACCCCGTGATGTTTTTCTCACTCCTACTAGTGAATCTAATGTAACACACACCCATACAATGCGCACCACCCCGTGATGTTTTTCTCACTCCTACTAGTGAATGTAATGTAACACACACCGATACAATGTGCACCACCCCGTGATGTTTTTCTCACTCCTACTAGTGAATGTAATGTAACACACACCCATACAATGCGCACCACCCCATGATGTTTTTCTCACTCCTACTAGTGAATGTAATGTAACACACACCCATACAATGCGCACCACCCCGTGATGTTCTCTCACTCCTACTAGTGAATGTAATGTAACACACACCCGTACAATGCGCACCACCCCTTGATGTTTTTTTCACTCCTACTAGTGAATGTAATGTAACACACACCCATACAATGCGCACCACCCAGTGATGTTTTTCTCACTCCTACTAGTGAATCTAATGTAACACACACCCATACAATGCGCACCACCCCGTGATGTTTTTCTCACTCCTACTAGTGAATGTAATGTAACACACACCCATACAATGCGCACCACCCCGTGATGTTTTTCTCACTCCTACTAGTGAATGTAATGTAACACACACCCATACAATGCGCACCACCCCGTGATGTTTTTCTCACTCCTACTAGTGAATGTAATGTAACACACACCCAAACAATGCGAACCACCCCGTGTTGTTTTTCTCACTCCTACTAGTGAATGTAATGTAACACACACCCATACAATGCGCACCACCCCGTGATGTTTTTCTCACTCCTAGTAGTGAATCTAATGTAACACACACCCATACAATGCGCACCACCCCGTGATGTTTTTCTCACTCCTACTAGTGAATCTAATGTAACACACAACCATACAATGCGCACCACCCCGTGATGTTTTTCTCATTCCTACTAGTGAATCTAATGTAACACACACCCATACAATGCGCACCACCCCGTGATGTTTTTCTCACTCCTACTAGTGAATCTAATGTAACACACACCCATAAAATTCGCACCACCCCGTGATGTTTTTCTCACTCCTACTAGTGAATGTAATGTAACACACACCCATACAATGCGCACCACCCCGTGATGTTTTTCTCACTCCTACTAGTGAATGTAATGTAACACACACCCATACAATGCGCACCACCCCGTGATGTTTTTCTCACTCCTACTACTGAATGTAATGTAACACACACCCATACAATGCGCACCACCCCGTGATGTTTTTCTCACTCCTACTAGTGAATGTAATGCAACACACACCCAAACAATGCGAATGACCCCGTGTTGTTTTTCTCACTCCTACTAGTGAATGTAATGTAACACACACCCATACAATGCGCACCACCCCGTGATGTTTTTCTCACTCCTAGTAGTGAATCTAATGTAACACACACCCATACAATGCGCACCACACCGTGATGTTTTTCTCACTCCTACTAGTGAATCTAATGTAACACACACCCATACAAGGCGCACCACCCCGTGATGTATTTCTCACTCCTACTAGTGAATCTAATGTAACACACACCCATACAATGCGCACCACCCCGTGATGTTTTTCTCACTCCTACTAGTGAATCTAATGTAACACACAACCATACAATGCGCACCACCCCGTGTTGTTTTTCTCACTCCTACTAGTGAATCTAATGTAACACACACCCATACAATGCGCACCACCCCTTGATATTTTTCTCACTCCTACTAGTGAATCTAATGTGACACACACCCATACAATGCGCACCACCCCTTGATGTTTTTCTCACTCCTACTAGTGAATCTAATGTAACACACACCCATACAATGCGCACCACCCCGTGATGTTTTTCTCACTCCTACTAGTGAATCTAATGTAACACACATCCATACAATGCGCACCACCCCTTGATGTTTTTCTCACTCCTACTAGTGAATCTAATGTAACACACACCCATACAATGCGCACCACCCCGTGATGTTTTTCTCACTCCTACTAGGGAATCTAATGTAACACACACCCATACAATGCGCACCACCCCGTGATGTTTTTCTCACTCCTACCTGTGAATGTAATGTAACACACACCCATGCAATGCGCACCACCCCGTGATGTTTTTCTCACTCCTACTAGTGAATCTAATGTAACACACACCCATACAATGCGCACCACCCCGTGATGTTTTTCTCACTCCTACTAGTGAATGTAATGTAACACACACCCGTACAATGTGCACCACCCCGTGATGTTTTTCTCACTCCTACTAGTGAAAGTAATGTAACACACACCCGTACAATGCCCACCACCCCGTGATGATCTCTCACTCCTACTAGTGAATGTAATGTAACACACACCCGTACAATGCGCACCACCCCGTGATGTTTTTCTCACTCCTACTAGTGAATCTAATGTAACACACACCCATACAATGCGCACCACCCCGTGATGTTTTTCTCACTCCTACTAGTGAATCTAATGTAACACACACCCAAACAATGCGCACCACCCCGTGATGTTTTTCTCACTCCTACTAGTGAATGTAATGTAACACACACCAATACAATGCGCACCACCCTGTGATGTTTTTCTCACTCCTACTAGTGAATGTAATGTAACACACACCCATACAATGCGCACCACCCCGTGATGTTTTTCTCACTCCTACCTGTGAATGTAATGTAACACACACCCATGCAATGCGCACCACCCCGTGATGTTTTTCTCACTCCTACCAGTGAATCTAATGTAACACACACCCATACAATGCGCACCACCCCGTGATGTTTTTCTCACTCCTACTAGTGAATGTAAGGTAACACACACCCGTACAATGCGCACCACCCCGTGATGTTTTTCTCACTCCTACTAGTGAATGTAATGTAACACACACCCGTACAATGCGCACCACCCCGTGATGTTCTCTCACTCCTACTAGTGAATGTAATGTAACACACACCCGTACAATGCGCACCACCCCGTGATGTTCTCTCACTCCTACTAGTGAATGTAATGTAACACACACCCATACAATGCGCACCACCCCGTGATGTTTTTCTCACTCCTACTAGTGAATGTAATGTAACACACACCCATACAATGCGCACCACCCCGTGATGTTTTCCTCACTCCTACTACTGAATGTAATGTAACACACACCCATACAATGCGCACCACCCCGTGATGTTTTTCTCACTCCTACTAGTGAATGTAATGTAACACACACCCATACAATGCGCACCACCCCGTGATGTTTTTCTCACTCCTACTAGTGAATGTAATGTAACACACACCCAAACAATGCGAACGACACCGTGTTGTTTTTCTCACTCCTACTAGTGAATGTAATGTAACACACACCCATACAATGCGCACCACCCCGTGATGTTTTTCTCACTCCTAGTAGTGAATCTAATGTAACACACACCCATACAATGCGCACCACACCGTGATGTTTTTCTCACTCCTACTAGTGAATCTAATGTAACACACACCCATACAATGCGCACCACCCCGTGATGTTTTTCTCACTCCTACTAGTGAATCTAATGTAACACACATCCATGCAATGCGCACCACCCCTTGATGTTTTTCTCACTCCTACTAGTGAATCTAATGTAACGCACACCCATAAAATGCGCACCACCCCTTGATGTTTTTCTCACTCCTACTGGTGAATCTAATGTAACGCACACCCATACAATGTGCACCACCCCGTGATGTTTTTCTCACTCCTTCTAGCGAATCTAATGTAACGCACACCCATACAATGCGCACCACCCCTTGATGTTTTTCTCACTCCTACTAGTGAATCTAATGTAACACACATCCATACAATGCGCACCACCCCTTGATGTTTTTCTCACTCCTACTAGTGAATGTAATGTAACACACACCCATACAATGCGCACCACTCCGTGATGTTTTTCTCACTCCTATTAGTGAATCTATGTAACACACACCCATACAATGCGCACCACCCCGTGATGTTTTTCTCACTCCTACTAGTGAATCTATGTAACACACACCCATACAATGCGTACCACACCGTGATGTTTTTCTCACTCCTACTAGTGAATCTATGTAACACACACCCATACAATGCGCACCACCCCGTGATGTTTTTCTCACTCCTACTAGTGAATCTAATGTGACACACACCCATACAATGCGCACCACCCCGTGATGTTTTTCTCACTCCTACTAGTGAATCTAATGTGACACACACCCATACAATGCGCACCACCCCGTGATGTTTTTCTCACTCCTACTAGTGAATGTAATGTAACACACACCCATACAATGCGCACCACCCCGTGATGTTTTTCTCACTCCTACTAGTGAATGTAATGTAACACACACCCATACAATGCGCACCACACCGTGATGTTTTTCTCACTCCTACTAGTGAATGTAATGTAACACACACCCATACAATGCGCACCACCCCGTGATGTTTTTCTCACTCCTACTAGTGAATCTAACGTAACACACACCCATACAATGCGCTCCACCCCGTGATGTTTTTCTCACTCCTACTAGTGAATGTAATGTAACACACAGCCATACAATGCGCACCACCCCATGATGTTTTTCTCACTCCTACTAGTGAATGTAATGTAACACACACCCATACAATGCGCACCACCCCGTGATGTTTTTCTCACTCCTACTAGTGAATCTAATGTAACACACAACCATACAATGCGCACCACCCCGTGATGTTTTTCTCACTCCTACTAGTGAATGTAATGTAACACACACCCATACAATGCGCACCACCCCGTGATGTTTTTCTCACTCCTACTAGTGAATCTAATGTAACACACACCCATACAATGCGCACCACCCCGTGATGTTTTTCTCACTCCTACTAGTGAATCTAATGTAACACACACCCATACAATGCGCACCACCCCGTGATGTTTTTCTCACTCCTACTAGTGAATGTAATGTAACACACACCCATACAATGCGCACCACCCCGTGATGTTTTTCTCACTCCTACTAGTGAATCTAATGTAACACACACCCATACAATGCGCACCACCCCGTGATGTTTTTCTCACTCCTACTAGTGAATGTAATGTAACACACACCCATACAATGCGCACCACCCCGTGATGTTTTTCTCACTCCTACTAGTGAATCCAATGTGACACACCCCCATACAATGCGCACCACCCCGTGATGTTTTTCTCACTCCTACTAGTGAATGTAATGTGACACACACCCATACAATGCGCACCACCCCGTGATGTTTTTCTCACTCCTACTAGTGAATGTAATGTGACACAGACCCATACAATGCGCACCACCCCGTGATGTTTTTCTCACTCCTACTAGTGAATGTAATGTAACACACACCCATACAATGCGCACCACCCCGTGATGTTTTTCTCACTCCTACTAGTGAATCTAATGTAACACACACCCATACAATGCGCACCACCCCGTGATGTTTTTCTCACTCCTACTCGTGAATCTAATGTAACACACACCCATACAATGCGCACCACCCCGTGATGTTTTTCTCACTCCTACTAGTGAATCTAATGTAACACACAACCATACAATGCGCACCACCCCGTGATGTTTTTCTCACTCCTACTAGTGAATCTAATGTAACACACACCCATACAATGCGCACCACCCCGTGATGTTTTTCTCACTCGTACTAGTGAATCTAATGTAACACACACCCATACAATGCGCACCACCCCGTGATGTTTTTCTCACTCCTATTAGTGAATCTAATGTAACACACACCCATACAATGCGCACCACCCCGTGATGTTTTTCTCACTCCTACTAGTGAATCTATTTAACACACACCCATACAATGCGCACCACCCCGTGATGTTTTTCTCACTCCTACTAGTGAATCTAATGTAACACACACCCATACAATGCGCACCACCCCGTGATGTTTTTCTCACTCCTACTAGTGAATCTAATGTAACACACACCCATACAATGCGCCCCACCCCGTGATGTTTTTCTCACTCCTACTAGTGAATCTAATGTAACACACACCCATACAATGCGCCCCACCCCGTGATGTTTTTCTCACTCCTACTAGTGAATCTAATGTAACACACACCCATACAATGCGCCCCACCCCGTGATGTTTTTCTCACTCCCACTATTGAATCTAATGTAACACACACCCATACAATGCGCACCACCCCGTGATGTTTTTCTCACTCCCACTAGTGAATCTAATGTAACACACACCCATACAATGCGCACCACCCCGTGATGTTTTTCTCACTCCCACTAGTGAATCTAATGTAACACACACCCATACAATGCGCACCACCCCGTGATGTTTTTCTCACTCCCACTAGTGAATCTAATGTAACACACACCCATACAATGCGCACCACCCCGTGATGTTTTTCTCACTCCCACTAGTGAATCTAATGTAACACACACCCATACAATGCGCACCACCCCGTGATGTTTTTCTCACTCCCACTAGTGAATCTAATGTAACACACACCCATACAATGCGCACCACCCCGTGATGTTTTTCTCACTCCCACTAGTGAATCTAATGTAACACACACCCATACAATGCGCACCACCCCGTGATGTTTTTCTCACTCCCACTAGTGAATCTAATGTAACACACACCCATACAATGCGCACCACCCCGTGATGTTTTTCTCACTCCCACTAGTGAATCTAATGTAACACACACCCATACAATGCGTACCACCCCGTGATGTTTTTCTCACTCCCACTAGTGAATCTAATGTAACACACACCCATACATTGCGCACCACACCGTGAT
Organism: Cavia porcellus; assembly: GCF_034190915.1. Lineage (NCBI taxonomy): Eukaryota > Metazoa > Chordata > Mammalia > Rodentia > Caviidae > Cavia > Cavia porcellus. The sequence continues at coordinate 135,284 of NW_026947629.1, forward strand.
GTTTTTCTCACTCCCACTAGTGAATCTAATGTAACACACACCCATACAATGCGCACCACCCCGTGATGTTTTTCGCACTCCCACTAGTGAATCTAATGTAACACACACCCATACAATGCGCACCACCCCGTGATGTTTTTCGCACTCCCACTAGTGAATGTAATGCAACACACACCGATACAATGCGCACCACCCCGTTATGTTTTTCTCACTCCCACTAGTGAATCTAATGTAACACACACCCATAAAATGTGCACCACCCCGTGATGTTTTTCTCACTCCTACTAGTGAATCTATGTAACACACACCCATACAATGCGCACCACCCCGTGATGTTTTTCTCACTCCTACTAGTGAATGTAATGTAACACACACCCATACAATGCGCACCACACCGTGATGTTTTTCTCACTCCTACTAGTGAATGTAATGTAACACACACCCATACAATGCGCACCACCCCGTGATGTTTTTCTCACTCCTACTAGTGAATCTAACGTAACACACACCCATACAATGCGCTCCACCCCGTGATGTTTTTCTCACTCCTACTAGTGAATGTAATGTAACACACAGCCATACAATGCGCACCACCCCATGATGTTTTTCTCACTCCTACTAGTGAATGTAATGTAACACACACCCATACAATGCGCACCACCCCGTGATGTTTTTCTCACTCCTACTAGTGAATCTAATGTAACACACAACCATACAATGCGCACCACCCCGTGATGTTTTTCTCACTCCTACTAGTGAATGTAATGTAACACACACCCATACAATGCGCACCACCCCGTGATGTTTTTCTCACTCCTACTAGTGAATCTAATGTAACACACACCCATACAATGCGCACCACCCCGTGATGTTTTTCTCACTCCTACTAGTGAATCTAATGTAACACACACCCATACAATGCGCACCACCCCGTGATGTTTTTCTCACTCCTACTAGTGAATGTAATGTAACACACACCCATACAATGCGCACCACCCCGTGATGTTTTTCTCACTCCTACTAGTGAATCTAATGTAACACACACCCATACAATGCGCACCACCCCGTGATGTTTTTCTCACTCCTACTAGTGAATGTAATGTAACACACACCCATACAATGCGCACCACCCCGTGATGTTTTTCTCACTCCTACTAGTGAATCCAATGTGACACACCCCCATACAATGCGCACCACCCCGTGATGTTTTTCTCACTCCTACTAGTGAATGTAATGTGACACACACCCATACAATGCGCACCACCCCGTGATGTTTTTCTCACTCCTACTAGTGAATGTAATGTGACACAGACCCATACAATGCGCACCACCCCGTGATGTTTTTCTCACTCCTACTAGTGAATGTAATGTAACACACACCCATACAATGCGCACCACCCCGTGATGTTTTTCTCACTCCTACTAGTGAATCTAATGTAACACACACCCATACAATGCGCACCACCCCGTGATGTTTTTCTCACTCCTACTCGTGAATCTAATGTAACACACACCCATACAATGCGCACCACCCCGTGATGTTTTTCTCACTCCTACTAGTGAATCTAATGTAACACACAACCATACAATGCGCACCACCCCGTGATGTTTTTCTCACTCCTACTAGTGAATCTAATGTAACACACACCCATACAATGCGCACCACCCCGTGATGTTTTTCTCACTCGTACTAGTGAATCTAATGTAACACACACCCATACAATGCGCACCACCCCGTGATGTTTTTCTCACTCCTATTAGTGAATCTAATGTAACACACACCCATACAATGCGCACCACCCCGTGATGTTTTTCTCACTCCTACTAGTGAATCTATTTAACACACACCCATACAATGCGCACCACCCCGTGATGTTTTTCTCACTCCTACTAGTGAATCTAATGTAACACACACCCATACAATGCGCACCACCCCGTGATGTTTTTCTCACTCCTACTAGTGAATCTAATGTAACACACACCCATACAATGCGCCCCACCCCGTGATGTTTTTCTCACTCCTACTAGTGAATCTAATGTAACACACACCCATACAATGCGCCCCACCCCGTGATGTTTTTCTCACTCCTACTAGTGAATCTAATGTAACACACACCCATACAATGCGCCCCACCCCGTGATGTTTTTCTCACTCCCACTATTGAATCTAATGTAACACACACCCATACAATGCGCACCACCCCGTGATGTTTTTCTCACTCCCACTAGTGAATCTAATGTAACACACACCCATACAATGCGCACCACCCCGTGATGTTTTTCTCACTCCCACTAGTGAATCTAATGTAACACACACCCATACAATGCGCACCACCCCGTGATGTTTTTCTCACTCCCACTAGTGAATCTAATGTAACACACACCCATACAATGCGCACCACCCCGTGATGTTTTTCTCACTCCCACTAGTGAATCTAATGTAACACACACCCATACAATGCGCACCACCCCGTGATGTTTTTCTCACTCCCACTAGTGAATCTAATGTAACACACACCCATACAATGCGCACCACCCCGTGATGTTTTTCTCACTCCCACTAGTGAATCTAATGTAACACACACCCATACAATGCGCACCACCCCGTGATGTTTTTCTCACTCCCACTAGTGAATCTAATGTAACACACACCCATACAATGCGCACCACCCCGTGATGTTTTTCTCACTCCCACTAGTGAATCTAATGTAACACACACCCATACAATGCGCACCACCCCGTGATGTTTTTCTCACTCCCACTAGTGAATCTAATGTAACACACACCCATACATTGCGCACCACCCCGTGATGTTTTTCTCACTCCCACTAGTGAATCTAATGTAACACACACCCATACAATGCGCACCACCCCGTGATGTTTTTCGCACTCCCACTAGTGAATCTAATGTAACACACACCCATACAATGCGCACCACCCCGTGATGTTTTTCGCACTCCCACTAGTGAATGTAATGCAACACACACCGATACAATGCGCACCACCCCGTTATGTTTTTCTCACTCCCACTAGTGAATCTAATGTAACACACACCCATAAAATGTGCACCACCCCGTGATGTTTTTCTCACTCCTACTAGTGAATCTATGTAACACACACCCATACAATGCGCACCACCCCGTGATGTTTTTCTCACTCCTACTAGTGAATCTATGTAACACACACCCATACAATGCGCACCACCCCGTGATGTTTTTCTCACTCCCACTAGTGAATCTAATGTAACACACACCCATACAATGCGCAACACCCCGTGATGTTTTTCTCACTCCCACTAGTGAATCTAATGTAACACACACCCATACAATGCGCACCACCCCGTGATGTTTTTCTCACTCCTACTAGTGAATGTAATGTAACACACACCCATACAATGCACACCACCCCGTGATGTTTTTCTCACTCCTACTAGTGAATGTAATGTAACACACACCCTTACAAAGCGCACCAACCAGTGATGTTTTTCTCACTCCTACTAGTGAATGTAATGTAACACACACCCATACAATGCGCACCACCCCGTGATGTTTTTCTCACTCCTACTAGTGAATGTAATGTAACACACACCCATACAATGCGCACCACCCCGTGATGTTTTTCTCACTCCTACTAGTGAATGTAATGTAACACACACCCATACAATGCGCAACACCCCGTGATGTTTTTCTCACTCCTACTAGTGAATGTAATGTAACACACACCCATACAATGCTCACCACCCCGTGATGTTTTTCTCACTCCGACTAGTGAATCCAATGTGACACACCCCCATACAATGTGCACCACCCCGTGATGTTCTTCTCACTCCTACTAGTGAATGTAATGTGACACACACCCATACAATGCGCACCACCCCGTGATGTTTTTCTCACTCCTACTAGTGAATGTAATGTAACACACACCCATACAATGCGCACCACCCCGTGATGTTTTTCTCACTCCTACTAGTGAATCTAATGTAACACACACCCATACAATGCGCACCACCCCGTGATGTTTTTCTCACTCCTACTAGTGAATCTAATGTAACACACAACCATACAATGCGCACCACCCCGTGATGTTCTTCTCACTCCTACTAGTGAATCTAATGTAACACACACCCATACAATGCGCACCACCCCGTGATGTTTTTCTCACTCCTACTTGTGAATCTAATGTAACACACACCCATACAATGCGCACCACCCCGTGATGTTTTTCTCACTCCTATTAGTGAATCTAATGTAACACACACCCATACAATGCGCACCACCCCGTGATGTTTTTCTCACTCCTACTAGTGAATCTATGTAACACACACCCATACAATGCGCACCACCCCGTGATGTTTTTCTCACTCCTACTAGTGAATCTAATGTAACACACACCCATACAATGCGCACCACCCTGTGATGTTTTTCTCACTCCTACTAGTGAATCTAATGTAACACACACCAATACAATGCGCACCACCCCGTGATGTTTTTGTGACTCCTACTAGCGAATCTAATGTAACACACACCCATACAATGCGCACCACCCCGTGATGTTTTTCTCACTCCTACTAGTGAATCTAATGTAACACACACCCATACAATGCGCACCACCCCGTGATGTTTTTCTCACTCCTACTAGTGAATCTAATGGAACACACACCCATACAATGCGCACCACCCCGTGATGTTTTTCTCACTCCTACTAGTGAATCTAATGGAACACACACCCATACAATGCGCACCACCCCGTGATGTTTTTCTCACTCCTACTAGTGAATGTAATGTAACACACACCCATACAATGCGCACCACCCCGTGATGTTTTTCTCACTCCTACTAGTGAATCTAATGTAAAACACACCCATACAATGCGCACCACCCCGTGATGTTTTTCTCACTCCTACTAGTGAATGTAATGTAACACACACCCATACAATGCGCACCACCCCGTGATGTTTTCTCACTCCTACTAGTGAATGTAATGTAACACACACCCATACAATGCGCACAACCCCGTGATGTTTTTCTCACTCCTACTAGTGAATCCAATGTAACACACACCCATACAATGCGCACCACCCTGTGATGTTTTTCTCACTCCTACTAGTGAATGTAATGTAACACACACCCATACAATGCGCACCACCCCGTGATGTTTTTCTCACTCCTACTAGTGAATGTAATGTAACACACACCCATACAATGCGCACCACCCCGTGATGTTTTTCTCACTCCTACTAGTGAATGTAATGTAACACACACCCATACAATGCGCACCACCCCGTGATGTATTTCTCACTCCTACTAGTGAATGTAATGTAACACACACCCATACAATGCGCACCACCCCGTGATGTTTTTCTCACTCCTACTAGTGAATCTAATGTAACACACACCCATACAATGCGCACCACCCCGTGATGTTTTTCTCACTCCTACTAGTGAACGTAATGTAACACACACCCATACAATGCGCACCACCCCGTGATGTTTTTCTCACTCCTACTAGTGAATCCAATGTGACACACCCCCATACAATGCGCACCACCCCGTGATGTTTTTCTCACTCCTACTAGTGAATGTAATGTGACACACACCCATACAATGCGCACCACCCTGTGGTGTTTTTCTCACTCCTACTAGTGAATGTAATGTGACACACACCCATACAATGCGCACCACCACGTGATGTTTTTCTCACTCCTACTAGTGAATGTAATGTAACACACACCCATACAATGCGCACCACCCCGTGATGTTTTTCTCACTCCTACTAGTGAATCTAATGTAACACACACCCATACAATGCGCACCACCCCGTGATGTTTTTCTCACTCCTACTAGTGAATGTAATGTAACACACACCCATACAATGCGCACCACCCCGTGATGTTTTTCTCACTCCTACTAGTGAATCTAATGTAACACACAACCATACAATGCGCACCACCCCGTGATGTTTTTCTCACTCCTACTAGTGAATCCAATGTGACACACACCCATACAATGCGCACCACCCCGTGATGTTTTTCTCACTCCTACTAGTGAATCTAATGTAACACACACCCATACAATGCGCACCACCCCGTGATGTTTTTCTCACTCCTATTAGTGAATCTAATGTAACACATACCCATACAATGCGCACCACCCCGTGATGTTTTTCTCACTCCTACTAGTGAATCTATGTAACACACACCCATACAATGCGCACCACCCCGTGATGTTTTTCTCACTCCTACTAGTGAATCTAATGTAACACACACCCATACAATGCGCACCACCCCGTGATGTTTTTCTCACTCCTACTAGTGAATGTAATGTAACACACACCCATACAATGCGCACCACCCCGTGATGTTTCTCTCACTCCTACTAGTGAATCTAATGTAACACACACCCATACAATGCGCACCACCCCGTGATGTTTTTCTCACTCCTACTAGTGAATCTAATGTAACACACACCCATACAATGCGCACCACCCCGTGATGTTTTTCTCACTCCTACTAGTGAATCTAATGTAACACACACCCATACAATGCGCACCACCCCGTGATGTTTTTCTCACTCCTACTAGTGAATCTAATGTAACACACACCCATACAATGCGCACCACCCCGTGATGTTTCTCTCACTCCTACTAGTGAATCTAATGTAACACACACCCATACAATGCGCACCACCCCGTGATGTTTTTCTCACTCCTACTAGTGAATGTAATGTAACACACACCCATACAATGCGCACCACCCCGTGATGTTTTTCTCACTCCTACTAGTGAATCTAATGTAACACACACCCATACAATGCGCACCACCCCGTGATGTTTTTCTCACTCCTACTAGTGAATCTAATGTAACACACACGCATACAATGCGCACCACCCCGTGATGTTTTTCTCACTCCTACTAGTGAATGTAATCTAACACACACCCATACAATGCGCACCACCCCGTGATGTTTTTCTCACTCCTACTAGTGAATCTAATGTAACACACACCCATACAATGCGCACCACCCCGTGATGTTTTTCTCACTCCTACTAGTGAATCTAATGTAACACACACCCATACAATGCGCACCACCCCGTGATGTTTTTCTCACTCCTACTAGTGAATCTAATGTAACACACAACCATACAATGCGCACCACCCCGTGATGTTTTTCTCACTCCTACTAGTGAATCTAATGTAACACACACCCATACAATGTGCACCACCCCGTGATGTTTTTCTCACTCCTACTAGTGAATCTAATGTAACACACACCCATACAATGCGCACCACCCCGTGATGTTTTTCTCACTCCTATTAGTGAATCTAATGTAACACACACCCATACAATGCGCACCTCCCCGTGATGTTTTTCTCACTCCTACTAGTGAATCTATGTAACACACACCCATACAATGCGCACCACCCCGTGATGTTTTTCTCACTCCTACTAGTGAATCTAATGTAACACACACCCATACAATGCGCACCACCCCGTGATGTTTTTCTCACTCCTACTAGTGAATCTAATGTAACACACACCCATACAATGCGCCCCACCCCGTGATGTTTTTCTCACTCCTACTAGTGAATCTAATGTAACACACACCCATACAATGCGCCCCACGCCGTGATGTTTTTCTCACTCCTACTAGTGAATCTAATGTAACACACACCCATACAATGCGCCCCACCCCGTGATGTTTTTCTCACTCCCACTAGTGAATCTAATGTAACACACACCCATACAATGCGCACCACCCCGTGATGTTTTTCTCACTCCCACTAGTGAATCTAATGTAACACACACCCATACAATGCGCACCACCCCGTGATGTTTTTCTCACTCCCACTAGTGAATCTAATGTAACACACACCCATACAATGCGCACCACCCCGTGATGTTTTTCTCACTCCCACTAGTGAATCTAATGTAACACACACCCATACAATGCGCACCACCCCGTGATGTTTTTCTCACTCCCACTAGTGAATCTAATGTAACACACACCCATACAATGCGCACCACCCCGTGATGTTTTTCTCACTCCCACTAGTGAATCTAATGTAACACACACCCATACAATGCGCACCACCCCGTGATGTTTTTCTCACTCCCACTAGTGAATCTAATGTAACACACACCATACAATGCGCACCACCCCGTGATGTTTTTCTCACTCCCACTAGTGAATCTAATGTAACACACACCCATACAATGCGCACCACCCCGTGATGTTTTTCTCACTCCCACTAGTGAATCTAATGTAACACACACCCATACAATGCGCACCACCCCGTGATGTTTTTCTCACTCCCACTAGTGAATCTAATGTAACACACACCCATACAATGCGCACCACCCCGTGATGTTTTTCGCACTCCCACTAGTGAATCTAATGTAACACACACCCATACAATGCGCACCACCCCGTGATGTTTTTCGCACTCCCACTAGTGAATGTAATGCAACACACACCGATACAATGCGCACCACCCCGTTATGTTTTTCTCACTCCCACTAGTGAATCTAATGTAACACACACCCATAAAATGTGCACCACCCCGTGATGTTTTTCTCACTCCTACTAGTGAATCTATGTAACACACACCCATACAATGCGCACCACCCCGTGATGTTTTTCTCACTCCTACTAGTGAATCTATGTAACACACACCCATACAATGCGCACCACCCCGTGATGTTTTTCTCACTCCCACTAGTGAATCTAATGTAACACACACCCATACAATGCGCAACACCCCGTGATGTTTTTCTCACTCCCACTAGTGAATCTAATGTAACACACACCCATACAATGCGCACCACCCCGTGATGTTTTTCTCACTCCTACTAGTGAATGTAATGTAACACACACCCATACAATGCGCACCACCCCGTGATGTTTTTCTCACTCCTACTAGTGAATGTAATGTAACACACACCCTTACAAAGCGCACCACCCCGTGATGTTTTTCTCACTCCTACTAGTGAATGTAATGTAACACACACCCATACAATGCGCACCACCCCGTGATGTTTTTCTCACTCCTACTAGTGAATGTAATGTAACACACACCCATACAATGCGCACCACCCCGTGATGTTTTTCTCACTCCTACTAGTGAATGTAATGTAACACACACCCATACAATGCGCACCACCCCGTGATGGTTTTCTCACTCCTACTAGTGAATGTAATGTAACACACACCCATACAATGCGCACCACCCCGTGATGTTTTTCTCACTCCGACTAGTGAATCCAATGTGACACACCCCCATACAATGCGCACCACCCCGTGATGTTTTTCTCACTCCTACTAGTGAATGTAATGTGACACACACCCATACAATGCGCACCACCCCGTGATGTTTTTCTCACTCCTACTAGTGAATGTAATGTGACACACATCCATACAATGCGCACCACCCCGTGATGTTTTTCTCACTCCTACTAGTGAATGTAATGTAACACACACCCATACAATGCGCACCACCCCGTGATGTTTTTCTCACTCCTACTAGTGAATCTAATGTAACACACACCCATACAATGCGCAACACCCGGTGATGTTTTTCTCACTCCTACTAGTGAATCTAATGTAACACACAACCATACAATGCGCACCACCCCGTGATGTTCTTCTCACTCCTACTAGTGAATCTAATGTAACACACACCCATACAATGCGCACCACCCCGTGATGTTTTTCTCACTCCTACTTGTGAATCTAATGTAACACACACCCATACAATGCGCACCACCCCGTGATGTTTTTCTCACTCCTATTAGTGAATCTAATGCAACACACACCCATACAATGCGCACCACCCCGTGATGTTTTTCTCACTCCTACTAGTGAATCTATGTAACACACACCCATACAATGCGCACCACACCGTGATGTTTTTCTCACTCCTACTAGTGAATCTAATGTAACACACACCCATACAATGCGCACCACCCTGTGATGTTTTTCTCACTCCTACTAGTGAATCTAATGTAACACACACCAATACAATGCGCACCACCCCGTGATGTTTTTGTGACTCCTACTAGCGAATCTAATGTAACACACACCCATACAATGCGCACCACCCCGTGATGTTTTTCTCACTCCTACTAGTGAATCTAATGTAACACACACCCATACAATGCGCACCACCCCGTGATGTTTTTCTCACTCCTACTAGTGAATCTAATGGAACACACACCCATACAATGCGCACCACCCCGTGATGTTTTTCTCACTCCTACTAGTGAATCTAATGGAACACACACCCATACAATGCGCACCACCCCGTGATGTTTTTCTCACTCCTACTAGTGAATGTAATGTAACACACACCCATACAATGCGCACCACCCCGTGATGTTTTTCTCACTCCTACTAGTGAATCTAATGTAACACACACCCATACAATGCGCACCACCCCGTGATGTTTTTCTCACTCCTACTAGTGAATGTAATGTAACACACACCCATACAATGCGCACCACCCCGTGATGTATTTCTCACTCCTACTAGTGAATGTAATGTAACACACACCCATACAATGCGCACCACCCCGTGATGTTTTTCTCACTCCTACTAGTGAATCTAATGTAACACACACCCATACAATGCGCACCACCCCGTGATGTTTTTCTCACTCCTACTAGTGAACGTAATGTAAAACACACCCATACAATGCGCACCACCCCGTGATGTTTTTCTCACTCCTACTAGTGAATCCAATGTGACACACCCCCATACAATGCGCACCACCCCGTGATGTTTTTCTCACTCCTACTAGTGAATGTAATGTGACACACACCCATACAATGCGCACCACCCTGTGGTGTTTTTCTCACTCCTACTAGTGAATGTAATGTGACACACACCCATACAATGCGCACCACCCCGTGATGTTTTTCTCACTCCTACTAGTGAATGTAATGTAACACACACGCATACAATGCGCACCACCCCGTGATGTTTTTCTCACTCCTACTAGTGAATCTAATGTAACACACACCCATACAATGCGCACCACCCCGTGATGTTTTTCTCACTCCTACTAGTGAATGTAATGTAACACACACCCATACAATGCGCACCACCCCGTGATGTTTTTCTCACTCCTACTAGTGAATCTAATGTAACACACAACCATACAATGCGCACCACCCCGTGATGTTTTTCTCACTCCTACTAGTGAATCTAATGTGACACACACCCATACAATGCGCACCACCCCGTGATGTTTTTCTCACTCCTACTAGTGAATCTAATGTAACACACACCCATACAATGCGCACCACCCCGTGATGTTTTTCTCACTCCTATTAGTGAATCTAATGTAACACACACCCATACAATGCGCACCACCCCGTGATGTTTTTCTCACTCCTACTAGTGAATCTATGTAACACACACCCATACAATGCGCACCACCCCGTGATGTTTTTCTCACTCCTACTAGTGAATCTAATGGAACACACACCCATACAATGCGCACCACCCCGTGATGTTTTTCTCACTCCTACTAGTGAATGTAATGGAACACACACCCATACAATGCGCACCACCCCGTGATGTTTCTCTCACTCCTACTAGTGAATCTAATGTAACACACACCCATACAATGCGCACCACCCCGTGATGTTTTTCTCACTCCTACTAGTGAATCTAATGTAACACACACCCATACAATGCGCACCACCCCGTGATGTTTTTCTCACTCCTACTAGTGAATCTAATGTAACACACACCCATACAATGCGCACCACCCCGTGATGTTTTTCTCACTCCTACTAGTGAATCTAATGTAACACACACCCATACAATGCGCACCACCCCGTGATGTTTCTCTCACTCCTACTAGTGAATCTAATGTAACACACACCCATACAATGCGCACCACCCCGTGATGTTTTTCTCACTCCTACTAGTGAATGTAATGTAACACACACCCATACAATGCGCACCACCCCGTGATGATTTTCTCACTCCTACTAGTGAATCTAATGTAACACACACCCATACAATGCGCACCACCCCGTGATGTTTTTCTCACTCCTACTAGTGAATCTAATGTAACACACACCCATACAATGCGCACCACCCCGTGATGTTTTTCTCACTCCTACTAGTGAATGTAATGTAACACACACCCATACAATGCGCACCACCCCGTGATGTTTTTCTCACTCCTACTAGTGAATCTAATGTAACACACACCCATACAATGCGCACCACCCCGTGATGTTTTTCTCACTCCTACTAGTGAATCTAATGTAACACACACCCATACAATGCGCACCACCCCGTGATGTTTTTCTCACTCCTACTAGTGAATCTAATGTAACACACAACCATACAATGCGCACCACCCCGTGATGTTTTTCTCACTCCTACTAGTGAATCTAATGTAACACACACCCATACAATGCGCACCACCCCGTGATGTTTTTCTCACTCCTACTAGTGAATCTAATGTAACACACACCCATACAATGCGCACCACCCCGTGATGTTTTTCTCACTCCTATTAGTGAATCTAATGTAACACACACCCATACAATGCGCACCTCCCCGTGATGTTTTTCTCACTCCTACTAGTGAATCTATGTAACACACACCCATGCAATGCGCACCACCCCGTGATGTTTTTCTCACTCCTACTAGTGAATCTAATGTAACACACACCCATACAATGCGCACCACCCCGTGATGTTTTTCTCACTCCTACTAGTGAATCTAATGTAACACACACCCATACAATGCGCCCCACCCCGTGATGTTTTTCTCACTCCTACTAGTGAATCTAATGTAACACACACCCATACAATGCGCCCCACCCCGTGATGTTTTTCTCACTCCTACTAGTGAATCTAATGTAACACACACCCATACAATGCGCCCCACCCCGTGATGTTTTTCTCACTCCCACTAGTGAATCTAATGTAACACACACCCATACAATGCGCACCACCCCGTGATGTTTTTCTCACTCCCACTAGTGAATCTAATGTAACACACACCCATACAATGCGCACCACCCCGTGATGTTTTTCTCACTCCCACTAGTGAATCTAATGTAACACACACCCATACAATGCGCACCACCCCGTGATGTTTTTCTCACTCCCACTAGTGAATCTAATGTAACACACACCCATACAATGCGCACCACCCCGTGATGTTTTTCTCACTCCCACTAGTGAATCTAATGTAACACACACCCATACAATGCGCACCACCCCGTGATGTTTTTCTCACTCCCACTAGTGAATCTAATGTAACACACACCCATACAATGCGCACCACCCCGTGATGTTTTTCTCACTCCCACTAGTGAATCTAATGTAACACACACCCATACAATGCGCACCACCCCGTGATGTTTTTCTCACTCCCACTAGTGAATCTAATGTAACACACACCCATACAATGCGCACCACCCCGTGATGTTTTTCTCACTCCCACTAGTGAATCTAATGTAACACACACCCATACAATGCGCACCACCCCGTGATGTTTTTCTCACTCCCACTAGTGAATCTAATGTAACACACACCCATACAATGCGCACCACCCCGTGATGTTTTTCGCACTCCCACTAGTGAATCTAATGTAACACACACCCATACAATGCGCACCACCCCGTGATGTTTTTCGCACTCCCACTAGTGAATGTAATGCAACACACACCGATACAATGCGCACCACCCCGTTATGTTTTTCTCACTCCCACTAGTGAATCTAATGTAACACACACCCATAAAATGTGCACCACCCCGTGATGTTTTTCTCACTCCTACTAGTGAATCTATGTAACACACACCCATACAATGCGCACCACCCCGTGATGTTTTTCTCACTCCTACTAGTGAATCTATGTAACACACACCCATACAATGCGCACCACCCCGTGATGTTTTTCTCACTCCCACTAGTGAATCTAATGTAACACACACCCATACAATGCGCAACACCCCGTGATGTTTTTCTCACTCCCACTAGTGAATCTAATGTAACACACACCCATACAATGCGCACCACCCCGTGATGTTTTTCTCACTCCTACTAGTGAATGTAATGTAACACACACCCATACAATGCGCACCACCCCGTGATGTTTTTCTCACTCCTACTAGTGAATGTAATGTAACACACACCCTTACAAAGCGCACCACCCCGTGATGTTTTTCTCACTCCTACTAGTGAATGTAATGTGACACACACCCATACAATGCGCACCACCCCGTGATGTTTTTCTCACTCCTACTAGTGAATGTAATGTAACACACACCCATACAATGCGCACCACCCCGTGATGTTTTTCTCACTCCTACTAGTGAATGTAATGTAACACACACCCATACAATGCGCACCACCCCGTGATGTTTTTCTCACTCCTACTAGTGAATGTAATGTAACACACACCCATACAATGCGCACCACCCCGTGATGTTTTTCTCACTCCGACTAGTGAATCCAATGTGACACACCCCCATACAATGCGCACCACCCCGTGATGTTTTTCTCACTCCTACTAGTGAATGTAATGTGACACACACCCATACAATGCGCACCACCCCGTGATGTTTTTCTCACTCCTACTAGTGAATGTAATGTGACACACATCCATACAATGCGCACCACCCCGTGATGTTTTTCTCACTCCTACTAGTGAATGTAATGTAACACACACCCATACAATGCGCACCACCCCGTGATGTTTTTCTCACTCCTACTAGTGAATCTAATGTAACACACACCCATACAATGCGCAACACCCGGTGATGTTTTTCTCACTCCTTCTAGTGAATCTAATGTAACACACAACCATACAATGCGCACCACCCCGTGATGTTCTTCTCACTCCTACTAGTGAATCTAATGTAACACACACCCATACAATGCGCACCACCCCGTGATGTTTTTCTCACTCCTACTTGTGAATCTAATGTAACACACACCCATACAATGCGCACCACCCCGTGATGTTTTTCTCACTCCTATTAGTGAATCTAATGCAACACACACCCATACAATGCGCACCACCCCGTGATGTTTTTCTCACTCCTACTAGTGAATCTATGTAACACACACCCATACAATGCGCACCACCCCGTGATGTTTTTCTCACTCCTACTAGTGAATCTAATGTAACACACACCCATACAATGCGCACCACCCTGTGATGTTTTTCTCACTCCTACTAGTGAATCTAATGTAACACACACCAATACAATGCGCACCACCCCGTGATGTTTTTGTGACTCCTACTAGCGAATCTAATGTAACACACACCCATACAATGCGCACCACCCCGTGATGTTTTTCTCACTCCTACTAGTGAATCTAATGTAACACACACCCATACAATGCGCACCACCCCGTGATGTTTTTCTCACTCCTACTAGTGAATCTAATGGAACACACACCCATACAATGCGCACCACCCCGTGATGTTTTTCTCACTCCTACTAGTGAATCTAATGGAACACACACCCATACAATGCGCACCACCCCGTGATGTTTTTCTCACTCCTACTAGTGAATGTAATGTAACACACACCCATACAATGCGCACCACCCCGTGATGTTTTTCTCACTCCTACTAGTGAATCTAATGTAACACACACCCATACAATGCGCACCACCCCGTGATGTTTTTCTCACTCCTACTAGTGAATGTAATGTAACACACACCCATACAATGCGCACCACCCCTTGATGTTTTCTCACTCCTACTAGTGAATGTAATGTAACACACACCCATACAATGCGCACCACCCCGTGATGTTTTTCTCACTCCTACTAGTGAATCCAATGTAACACACACCCATACAATGCGCACCACCCTGTGATGTTTTTCTCACTCCTACTAGTGAATGTAATGTAACACACACCCATACAATGCGCACCACCCCGTGATGTTTTTCTCACTCCTACTAGTGAATGTAATGTAACACACACCCATACAATGCGCACCACCCCGTGATGTTTTTCTCACTCCTACTAGTGAATGTAATGTAACACACACCCATACAATGCGCACCACCCCGTGATGTATTTCTCACTCCTACTAGTGAATGTAATGTAACACACACCCA
This sequence comes from Cavia porcellus, assembly GCF_034190915.1. Classification (NCBI taxonomy): domain Eukaryota; kingdom Metazoa; phylum Chordata; class Mammalia; order Rodentia; family Caviidae; genus Cavia; species Cavia porcellus. The sequence continues at coordinate 151,390 of NW_026947629.1, forward strand.
TACAATGCGCACCACCCCGTGATGTTTTTCTCACTCCTACTAGTGAATCTAATGTAACACACACCCATACAATGCGCACCACCCCGTGATGTTTTTCTCACTCCTACTAGTGAATGTAATGTGACACACACCCATACAATGCGCACCACCCCGTGATGTTTTTCTCACTCCTACTAGTGAATCCAATGTGACACACACCCATACAATGCGCACCACCCCGTGATGTTTTTCTCACTCCTACTAGTGAATGTAATGTGACACACACCCATACAATGCGCACCACCCCGTGATGTTTTTCTCACTCCTACTAGTGAATGTAATGTAACACACACCCATACAATGCGCACCACCCCGTGATGTTTTTCTCACTCCTACTAGTGAATCTAATGTAACACACACCCATACAATGCGCACCACCCCGTGATGTTTTTCTCACTCCTACTAGTGAATGTAATGTAACACACACCCATACAATGCGCACCACCCCGTGATGTTTTTCTCACTCCTACTAGTGAATCTAATGTAACACACAACCATACAATGCGCACCACCCCGTGATGTTTTTCTCACTCCTACTAGTGAATCTAATGTGACACACACCCATACAATGCGCACCACACCGTGATGTTTTTCTCACTCCTACTAGTGAATCTAATGTAACACACACCCATACAATGCGCACCACCCCGTGATGTTTTTCTCACTCCTATTAGTGAATCTAATGTAACACACACCCATACAATGCGCACCACCCCGTGATGTTTTTCTCACTCCTACTAGTGAATCTATGTAACACACACCCATACAATGCGCACCACCCCGTGATGTTTTTCTCACTCCTACTAGTGAATCTAATGTAACACACACCCATACAATGCGCACCACCCCGTGATGTTTTTCTCACTCCTACTAGTGAATCTAATGTAACACACACCCATACAATGCGCACCACCCCGTGATGTTTCTCTCACTCCTACTAGTGAATCTAATGTAACACACCCATACAATGCGCACCACCCCGTGATGTTTTTCTCACTCCTACTAGTGAATCTAATGTAACACACACCCATACAATGCGCACCACCCCGTGATGTTTTTCTCACTCCTACTAGTGAATCTAATGTAACACACACCCATACAATGCGCACCACCCCGTGATGTTTTTCTCACTCCTACTAGTGAATCTAATGTAACACACACCCATACAATGCGCACCACCCCGTGATGTTTTTCTCACTCCTACTAGTGAATCTAATGTAACACACACCCATACAATGCGCACCACCCCGTGATGTTTCTCTCACTCCTACTAGTGAATCTAATGTAACACACACCCATACAATGCGCACCACCCCGTGATGTTTCTCTCACTCCTACTAGTGAATGTAATGTAACACACACCCATACAATGCGCACCACCCCGTGATGTTTTCTCACTCCTACTAGTGAATGTAATGTAACACACACCCATACAATGCGCACCACCCCGTGATGTTTTTCTCACTCCTACTAGTGAATGTAATGTAACACACACCCATACAATGCGCACCACCCCGTGATGTTTTTCTCACTCCTACTAGTGAATGTAATGTAACACACACCCATACAATGCGCACCACCCCGTGATGTTTTTCTCACTCCCACTAGTGAATGTAATGTAACACACACCCATACAATGCGCACCACCCCGTGATGTTTTTCTCACTCCCACTAGTGAATCTAATGTACACACACCCATACAATGCGCACCACCCCGTGATGTTTTTCTCACTCCCACTAGTGAATCTAATGTAACACACACCCATACAATGCGCACCACCCCGTGATGTTTTTCTCACTCCCACTAGTGAATCTAATGTAACACACACCCATACAATGCGCACCACCCCGTGATGTTTTTCTCACTCCCACTAGTGAATCTAATGTAACACACACCCATACAATGCGCACCACCCCGTGATGTTTTTATCACTCCCACTAGTGAATCTAATGTAACACACACCCATACAATGCGCACCACCCCGTGATGTTTTTCTCACTCCCACTAGTGAATCTAATGTAACACACACCCATACAATGCGCACCACCCCGTGATGTTTTTCTCACTCCCACTAGTGAATCTAATGTAACACACACCCATACAATGCGCACCACCCCGTGATGTTTTTCTCACTCCCACTAGTGAATCTAATGTAACACACACCCATACAATGCGCACCACCCCGTGATGTTTTTCTCACTCCCACTAGTGAATGTAATGCAACACACACCCATACAATGCGCACCACCCCGTGATGTTTTTCTCACTCCCACTAGTGAATCTAATGTAACACACACCCATACAATGCGCACCACCCCGTGATGTGTTTCTCACTCCCACTAGTGAATCTAATGTAACACACACCCATACAATGCGCACCACCCCGTGATGTTTTTCTCACTCCCACTAGTGAATCTAATGTAACACACACCCATAAAATGTGCACCACCCCGTGATGTTTTTCTCACTCCTACTAGTGAATCTATGTAACACACACCCATACAATGCGCACCACCCCGTGATGTTTTTCTCACTCCTACTAGTGAATCTAATGTAACACACACCCATACAATGCGCACCACCCCGTGATGTTTTTCTCACTCCCACTAGTGAATCTAATGTAACACACACCCATACAATGCGCACCACCCCGTGATGTTTTTCTCACTCCTACTAGTGAATCTAATGTAACACACACCCATACAATGCGCACCACCCCGTGATGTTTTTCTCACTCCTACTAGTGAATCTAATGTAACACACACCCATACAATGCGCACCACCCCGTGATGTTTTCTCACTCCTACTAGTGAATGTAATGTAACACACACCCATACAATGCGCACCACCCCGTGATGTTTTTCTCACTCCTACTAGTGAATCTAATTTAACACACACCCATACAATGCGCACCACCCCGTGATGTTTTTCTCACTCCTACTAGTGAATGTAATGTAACACACACCCATACAATGCGCACCAACCCGTGATGTTTTTCTCACTCCGACTAGTGAATCCAATGTGACACACCCCCATACAATGCGCACCACCCCGTGATGTTTTTCTCACTCCTACTAGTGAATGTAATGTGACACACACCCATACAATGCGCACCACCCCGTGATGTTTTTCTCACTCCTACTAGTGAATCTAATGTGACACACACCCATACAATGCGCACCACCCCGTGATGTTTTTCTCACTCCTACTAGTGAATCTAATGTAACACACAACCATACAATGCGCACCACCCCGTGATGTTTTTCTCACTCCTACTAGTGAATCTAATGTAACACACAACCATACAATGTGCACCACCCCGTGATATTCTTCTCACTCCTACTAGTGAATCTAATGTAACACACAACCATACAATGCGCACCACCCCGTGATGTTTTTCTCACTCCTACTAGTGAATCTAAAGTAACACGCACCCATACAATGCGCACCACCCCGTGATATTTTTCTCACTCCTACTTGTGAATCTAATGTAACACACACCCATACAATGCGCACCACCGCGTGATGTTTTTCTCACTCCTACTAGTGAATCTAAGTAACACACACCCATACAATTGCGCACCACCCCGTGATGTTTTTCTCACTCCTACTAGTGAATCTAAGTAACACACACCCATACAATGCGCACCACCCCGTGATGTTTTTCTCACTCCTACTAGTGAATCTATGTAACACACACCCATACAATGCGCACCACCCCGTGATGTTTTTCTCACTCCTACTAGTGAATCTAATGTAACACACACCCATACAATGCGCACCACCCCGTGATGTTTTTCTCACTCCTACTAGTGAATCTAATGTAACACACACCCATACAATGCGCACCACCCCGTGATGTTTTTCTCACTCCTACTAGTGAATCTAATGTAACACACAACCATACAATGCGCACCACCCCGTGATGTTCTTCTCACTCGTACTAGTGAATCTAATGTAACACACAACCATACAATGCGCACCACCTCGTGATGTTTTTCTCACTCCTACTAGTGAATGTAATGTAACACACACCCATACAATGCGCACCACCCCGTGATGTATTTCTCACTCCTACTAGTGAATCCAATGTAACACACCCCCATACAATGCGCACCACCCCGTGATGTTTTTCTCACTCCCACTAGTGAATCTAATGTAACACACACCCATACAATGCGCACCACCCCGTGATGTTTTTCTCACTCCCACTAGTGAATCTAATGTAACACACACCCATACAATGCGCACCACCGCGTGATGTTTTTCTCACTCCTACTAGTGAATCTAATGTAACACACACCCATAAAATGCGCACCACCCCGTGATGTTTTCTCATTCCTACTAGTGAATCTATGTAACACACACCCATACAATGCGCACCACCCCGTGATGTTTTTCTCACTCCTACTAGTGAATCTAATGTAACACACACCCATACCAGGCGCACCACCCCGTGATGTTTTTCTCACTCCTACTAGTGAATGTAATGTAACACACACCCATACAATGCGCACCACCCCGTGATGTTTTTCTCACTCCTACTAGTGAATGTAATGTAACACACACCCATACAATGCGCACCAACCGTGATGTTTTTCTCACTCCTACTAGTAAATGTAATGTAACACACACCCATACAATGCGCAGCACCCCGTGATGTTTTTCTCACTCCTACTAGTGAATGTAATGTAACACACACCCATACAATGCGCACCACCCCGTGATGTTTTTCTCACTCCCACTAGTGAATCTAATGTAACACACACCCATAAAATGCGCACCACCCCGTGATGTTTTTCTCACTCCCACTAGTGAATCTAATGTAACACACACCCATACAATGCGCACCACCCCGTGATGTTTTTCTCACTCCCACTAGTGAATCTAATGTAACACACACCCATACAATGCGCACCACCCCGTGATGTTTTTCTCACTCCCACTAGTGAATCTAATGTAACACACACCCATACAATGCGCACACCCCGTGATGTTTTTCTCACTCCCACTAGTGAATCTAATGTAACACACACCCATACAATGCGCACCACCAAGGTGATGTTTTTCTCACTCCTACTAGTGAATCTAATGTAACACACACCCATACAATGCGCACCACCCCGTGATGTTTTTCTCACTCCCACTAGTGAATCTAATGTAACACACACCCATACAATGCGCACCACCCCGTGATGTTTTTCTCACTCCCACTAGTGAATCTAATGTAACACACACCCATACAATGCGCACCACCCCGTGATGTTTTTCTCACTCCCACTAGTGAATGTAATGTAACACATACCCATACAATGCGCACCACGTCGTGATGTTTTTTCTCACTCCCACTAGTGAATCTAATGTAACACACACCCATACAATGCGCACCACCCCGTGATGTTTTTCTCACTCCACTAGTGAATCTAATGTAACACACACCCATACAATGCGCACCACCCCGTGATGTTTTTCTCACTCCCACTAGTGAATCTAATGTAACACACACCCATACAATGCGCACCACCGCGTGATGTTTTTCTCACTCCTACTAGTGAATCTAATGTAACACACACCCATAAATGCGCACCACCCCGTGATGTTTTTCTCACTCCTACTAGTGAATCTATGTAACACACACCCATACAATGCGCACCACCCCGTGATGTTTTTCTCACTCCTACTAGTGAATCTATCTAACACACACCCATACAATGCGCACCACCCCGTGATGTTTTTCTCACTCCCACTAGTGAATCTAATGTAACACACACCCATACAATGCGCACCACCCCGTGATGTTTTTCTCACTCCCACTAGTGAATCTAATGTAACACACACCCATACGATGCGCACCACCCCGTGATGTTTTTCTCACTCCTACTAGTGAATCTAATGTAACACACACCCATACAATGCGCACCACCCCGTGATGTTTTTCTCACTCCTACTAGTGAATGTAATGTAACACACACCCGTACAATGCGCACCACCCCGTGATGTTTTTCTCACTCCTACTAGTGAATCTAATAGAACACACACCCATACAATGGCACCACCCCGTGATGTTTTTCTCAGTCCTACTAGTGAATCTAATGTAAACACACCCACTACAATGCGCACCACCCCGTGATGTTTTTCTCACTCCTACTAGTGAATGTAATGTAACACACACCCATACAATGCGCACCACCCCGTGATGTATTCTCACTCCTACTAGTGAATCAATGTAACACACCCCCATACAATGCGCACCACCCCGTGATGTTTTTCTCACTCCCACTAGTGAATCTAATGTAACACACACCCATACAATGCGCACCACCCCGTGATGTTTTTCTCACTCCCACTAGTGAATCTAATGTAACACACACCCATACAATGCGCACCACCGCGTGATGTTTTTCTCACTCCTACTAGTGAATCTAATGTAACACACACCCATAAATGCGCACCACCCCGTGATGTTTTTCTCACTCCTACTAGTGAATCTATGTAACACACACCCATACAATGCGCACCACCCCGTGATGTTTTTCTCACTCCTACTAGTGAATCTATGTAACACACACCCATACAATGCGCACCACCCCGTGATGTTTTTCTCACTCCCACTAGTGAATCTAATGTAACACACACCCATACGATGCGCACCACCCCGTGATGTTTTTCTCACTCCCACTAGTGAATCTAATGTAACACCCACCCATACGATGCGCACCACCCCGTGATGTTTTTCTCACTCCTACTAGTGAATCTAATGTAACACACAACCATACAATGCGCACCACCCCGTGATGTTTTTCTCACTCCTACTAGTGAATGTAATGTAACACACACACCATACAATGCGCACCACCCCGTGATGTTTTTCTCACTCCTACTAGTGAATGTAATGTAACACACACCCATACAATGCGCACCACCCCGTGATGTTTTTCTCACTCCTACTAGTGAATCTAATGTAACACACAACCATACAATGGCCACCACCCCGTGATGTTTTTCTCACTCCTACTAGTGAATGTAATGTAACACACACCCATACAATGCGCACCACCCCGTGATGTTTTTCTCACTCCCACTAGTGAATCTAATGTAACACACACCCATACAATGCGCACCACCCCGTGATGTTTTTCTCACTCCTACTAGTGAATCTAATGGAACACACACCCATACAATGCGCACCACCCCGTGATGTTTTTCTCACTCCTACTAGTGAATGTAATGTAACACACACCCATACAATGCGCACCACCCCGTGATGTATTTCTCACTCCTACTAGTGAATCCAATGTAACACACCCCATACAATGCGCACCACCCCGTGATGTTTTTCTCACTCCTACTAGTGAATGTAATGTGACACACACCCATACAATGCGCACCACCCCGTGATGTTTTTCTCACTCCTACTAGTGAATCTAACTGTACACACACCCATACAATGCGCACCACCCCGTGATGTTTTTCTCACTCCTACTAGTGAATGTAATGTAACACACACCCATACAATGCGCACCACCCCGTGATGTTTTTCTCACTCCTACTAGTGAATCTAATGTAACACACACCCATACAATGCGCACCACCCCGTGATGTTTTCTCACTCCTACTAGTGAATTGTAATGTAACACACCCCATACAATGCGCACCACCCCGTGATGTTTTTCTCACTCCTACTAGTGAATCGTAATGTAACACACACCCATACAATGCGCACCACCCCGTGATGTTTTTCTCACTCCTACTAGTGAATCTAATGTAACACACACCCATACAATGCGCACCACCCCGTGATGTTTTTCTCACTCCCTACTAGTGAATCTAATGTAACACACACCCATACAATGCGCACCACCCCGTGATGTTTTTCTCACTCCTACTAGTGAATGTAATGTAACACACACCCATACAATGCGCACCACCCCGTGATGTTTTTCTCACTCCTACTAGTGAATCTAATGTAACACACACCCATACAATGCGCACCACCAAGTGATGTTTTTCTCACTCCCACTAGTGAATCTAATGTAACACACACCCATACAATGCGCACCACCCCGTGATGTTTTTCTCACTCCCACTAGTGAATCTAATGTAACACACACCCATACAATGCGCACCACCCCGTGATGTTTTTCTCACTCCTACTAGTGAATCTAATGTAACACACACCCATACAATGCGCACCACCCCGTGATGTTTTTCTCACTCCCACTAGTGAATCTAATGTAACACACACCCATACAATGCGCACCACCCCGTGATGTTTTTCTCACTCCCACTAGTGAATCTAATGTAACACACACCCATACAATGCGCACCACCCCGTGATGTTTTTCTCACTCCCACTAGTGAATCTAATGTAACACACACCCATACAATGCGCACCACCCCGTGATGTTTTTCTCACTCCCACTAGTGAATCTAATGTAACACACACCCATACAATGCGCACCACCCCGTGATGTTTTTCTCACTCCCACTAGTGAATCTAATGTAACACACACCCATACAATGCGCACCACCCCGTGATGTTTTTCTCACTCCCACTAGTGAATCTAATGTAACACACACCCATACAATGCGCACCACCCCGTGATGTTTTTCTCACTCCCACTAGTGAATCTAATGTAACACACACCCATACAATGCGCACCACCCCGTGATGTTTTTCTCACTCCTACTAGTGAATCTAATGTAACACACACCCATACAATGCGCACCACCCCGTGATGTTTTTCTCACTCCTACTAGTGAATCTAATGTAACACACACCCATACAATGCGCACCACCCCGTGATGTTTTTCTCACTCCTACTAGTGAATCTAATGTAACACACACCCATACAATGCGCACCACCCCGTGATGTTTTCTCACTCCTACTAGTGAATCTAATGTAACACACACCCATACGATGCGCACCACCCCGTGATGTTTTTCTCACTCCCACTAGTGAATCTAATGTACACAACACCCATACAATGCGCACCACCCCGTGATGTTTTTCTCACTCCTCATAGTGAATCTAATGTAACACACACCATACAATGCGCACCACCCCGTGATGTTTTTCTCACTCCTACTAGTGAATGTAATGTAACACACACCCATACAATGCGCACCACCCCGTGATGTTTTTCTCACTCCTACTAGTGAATCTAATGTAACACACACCCATACAATGCGCACCACCCCGTGATGTTTTTCTCACTCCTACTAGTGAATCTAATGTAACACACACCCATACAATGCGCACCACCCCGTGATGTTTTTCTCACTCCCTTCTAGTGAATGTAATGTAACACACACCCATACAATGCGCACCACCCCGTGATGTTTTTCTCACTCCTACTAGTGAATGTAATGTAACACACACCCATACAATGCGCACCACCCCGTGATGTTTTTCTCACTCCTACTAGTGAATCTAATGTGAACACACACCCATACAATGCGCACCACCCCGTGATGTTTTTCTCACTCCTACTAGTGAATGTAATGTAACACACACCCATACAATGCGCACCACCCCGTGATGTTTTTCTCACTCCTACTAGTGAATCTAATGTAACACACACCCATACAATGCGCACCACCCCGTGATGTTTTTCTCACTCCTACTAGTGAATGTAATGTAACACACACCCATACAATGCGCACCACCCCGTGATGTTTTTCTCACTCCTACTAGTGAATCTAATGTAACACACACCCATACAATGCGCACCACCCCGTGATGTTTTTCTCACTCCTACTAGTGAATCTAATGTAACACACACCCATACAATGCGCACCACCCCGTGATGTTTTTCTCACTCCTACTAGTGAATGTAATGTAACACACACCCATACAATGCGCACCACCCCGTGATGTTTTTCTCACTCCTACTAGTGAATCTAATGTAACACACAACCATACAATGCGCACCACCCCGTGATGTTCTTTCTCACTCCTACTAGTGAATCTAATGTAACACACACCCATACAATGCGCACCACCCCGTGATGTTTTTCTCACTCCTACTAGTGAATCTAATGTAACACACACCCATACAATGCGCACCACCCCGTGATGTTTTTCTCACTCCTACTAGTGAATCTAATGTAACACACACCCATACAATGCGCACCACCCCGTGATGTTTTTCTCACTCCTACTAGTGAATCTAATGTAACACACACCCATACAATGCGCACCACCCCGTGATGTTTTTCTCACTCCTACTAGTGAATCTAATGTAACACACACCCATACAATGCGCACCACCCCGTGATGTTTTTCTCACTCCTACTAGTGAATCTAATGTAACACACACCCATACAATGCGCACCACCCCGTGATGTTTTTCTCACTCCTACTAGTGAATCTAATGTAACACACACCCATACAATGCGCACCACCCCGTGATGTTTTTCTCACTCCTACTAGTGAATCTAATGTAACACACACCATACAATGCGCACCACCCCGTGATGTTTTTCTCACTCCCCTAGTGAATCTAATGTACACACACCCATACAATGCGCACCACCCCGTGATGTTTTTCTCACTCCCACTAGTGAATCTAATGTAACACACACCCATACAATGCGCACCACCCCGTGATGTTTTTCTCACTCCCACTAGTGAATCTAATGTAACACACACCCATACAATGCGCACCACCCCGTGATGTTTTTCTCACTCCCACTAGTGAATCTAATGTAACACACACCCATACAATGCGCACCACCCCGTGATGTTTTTCTCACTCCCACTAGTGAATCTAATGTAACACACACCCATACAATGCGCACCACCCCGTGATGTTTTTCTCACTCCCACTAGTGAATCTAATGTAACACACACCCATACAATGCGCACCACCCCGTGATGTTTTTCTCACTCCCACTAGTGAATCTAATGTAACACACACCCATACAATGCGCACCACCCCGTGATGTTTTTCTCACTCCCACTAGTGAATCTAATGTAACACACACCCATACAATGCGCACCACCCCGTGATGTTTTTCTCACTCCCACTAGTGAATCTAATGTAACACACACCCATACAATGCGCACACCCCGTGATGTTTTTCTCACTCCCACTAGTGAATCTAATGTAACACACACCCATACAATGCGCACCACCCCGTGATGTTTTTCTCACTCCCACTAGTGAATCTATGTAACACACACCCATACAATGCGCACCACCCCGTGATGTTTTTCTCACTCCCACTAGTGAATGCAATGTAACACACACCCATACAATGCGCACCACCCCGTGATGTTTTTCTCACTCCCACTAGTGAATCTAATGTAACACACACCCATACAATGCGCACCACCCCGTGATGTTTTTCTCACTCCCACTAGTGAATGCAATGTAACACACACCCATACAATGCGCACCACCCCGTGATGTTTTTCTCACTCCCACTAGTGAATCTAATGTAACACACACCCATACAATGCGCACCACCCCGTGATGTTTTTCTCACTCCCACTAGTGAATCTAATGTAACACACACCCATACAATGCGCACCACCCCGTGATGTTTTTCTCACTCCCACTAGTGAATCTAATGTAACACACACCCATACAATGCGCACCACCCCGTGATGTTTTTCTCACTCCCACTAGTGAATCTAATGTAACACACACCCATACAATGCGCACCACCCCGTGATGTTTTTCTCACTCCCACTAGTGAATCTAATGTAACACACACCCATACAATGCGCACCACCCCGTGATGTTTTTCTCACTCCCACTAGTGAATCTAATGTAACACACACCCATACAATGCGCACCACCCCGTGATGTTTTTCTCACTCCCACTAGTGAATCTAATGTAACACACACCCATACAATGCGCACCACCCCGTGATGTTTTTCTCACTCCCACTAGTGAATCTAATGTAACACACACCCATACAATGCGCACCACCCCGTGATGTTTTTCTCACTCCACTAGCTGAATCTAATGTAACACACACCCATACAATGCGCACCACCCCGTGATGTTTTTCTCACTCCCACTAGTGAATCTAATGTAACACACACCCATACAATGCGCACCACCCCGTGATGTTGTTCTCACTCCCACTAGCGAATCTAATGTAACACACACCCATACAATGCGCACCACCCGTGATGTTGTTCTCACTCCCACTAGCGAATCTAATGTAACACACACCCATACAATGCGCACCACCCCGTGATGTTGTTCTCACTCCTACTAGCGAATCTAATGTAACACACACCCATACAATGCGCCACCACCCCGTGATGTTTTTCTCACTCCCACTAGCGAATCTAATGTAACACACACCCATACAATGCGCACCACCCCGTGATGTTTTTCTCACTCCCTACTAGCGAATCTAATGTAACACACACCCATACAATGCGCACCACCCCGTGATGTTTTTCTCACTCCCACTAGCGAATCTAATGTAACACACACCCATACAATGCGCACCACCCCGTGATGTTTTTCTCACTCCTACTAGCTGAATCTAATGTAACACACACCCATACAATGCGCACCACCCCGTGATGTTTTTCTCACTCCTACTAGCGATTCGTAATGTAACACACACCCATACAATGCGCACCACCCGTGATGTTTTTCTCACTCCTACTAGTGAATCTATGTAACACACACCCATACAATGGCCACCACCCCGTGATGTTTTTCTCACTCCTACTAGTGAATCTATGTAACACACACCATACAATGCGCACCACCCCGTGATGTTTTGCTCACTCCTACTAGTGAATCTAATGTAACACACACCCATACAATGCGCACCACCCCGTGATGTTTTGCTCCATCCTACTAGTGAATGTAATGTAACACACCCATACAAATGAGCACCGCTGATGTTTTGCCTCACTCCTACTAGTGAATCTAATGTAACACACACCCATACAATGCGCACCACCCCGTGATGTTTTTCTCACTCCTACTAGTGAATCTAATGTAACACACACCCATACAATGCGCACCACCCCGTGATGTTTTTCTCACTCCTACTAGTGAATCTAATGTACACACACCCATACAATGCGCACCACCCCGTGAGGTATTTCTCACTCCTACTAGTGAATCTAATGTAACACACACCCATACAATGCGCACCACCACTTGATTTTTTTCTCACTCCTACTAGTGAATCTAATGTAACACACACCCATACAATGCGCACCACCCCGTGATGTTTTGCTCACTCCTACTAGTGAATGTAATGTACACACACACCCATACAATGCGCACCACCCCGTGATGTTTTTCTCACTCCTACTAGTGAATCTAATGTAACACACACCCATACAATGCGCACCACCCCGTGATGTTTTTGTCACTCCTACTAGTGAATCTAATGTAACACACACCCATACAATGCGCACCACCCCGTGATGTTTTTCTCACTCCTACTAGTGAATCTAATGTAACACACACCCATACAATGCGCACCACCCCGTGAGGTATTTCTCACTCCTACTAGTGAATCTAATGTAACACACACCCATACAATGCGCACCACCACTTGATTTTTTTCTCACTCCTACTAGTGAATCTAATGTAACACACACCCATACAATGCGCACCACCCCGTGATGTTTTTCTCACTCCTACTAGCGAATCTAATGTAACACCCACCCATACAATGCCCACCACCCCGTGATGTTTTTCTCACTCCTACTAGCGAATCTAATTAACACACACCCATACAATGCGCACCACCCCGTGATGTTTTTCTCACTCCTACTAGCGAATCTAATGTAACACACACCCATACAATGCGCACCACCCCGTGATGTTTTTCTCACTCCTACTAGCGATTGTAATGTAACACACACCCATACAATGCGCACCACCCCGTGATGTTTTTCTCACTCCTACTAGTGAATCTATGTAACACACACCCATACAATGCGCACCACCCCGTGATGTTTTTCTCACTCCTACTAGTGAATCTATGTAACACACACCCATACAATGCGCACCACCCCGTGATATTTTCTCACTCCTACTAGTGAATCTAATGTAACACACACCCATACAATGCGCACCACCCGTGATGTTTTTTCTCACTCCCACTAGTGAATCTAATGTAACACACACCCATACAATGCGCACACCGCGTGATATTTTTCTCACTTCCACTAGTGAATCTAATGTAACACACACCCATACAATTCGCACCACCCCGTGATGTTTTTCTCACTCCCACTGGTGAATCTAATGTACACACACCCATACAATGCGCACCACCCCAGTGATGTTTTTCTCACTCCCACTAGTGAATCTAATGTAACACACACCCATACAATGCGCACCACCCCGTGATGTTTTTCTCACTCCCACTAGTGAATCTAATGTAACACACACCCATACAATGCGCACCACCCCGTGATGTTTTTTCTCACTCCACTAGTGAATCTAATGTAACACACACCCATACAATGCGCACCACCCCGTGATGTTGTTCTCACTCCCACTAGTGAATCTAATGTAACACACACCCATACAATGCGCACCACCCGTGATGTTGTTCTCACTCCACTAGTGAATCTAATGTAACACACACCCATACAATGCGCACCACCCCGTGATGTTGTTCTCACTCCCACTAGTGAATCTAATGTAACACACACCCATACAATGCGCACCACCCCGTGATGTTTTTGTCACTCCCACTAGCGATTGTAATGTAACACAAACCCATACAATGCGCACCACCCCGTGATGTTTTTCCACTCCTACTAGTGAATCTAATGTAACACACAACCATACAATGCGCACCACCCCGTGATGTTTTTCTCACTCCTACTAGTGAATCTATGTAACACACACCCATACAATGCGCACCACCCCGTGATGTTTTCTCACTCCTACTAGTGAATCTATGTAACACACACCCATTCAATGCGCACCACCCCCGTGATGTTTTTGTCACTCCTACTAGTGAATCTAATGTAACACACACCCATACAATGCGCACCACCCCGTGATGTTTTTCCTCACTCCTACTAGTGAATCTAATGTAACACACACCCATACAATGCGCACCACCCCGTGAGGTATTTTCTCACTCCTACTAGTGAATCTAATGTAACACACACCCATACAATGCGCACCACCACTTGATTTTTTTCTCACTCCTACTAGTGAATCTAATGTAACACACACCCTTACAATGCGCACCACCCCGTGATGTCGTGATGTTTTTCTCACTCCTACTAGTGAATCTAATGTAACACACAACCATACAATGCGCACCACCCCGTGATGTTTTTCTCACTCCTACTAGTGAATCTATGTAACACACACCCATACAATGCGCACCACCCCGTGATGTTTTGCTCACTCCTACTAGTGAATCTAATGTAACACACACCCATACAATGCGCACCACCCCGTGATGTTTTGCTCACTCCTACTAGTGAATGTAATGTAACACACACCCATACAATGCGCACCACCCCGTGATGTTTTTCTCACTCCCACTAGTGAATCTAATGTAACACACACCCATACAATGCGCACCACCCCGTGATGTTTTTCTCACTCCCACTAGTGAATCTAATGTAACACACACCCATACAATGCGCACCACCCCGTGATGTTTTTCTCACTCCCACTAGTGAATCTAATGTAACACACACCCATACAATGCGCACCACCCCGTGATGTTTTTCTCACTCCCACTAGTGAATCTAATGTAACACACACCCATACAATGCGCACCACCCCGTGATGTTTTTCTCACTCCCACTAGTGAATCTAATGTAACACACACCCATACAATGCGCACCACCCCGTGATGTTTTTCTCACTCCACTAGTGAATCTAATGTAACACACACCCATACAATGCGCACCACCCCGTGATGTTTTTCTCACTCCCACTAGTGAATCTAATGTAACACACACCCATACAATGCGCACCACCCCGTGATGTTGTTCTCACTCCCTCTAGTGAATCTAATGTAACACACACCCATACAATGCGCACCACCCCGTGATGTTGTTCTCACTCCCACTAGCGAATCTAATGTAACACACACCCATACAATGCGCACCACCCCGTGATGTTTTTCTCACTCCCACTAGCGAATCTAATGTAACACACACCCATACAATGCGCACCACCCCGTGATGTTTTTCTCACTCCCACTAGCGAATGTAATGTAACACACACCCATACAATGCGCACCACCCCGTGATGTTTTTCTCACTCCCACTAGCGAATCTAATGTAACACACACCCATACAATGCGCACCACCCCGTGATGTTTTTCTCACTCCCACTAGCGAATCTAATGTAACACACACCCATACAATGCGCACCACCCCGTGATGTTTTTCTCACTCCTACTAGCGAATCTAATGTAACACACACCCATACAATGCGCACCACCCCGTGATGTTTTTCTCACTCCTACTAGCGATTGTAATGTAACACACACCCATACAATGCGCACCACCCCGTGATGTTTTTCTCACTCCTACTAGTGAATCTAATGTAACACACAACCATACAATGCGCACCACCCCGTGATGTTTTTCTCACTCCTACTAGTGAATCTATGTAACACACACCCATACAATGCGCACCACCCCGTGATGTTTTGCTCACTCCTACTAGTGAATCTAATGTAACACACACCCATACAATGCGCACCACCCCGTGATGTTTTGCTCACTCCTACTAGTGAATGTAATGTAACACACACCCATACAATGCGCACCACCCCGTGATGTTTTTCTCACTCCTACTAGTGAATCTAATGTAACACACACCCATACAATGCGCACCACCCCGTGATGTTTTTCTCACTCCTACTAGTGAATCTAATGTAACACACACCCATACAATGCGCACCACCCCGTGATGTTTTTCTCACTCCTACTAGTGAATCTAATGTAACACACACCCATACAATGCGCACCACCCCGTGAGGTATTTCTCACTCCTACTAGTGAATCTAATGTAACACAAACCCATACAATGCGCACCACCACTTGATTTTTTTCTCACTCCTACTAGTGAATCTAATGTAACACACACCCATACAATGCACACCACCCCGTGATGTTTTGCTCACTCCTACTAGTGAATATAATGTAACACACACCCATACAATGCGCACCACCCCGTGATGTTTTTCTCACTCCTACTAGTGAATCTAATGTAACACACACCCATACAATGCGCACCACCCCGTGATGTTTTTGTCACTCCTACTAGTGAATCTAATGTAACACACACCCATACAATGCGCACCACCCCGTGATGTTTTTCTCACTCCTACTAGTGAATCTAATGTAACACACACCCATACAATGCGCACCACCCCGTGAGGTATTTCTCACTCCTACTAGTGAATCTAATGTAACACACACCCATACAATGCGCACCACCACTTGATTTTTTTCTCACTCCTACTAGTGAATCTAATGTAACACACACCCATACAATGCGCACCACCCCGTGATGTTTTTCTCACTCCTACTAGCGAATCTAATGTAACACACACCCATACAATGCCCACCACCCCGTGATGTTTTTCTCACTCCTACTAGCGAATCTAATGTAACACACACCCATACAATGCGCACCACCCCGTGATGTTTTTCTCACTCCTACTAGCGAATCTAATGTAACACACACCCATACAATGCGCACCACCCCGTGATGTTTTTCTCACTCCTACTAGCGATTGTAATGTAACACACACCCATACAATGCGCACCACCCCGTGATGTTTTTCTCACTCCCACTGGTGAATCTAATGTAACACACACCCATACAATGCGCACCACCCCGTGATGTTTTTCTCACTCCCACTAGTGAATCTAATGTAACACACACCCATACAATGCGCACCACCCCGTGATGTTTTTCTCACTCCCACTAGTGAATCTAATGTAACACACACCCATACAATGCGCACCACCCCGTGATGTTGTTCTCACTCCCACTAGTGAATCTAATGTAACACACACCCATACAATGCGCACCACCCCGTGATGTTGTTCTCACTCCCACTAGTGAATCTAATGTAACACACACCCATACAATGCGCACCACCCCGTGATGTTTTTCTCACTCCCACTAGCGAATCTAATGTAACACACACCCATACAATGCGCACCACCCCGTGATGTTTTTGTCACTCCCACTAGCGATTGTAATGTAACACACACCCATACAATGCGCACCACCCCGTGATGTTTTTCTCACTCCTACTAGTGAATCTAATGTAACACACAACCATACAATGCGCACCACCCCGTGATGTTTTTCTCACTCCTACTAGTGAATCTATGTAACACACACCCATACAATGCGCACCACCCCGTGATGTTTTTCTCACTCCTACTAGTGAATCTATGTAACACACACCCATACAATGCGCACCACCCCGTGATGTTTTTCTCACTCCTACTAGTGAATCTAATGTAACACACACCCATACAATGCGCACCACCCCGTGATGTTTTTCTCACTCCTACTAGTGAATCTAATGTAACACACACCCATACAATGCGCACCACCCCGTGATGTATTTCTCACTCCTACTAGTGAATCTAATGTAACACACACCCATACAATTCGCACCACCACTTGATTTTTTTCTCACTCCTACTAGTGAATCTAATGTAACACACACCCATACAATGCGCACCACCCCGTGATGTTTTTCTCACTCCTACTAGCGAATCTAATGTAACACACACCCATACAATGCGCACCACCCCGTGATGTTTTTCTCACTCCTACTAGCGAATCTAATGTAACACACACCCATACAATGCGCACCACCCCGTGATGTTTTTCTCACTCCTACTAGCGAATCTAATGTAACACACACCCATACAATGCGCACCACCCCGTGATGTTTTTCTCACTCCTACTAGCGATTGTAATGTAACACACACCCATACAATGCGCACCACCCCGTGATGTTTTTCTCACTCCTACTAGTGAATCTATGTAATACACACCCGTACAATGCGCACCACCCCGTGATGTTTTTCTCACTCCTACTAGTGAATCTATGTAACACACACCCGTACAATGCGCACCACCCCGTGATGTTTTTCTCACTCCTACTAGTGAATCTAATGTAACACACACCCGTACAATGCGCACCACCCCGTGATGTTTTTCTCACTCACACTAGTGAATCTAATGTAACACACACCCATACAATGCGCACCACCCCGTGATGTTTTTCTCACTCCCACTAGTGAATCTAATGTAACACACACCCATACAAAGCGCACCACCCCGTGATGTTTTTCTCACTCCCACTAGTGAATCTAATGTAACACACACCCATACAAAGCGCACCACCCCGTGATGTTTTTCTCACTCCCACTAGTGAATCTAATGTAACACACACCCATACAATGCGCACCACCCCGTGATGTTTTTCTCACTCCCACTAGTGAATCTAATGTAACACACACCCATACAATGCGCACCACCCCGTGATGTTTTTCTCACTCCCACTAGTGAATCTAATGTAACACACACCATACAATGCGCACCACCCCGTGATGTTTTTCTCACTCCCACTAGTGAATCTAATGTAACACACACCCATACAATGCGCACCACCCCGTGATGTTTTTCTCACTCCCACTAGTGAATCTAATGTAACACACACCCATACAAAGCGCACCACCCCGTGATGTTTTTCTCACTCCCACTAGTGAATCTAATGTAACACACACCCATACAAAGCGCACCACCCCGTGATGTTTTTCTCACTCCCACTAGTGAATCTAATGTAACACACACCCATACAATGCGCACCACCCCGTGATGTTTTTCTCACTCCCACTAGTGAATCTAATGTAACACACACCCATACAATGCGCACCACCCCGTGATGTTTTTCTCACTCCCACTAGTGAATCTAATGTAACACACACCATACAATGCGCACCACCCCGTGATGTTTTTCTCACTCCCACTAGTGAATCTAATGTAACACACACCCATACAATGCGCACCACCCCGTGATGTTTTTCTCACTCCCACTAGTGAATCTAATGTAACACACACCCATACAATGCGCACCACCCCGTGATGTTTTTCTCACTCCCACTAGTGAATCTAATGTAACACACACCGATACAATGCGCACCACCCCGTGATGTTTTTCTCACTCCCACTAGTGAATGTAATGTAACACACACCCATACAATGCGCACCACCCCGTGATGTTTTTCTCACTCCTACTAGTGAATCTAATGTAACACACACCCATACAATGCGCACCACCCCGTGATGTTTTTCTCACTCCTACTAGTGAATGTAATGTAACACACACCCATACAATGCGCACCACCCCGTGATGTTTTCTCACTCCTACTAGTGAATGTAATGTAACACACACCCATACAATGCGCACCACCCCGTGATGTTTTTCTCACTCCTACTAGTGAATGTAATGTAACACACACCCATACAATGCGCACCACCCCGTGATGTTTTTCTCACTCCTACTAGTGAATCTAATGTAACACACACCCATACAATGCGCACCACCCCGTGATGTTTTTCTCACTCCCACTAGTGAATGTAATGTAACACACACCCATACAATGCGCACGACCCCGTGATGTTTTTCTCACTCCCACTAGTGAATCTAATGTAACACACACCCATACAATGCGCACCACCCCGTGATGTTTTTCTCACTCCCACTAGTGAATCTAATGTAACACACACCCATACAATGCGCACCACCCCGTGATGTTTTTCTCACTCCCACTAGTGAATCTAATGTAACACACACCCATACAATGCGCACCACCCCGTGATGTTTTTCTCACTCCCACTAGTGAATCTAATGTAACACACACCCATACAATGCGCACCACCCCGTGATGTTTTTCTCACTCCCACTAGTGAATCTAATGTAACACACACCCATACAATGCGCACCACCCCGTGATGTTTTCTCACTCCCACTAGTGAATCTAATGTAACACACACCCATACAATGCGCACCACCCCGTGATGTTTTTCTCACTCCCACTAGTGAATCTAATGTAACACACACCCATACAATGCGCACCACCCCGTGAGGTTTTTCTCACTCCCACTAGTGAATCTAATGTAACACACACCCATACAATGCGCACCACCCCGTGATGTTGTTCTCACTCCCACTAGTGAATCTAATGTAACACACACCCATACAATGCGCACCACCCCGTGATGTTGTGCTCACTCCCACTAGTGAATCTAATGTAACACACACCCATACAGTGCGCACCACCCCGTGATGTTGTTCTCACTCCCACTAGTGAATCTAATGTAACACACACCCATACAGTGCGCACCACCCCGTGATGTTTTTCTCACTCCCACTAGTGAATCTAATGTAACACACACCCATACAATGCGCACCACCCCGTGATGTTTTTGTCACTCCCACTAGCGAAACTAATGTAACACACACCCATACAATGCGCACCACCCCGTGATGTTTTTCTCACTCCTACTAGCGAATCTAATGTAACACACACCCATACAATGCGCACCACCCCGTGATGTTTTTCTCACTCCTACTAGCGAATCTAATGTAACACACACCCATACAATGCGCACCACCCCGTGATGTTTTTCTCACTCCTACTAGCGATTGTAATGTAACACACACCCATACAATGCGCACCACCCCGTGATGTTTTTCTCACTCCTACTAGTGAATCTAATGTAACACACAACCATACAATGCGCACCACCCCGTGATGTTTTTCTCACTCCTACTAGTGAATCTATGTAACACACACCCATACAATGCGCACCACCCCGTGATGTTTTTCTCACTCCTACTAGTGAATCTATGTAACACACACCCATACAATGCGCACCACCCCGTGATGTTTTTCTCACTCCCACTAGTGAATCTAATGTAACACACACCCATACAATGCGCACCACCCCGTGATGTTTTGCTCACTCCTACTAGTGAATGTAATGTAACACACACCCATACAATGCTCACCACCCCGTGATGTTTTTCTCACTCCTACTAGTGAATCTAATGTAACACACACCCATACAATGCGCACCACCCCGTGATGTTTTTGTCACTCCTACTAGTGAATCTAATGTAACACACACCCATACAATGCGCACCACCCCGTGATGTTTTTCTCACTCCTACTAGCGAATCTAATGTAACACACACCCATACAATGCGCACCACCCCGTGATGTTTTTCTCACTCCTACTAGCGAATGTAATGTAACACACACCCATACAATGCGCACCACCCCGTGATGTTTTTCTCACTCCTACTAGTGAATGTAATGTAACACACACTCATAAAATGCGCACCACCCCGTGATGTTTTTCTCACTCCCACTAGTGAATGTAATGTAACACACACCCATACAATGCGCACCACCCCGTGATGTTGTGCTCACTCCCACTAGTGAATCTAATGTAACACACACCCATACAGTGCGCACCACCCCGTGATGTTGTTCTCACTCCCACTAGTGAATCTAATGTAACACACACCCATACAGTGCGCACCACCCCGTGATGTTTTTCTCACTCCCACTAGTGAATCTAATGTAACACACACCCATACAATGCGCACCACCCCGTGATGTTTTTGTCACTCCCACTAGCGAAACTAATGTAACACACACCCATACAATGCGCACCACCCCGTGATGTTTTTCTCACTCCTACTAGCGAATCTAATGTAACACACACCCATACAATGCGCACCACCCCGTGATGTTTTTCTCACTCCTACTAGCGAATCTAATGTAACACACACCCATACAATGCGCACCACCCCGTGATGTTTTTCTCACTCCTACTAGCGATTGTAATGTAACACACACTCATACAATGCGCACCACCCCGTGATGTTTTTCTCACTCCTACTAGTGAGTCTAATGTAACACACAACCATACAATGCGCACCACCCCGTGATGTTTTTCTCACTCCTACTAGTGAATCTATGTAACACACACCCATACAATGCGCACCACCCCGTGATGTTTTTCTCACTCCTACTAGTGAATCTATGTAACACACACCCATACAATGCGCACCACCCCGTGATGTTTTTCTCACTCCCACTAGTGAATCTAATGTAACACACACCCATACAATGCGCACCACCCCGTGATGTTTTGCTCACTCCTACTAGTGAATGTAATGTAACACACACCCATACAATGCGCACCACCCCGTGATGTTTTTCTCACTCCTACTAGTGAATCTAATGTAACACACACCCATACAATGCGCACCACCCCGTGATGTTTTTGTCACTCCTACTAGTGAATCTAATGTAACACACACCCATACAATGCGCACCACCCCGTGATGTTTTTCTCACTCCTACTAGCGAATCTAATGTAACACACACCCATACAATGCGCACCACCCCGTGAGGTATTTCTCACACCTACTAGTGAATCTAATGTAACACACACCCATACAATGCGCACCACCACTTGATTTTTTTCTCACTCCTACTAGTGAATCTAATGTAACACGCACCCATACAATGCGCACCACCCCGTGATGTTTTTCTCACTCCTACTAGGGAATCTAATGTAACACACACCCATACAATGCGCACCACCCCGTGATGTTTTTCTCACTCCTACTAGCGAATCTAATGTAACACACACCCATACAATGGGCACCACCCCGTGATGTTTTTCTCACTCCTACTAGCGAATCTAATGTAACACACACCCATACAATGCGCACCACCCCGTGATGTTTTTCTCACTCCTACTAGCGATTGTAATGTAACACACACCCATACAATGCGCACCACCCCGTGATGTTTTTCTCACTCCTACTAGTGAATCTATGTAACACACACCCATACAATGCGCACCACCCCGTGATGTTTTTCTCACTCCTACTAGTGAATCTATGTAACACACACCCATTCAATGCGCACCACCCCGTGATGTTTTTCTCACTCCTACTAGTGAATCTAATGTAACACACACCCATACAATGCGCACCACCCCGTGATGTTTTTCTCACTCCCACTAGTGAATCTAATGTAACACACACCCATACAATGCGCACCACCGCGTGATGTTTTTCACACTCCCACTAGTGAATCTAATGTAACACACACCCATACAATGCGCACCACCCCGTGATGTTTTTCTCACTCCCACTAGTGAATCTAATGTAACACACACCCATACAATGCGCACCACCCCGTGATGTTTTTCTCACTCCTACTAGTGAATCTAATGTAACACACACCCATACTATGCGCACCACCCCGTGAGGTATTTCTCACTCTTACTAGTGAATCTAATGTAACACACACCCATACAATGCGCACCACCCCTTGATGTTTTTCTCACTCCTACTAGTGAATCTAATGTAACACACACCCATAAAATGCGCACCACCCCGTGATGTTTTTCTCACTCCTACTAGTGAATCTATGTAACACACACCCATACAATGCGCACCACCCCGTGCTGTTTTTCTCACTCCTACTAGTGAATCTAATGTAACACACACCCATACAATGCGCACCACCCCGTGATGTTTTTCTCACTCCCACTAGTGAATCTAATGTGACACACACCCATACAATGCGCACCACTCCGTGATGTTTTTCTCACTTCCACTAGTGAATCTAATGTAACACACACCCATACAATTCGCACCACCCCGTGATGTTTTTCTCACTCCCACTGGTGAATCTAATGTAACACACACCCATACAATGCGCACCACCCAGTGATGTTTTTCTCACTCCCACTAGTGAATCTAATGTAACACACACCCATACAATGCGCACCACCCCGTGCTGTTTTTCTCACTCCTACTAGTGAATCTAATGTAACACACACCCATACAATGCGCACCACCCCTTGATGTTTTTCTCACTCCTACTAGTGAATCTAATGTAACACACACCCATACAATGTGCACCACCCCGTGATGTTTTTCTCACTCCTACTAGTGAATCTAATGTAACACACACCCATACCATGCGCACCACCCCGTGATGTTTTTCTCACTCCTACTAGTGAATCTAATGTAACACACACCCATACAATGCGCACCACCCCGTGATGTTTTTCTCACTCCTACTAGCGAATCTAATGTAACACACACCCATACAATGCGCACCACCCCGTGATGTTTTTCTCACTCCTACTAGCGATTGTAATGTAACACACACCCATACAATGCGCACCACCCCGTGATGTTTTTCTCACTCCTACTGGTGAATCTAATGTAACACACACCCATAAAATGCGCACCACCCCGTGATGTTTTTCTCACTCCTACTAGTGAATCTATGTAACACACACCCATACAATGCGCACCACCCCGTGATGTTTTTCTCACTCCTACTAGTGAATCTATGTAACACACACCCATACAATGCGCACCACCCCGTGATGTTTTTCTCACTCCTACTAGTGAATGTAATGTAACACACACCCATACAATGCGCACCACCCCGTGATGTTTTTCTCACTCCTACTAGCGATTGTAATGTAACACACACCCATACAATGCGCACCACCCCGTGATGTTTTTCTCACTCCTACTAGTGAATCTAATGTACGACACAACCATACAATGCGCACCACCCCGTGATGTTTTTCTCACTCCTACTAGTGAATCTAATGTAACACACACCCATACAATGCGCACCACCCCGTGATGTTTTTCTGACTCCTACTAGTGAATCTAATGTAACACACACCCGTACAATGCGCACCACCCCGTGATGTTTTTCTCACTCCTACTAGTGAATCTAATGTAACACACACCCATACAATGCGCACCACCCCGTGATGTTTTTCTCACTCCTACTAGTGAATCTATGTAACACACACCCATACAATGCGCACCACCCCGTGATGTTTTTCTCACTCCTACTAGTGAATCTAATGTAACACACACCCATACAATGCGCACCACCCCGTGATGTTTTTCTCACTCCTACTAGTGAATCTAATGTAACACACACCCATACAATGCGCACCACCCCGTGATGTTTTTCTCACTCCTACTAGTGAATCTAATGTAACACACACCCATACAATGCGCACCACCGCGTGATGTTTTTCTCACTCCTACTAGTGAATTTAATGTAACACACACCCATACAATGCGCACCACCCCGTGATGTTTTTCTCACTCCTACTAGTGAATCTAATGTAACACACACCCGTACAATGCGCACCACCCCGTGATGTTTTTCTCACTCCTACTAGTGAATCTAATGTAACACACACCCATACAATGTGCACCACCCCGTGATGTTTTTCTCACTCCTACTAGTGAATCTAATGTAACACACACCCATACCATGCGCACCACCCCGTGATGTTTTTCTCACTCCTACTAGTGAATCTAATGTAATACACACCCATACAATGCGCACCACCCCGTGATGTTTTTCTCACTCCTACTAGCGAATCTAATGTAACACACACCCATACAATGCGCACCACCCCGTGATGTTTTTCTCACTCCTACTAGCGATTGTAATGTAACACACACCCATACAATGCGCACCACCCCGTGATGTTTTTCTCACTCCTACTAGTGAATCTAATGTAACACACACCCATAAAATGCACACCACCCCGTGATGTTTTTCTCACTCCTACTAGTGAATCTATGTAACACACACCAATACAATGCGCACCACCCCGTGATGTTTTTCTCACTCCTACTAGTGAATCTATGTAACACACACCCATACAATGCGCACCACCCCGTGATGTTTTTCTCACTCCTACTAGTGAATGTAATGTAACACACACCCATACAATGCGCACCACCCCGTGATGTTTTTCTCACTCCTACTAGCGATTGTAATGTAACACACACCCATACAATGCGCACCACCCCGTGATGTTTTTCTCACTCCTACTAGTGAATCTAATGTACGACACAACCATACAATGCGCACCACCCCGTGATGTTTTTCTCACTCCTACTAGTGAATCTAATGTAACACACACCCATACAATGCGCACCAAGCCGTGATGTTTTTCTGACTCCTACTAGTGAATCTAATGTAACACACACCCGTACAATGCGCACCACCCCGTGATGTTTTTCTCACTCCTACTAGTGAATCTAATGTAACACACACCCATACAATGCGCACCACCCCGTGATGTTTTTCTCACTCCTACTAGTGAATCTATGTAACACACACCCATACAATGCGCACCACCCCGTGATGTTTTTCTCACTCCTACTAGTGAATCTAATGTAACACACACCCATACAATGCGCACCACCCCGTGATGTTTTTCTCACTCCTACTAGTGAATCTAATGTAACACACAACCATACAATGCGCACCACCCCGTGATGTTTTTCTCACTCCTACTAGTGAATCTAATGTAACACACACCCATACAATGCGCACCACCGCGTGATGTTTTTCTCACTCCTACTAGTGAATTTAATGTAACACACACCCATACAATGCGCACCACCCCGTGATGTTTTTCTCACTCCTACTAGTGAATCTAATGTAACACACACCCATACAATGCGCACCACCCCGTGATGTTTTTCTCACTCCTACTAGTGAATCTAATGTAACACACACCCATACAATGCGTACCACCCCGTGATGTTTTTCTCACTCCTACTAGTGTATGTAATGTAACACACACCAATACAATGCGCACCACCCCGTGATGTTTTCTCACTCCTACTAGTGAATGTAATGTAACACACACCCATACATTGCGCACCACCCCGTGATGTTTTTCTCACTCCTACTAGTGAATGTAATGTAACACACACCCATACAATGCGCACCACCCCGTGATGTTTTTCTCACACCTACTAGTGAATGTAATGTAACACACACCCATACAATGCGCAGCACCCCGTGATGTTTTTCTCACTCCTACTAGTGAATCTAATGTAACACACACCCATACAATGCGCACCACCCCGTGATGTTTTTCTCACTCCTACTAGTGAATGTAATGTAACACACACCCATACAATGCGCACCACCCCGTGATGTTTTTCTCACTCCTACTAGTGAATCTAATGTAACACACACCCATACAATGCACACCACCCCGTGATGTTTTTGTCACTCCTACTAGTGAATCTAATGTAACACACACCCATACAATGCGCACCACCCCGTGATGTTTTTCTCACTCCTACTAGTGAATCTAATGTAACACACACCCATACAATGCGCACCACCCCGTGAGGTATTTCTGACTCCTACTAGTGAATCTAATGTAACACACACCCATACAATGCGCACCACCACTTGATTTTTTTCTCACTCCTACTAGTGAATCTAATGTAACACACACCCATACAATGCGCACCACCCCGTGAGGTTTTTCTCACTCCTACTAGCGAATCTAATGTAACACACACCCATACAATGCGCACCACCCCGTGATGTTTTTCTCACTCCTACTAGCGAATCTAATGTAACACACACCCATACAATGCGCACCACCCCGTGATGTTTTTCTCACTCCTACTAGCGAATCTAATGTAACACACACCCATACAATGCGCACCACCCCGTGATGTTTTTCTCACTCCTACTAGCGATTGTAATGTAACACACACCCATACAATGCGCACCACCCCGTGATGTTTTTCTCACTCCTACTAGTGAATCTATGTAACACACACCCATACAATGCGCACCACCCCGTGATGTTTTTCTCACTCCTACTAGTGAATCTATGTAACACACACCCATACAATGCGCACCACCCCGTGATGTTTTTCTCACTCCTACTAGTGAATCTAATGTAACACACACCCATACAATGCGCACCACCCCGTGATGTTTTTCTCACTCCCACTAGTGAATCTAATGTAACACACACCCATACAATGCGCACCACCCCGTGATGTTTTTCTCACTCCCACTAATGAATCTAATGTAACACACACCATACAATGCGCACCACCCCGTGATGTTTTTCTCACTCCCACTAGTGAATCTAATGTAACACACACCCGTACAATGCGCACCACCCCGTGATGTTTTTCTCACTCCCACTAGTGAATCTAATGTAACACACACCCGTACAATGCGCACCACCCCGTGATGTTTTTCTCACTCCCACTAGTGAATCTAATGTAACACACACCCGTACAATGTGCACCACCCCGTGATGTTTTTCTCACTCCCACTAGTGAATCTAATGTAACACACACCCATACAATGCGCACCACCCCGTGATGTGTTTCTCACTCCCACTAGTGAATGTAATGTATCACACACCCATACAATGCGCACCACCCCGTGATGTTTTGCTCACTCCCACTAGTGAATCTAATGTAACACACACCCATACAATGCGCACCACCCCGTGATGTGTTTCTCACTCCCACTAGTGAATCTAATGTAACACACACCCATACAATGCGCACCACCCCGTGATGTTTTTCTCACTCCCACTAGTGAATCTAATGTAACACACACCCATACAATGCGCACCACCCCGTGATGTTTTTCTCACTCCTACTAGTGAATGTAATGTAACACACACCCATACAATGTGCACCACCCCGTGATGTTTTTCTCACTCCCACTAGTGAATGTAATGTAACACACACCCATACAATGCGCACCACCCCGTGATGTTTTTCTCACTCCCACTAGTGAATCTAATGTAACACACACCCATACAGTGCGCACCACCCCGTGATGTTTTTCTCACTCCCACTAGTGAATCTAATGTAACACACACCCATACAGTGCGCACCACCCCGTGATGTTTTTCTCACTCCCACTAGTGAATCTAATGTAACACACACCCATACAGTGCGCACCACCCCGTGATGTTGTTCTCACTCCCACTAGTGAATCTAATGTAACACACACCCATACAGTGCGCACCACCCCGTGATGTTGTTCTCACTCCCACTAGTGAATCTAATGTAACACACACCCATACAGTGCGCACCACCCCGTGATGTTTTTCTCACTCCCACTAGTGAATCTAATGTAACACACACCCATACAGTGCGCACCACCCCGTGATGTTTTTGTCACTCCCACTAGCGAATCTAATGTAACACACACCCATACAATGCGCACCACCCCGTGATGTTTTTCTCACTCCTACTAGCGAATCTAATGTAACACACACCCATACAATGCGCACCACCCCGTGATGTTTTTCTCACTCCTACTAGCGAATCTAATGTAACACACACCCATACAATGCGCACCACCCCGTGATGTTTTTCTCACTCCTACTAGCGATTGTAATGTAACACACACCCATACAATGCGCACCACCCCGTGATGTTTTTCTCACTCCTACTAGTGAATCTAATGTAACACACAACCATACAATGCGCACCACCCCGTGATGTTTTTCTCACTCCTACTAGTGAATCTATGTAACACACACCCATACAATGCGCACCACCCCGTGATGTTTTTCTCACTCCTACTAGTGAATCTATGTAACATACACCCATACAATGCGCACCACCCCGTGATGTTTTTCTCACTCCTACTAGTGAATCTAATGTAACACACACCCATACAATGCGTACCACCCCGTGATGTTTTGCTCACTCCTACTAGTGAATGTAATGTAACACACACCCATACAATGCGCACCACCCCGTGATGTTTTTCTGACATCTACTAGTGAATCTAATGTAACACACACCCATACAATGCGCACCACCCCGTGATGTTTTTGTCACTCCTACTAGTGAATCTAATGTAACACACACCCATACAATGCGCACCACCCCGTGATGTTTTTCTCACTCCTACTAGTGAATCTAATGTAACACACACCCATACAATGCGCACCACCCCGTGAGGTATTTCTCACACCTACTAGTGAATCTAATGTAACACATACCCATACAATGCGCACCACCACTTGATTTTTTTCTCACTCCTACTAGTGAATCTAATGTAACACGCACCCATACAATGCGCACCACCCCGTGATGTTTTTCTCAATCCTACTAGCGAATCTAATGTAACACACACCCATACAATGCGCACCACCCCGTGATGTTTTTCTCACTCCTACTAGCGAATCTAATGTAACACACACCCATACAATGCGCACCACCCCGTGATGTTTTTCTCACTCCTACTAGCGAATCTAATGTAACACACACCCATACAATGCGCACCACCCCGTGATGTTTTTCTCACTCCTACTAGCGATTGTAATGTAACACACACCCATACAATGCGCACCACCCCGTGATGTTTTTCTCACTCCTACTAGTGAATCTATGTAACACACACCCATACAATGCGCACCACCCCGTGATGTTTTTCTCACTCCTACTAGTGAATCTATGTAACACACACCCATACAATGCGCACCACCCCGTGATGTTTTTCTCACTCCTACTAGTGAATCTAATGTAACACACACCCATACAATGCGCACCACCCCGTGATGTTTTTCTCACTCCCACTAGTGAATCTAATGTAACACACACCCATACAATGCGCACCACCCCGTGATGTTTTTCTCACTCCCACTAGTGAATCTAATGTAACACACACCCATACAATGCGCACCACCCCGTGATGTTTTTCTCACTCCCACTAGTGAATCTAATGTAACACACACCCATACAATGCGCACCACCCCGTGATGTTTTTCTCACTCCTACTAGTGAATCTAATGTAACACACACCCATACTATGCGCACCACCCCGTGAGGTATTTCTCACTCCTACTAGTGAATCTAATGTAACACACACCCATACAATGCGCACCACCCCTTGATGTTTTTCTCACTCCTACTAGTGAATCTAATGTAACACACACCCATAAAATGCGCACCACCCCGTGATGTTTTTCTCACTCCTACTAGTGAATCTATGTAACACACACCCATACAATGCGCACCACCCCGTGCTGTTTTTCTCACTCCTACTAGTGAATCTATGTAACACACACCCATACAATGCGCACCACCCCGTGATGTTTTTCTCACTCCTACTAGTGAATCTAATGTAACACACACCCATACAATGCGCACCACCCCGTGATGTTTTTCTCACTCCTACTAGTGAATCTAATGTAACACACACCCATACAATGCGCACCACCCCGTGATGTATTTCTCACTCCTACTAGTGAATCTAATGTAACACACACCCATACAAGGCGCACCACCCCGTGATGTTTTTCTCACTCCCACTAGTGAATCTAATGTAACACACACCGATACAATGCGCACCACCCCGTGATGTTTTTCTCACTCCCACTAGTGAATCTAATGTAACACACACCCATACAATGCGCACCACCCCGTGATGTTGTTCTCACTCCCACTAGTGAATCTAATGTAACACACACCCATACAGTGCGCACCACGCCGTGATGTTGTTCTCACTCCCACTAGTGAATCTAATGTAACACACACCCATACAGTGCGCACCACCCCGTGATGTTTTTCTCACTCCCACTAGTGAATCTAATGTAACACACACCCATACAATGCGCACCACCCCGTGATGTTTTTGTCACTCCCACTAGCGAATCTAATGTAACACACACCCATACAATGCGCACCACCCCGTGATGTTTTTCTCACTCCTACTAGCGAATCTAATGTAACACACACCCATACAATGCGCACCACCCCGTGATGTTTTTCTCACTCCTACTAGCGAATCTAATGTAACACACACCCATACAATGCGCACCACCCCGTGATGTTTTTCTCACTCCTACTAGCGATTGTAATGTAACACACACCCATACAATGCGCACCACCCCGTGATGTTTTTCTCACTCCTACTAGTGAATCTAATGTAACACACAACCATACAATGCGCACCACCCCGTGATGTTTTTCTCACTCCTACTAGTGAATCTATGTAACACACACCCATACAATGCGCACCACCCCGTGATGTTTTTCTCACTCCTACTAGTGAATCTATGTAACACACACCCATACAATGCGCACCACCCCGTGATGTTTTTCTCACTCCTACTAGTGAATCTAATGTAACACACACCCATACAATGCGCACCACCCCGTGATGTTTTGCTCACTCCTACTAGTGAATGTAATGTAACACACACCCATACAATGCGCACCACCCCGTGATGTTTTTCTCACATCTACTAGTGAATCTAATGTAACACACACCCATACAATGCGCACCACCCCGTGATGTTTTTGTCACTCCTACTAGTGAATCTAATGTAACACACACCCATACAATGCGCACCACCCCGTGATGTTTTTCTCACTCCTACTAGTGAATCTAATGTAACACACACCCATACAATGCGCACCACCCCGTGAGGTATTTCTCACACCTACTAGTGAATCTAATGTAACACACACCCATACAATGCGCACCACCACTTGATTTTTTTCTCACTCCTACTAGTGAATCTAATGTAACACGCACCCATACAATGCGCACCACCCCGTGATGTTTTTCTCACTCCTACTAGCGAATCTAATGTAACACACACCCATACAATGCGCACCACCCCGTGATGTTTTTCTCACTCCTACTAGCGAATCTAATGTAACACACACCCATACAATGCGCACCACCCCGTGATGTTTTTCTCACTCCTACTAGCGAATCTAATGTAACACACACCCATACAATGCGCACCACCCCGTGATGTTTTTCTCACTCCTACTAGCGATTGTAATGTAACACACACCCATACAATGCGCACCACCCCGTGATGTTTTTCTCACTCCTACTAGTGAATCTATGTAACACACACCCATACAATGCGCACCACCCCGTGATGTTTTTCTCACTCCTACGAGTGAATCTAATGTAACACACACCCATACAATGCGCACCACCCCGTGATGTTTTTCTCACTCCCACTAGTGAATCTAATGTAACACACACCCATACAATGCGCACCACCCCGTGATGTTTTTCTCACTCCCACTAGTGAATCTAATGTAACACACACCCATACAATGCGCACCACCCCGTGATGTTTTTCTCACTCCCACTAGTGAATCTAATGTAACACACACCCATACAATGCGCACCACCCCGTGATGTTTTTCTCACTCCTACTAGTGAATCTAATGTAACACACACCCATACTATGCGCACCACCCCGTGAGGTATTTCTCACTCCTACTAGTGAATCTAATGTAACACACACCCATACAATGCGCACCACCCCTTGATGTTTTTCTCACTCCTACTAGTGAATCTAATGTAACACACACCCATAAAATGCGCACCACCCCGTGATGTTTTTCTCACTCCTACTAGTGAATCTATGTAACACACACCCATACAATGCGCACCACCCCGTGCTGTTTTTCTCACTCCTACTAGTGAATCTATGTAACACACACCCATACAATGCGCACCACCCCGTGATGTTTTTCTCACTCCTACTAGTGAATCTAATGTAACACACACCCATACAATGCGCACCACCCCGTGATGTTTTTCTCACTCCCACTAGTGAATCTAATGTAACACACACCCATACAATGCGCACCACCCCGTGATGTTTTTCTCACTCCCACTAGTGAATCTAATGTAACACACACCCATACAATGCACACCACCCCGTGATGTTTTTCTCACTCCTACTAGTGAATCTAATGTAACACACACCCATACTATGCGCACCACCCCGTGAGGTATTTCTCACTCCTACTAGTGAATCTAATGTAACACACACCCATACAATGCGCACCACCCCTTGATGTTTTTCTCACTCCTACTAGTGAATCTAATGTAACACACACCCATACAATGTGCACCACCCCGTGATGTTTTTCTCACTCCTACTAGTGAATCTAATGTAACACACACCCATACCATGCGCACCACCCCGTGATGTTTTTCTCACTCCTACTAGTGAATCTAATGTAATACACACCCATACAATGCGCACCACCCCGTGATGTTTTTCTCACTCCTACTAGTGAATCTAATGTAACACACACCCATAAAATGCGCACCACCCCGTGATGTTTTTCTCACTCCTACTAGTGAATCTATGTAACACACACCCATACAATGCGCACCACCCCGTGATGTTTTTCTCACTCCTACTAGTGAATCTATGTAACACACACCCATACATTGCGCACCACCCCGTGATGTTTTTCTCACTCCTACTAGTGAATGTAATGTAACACACACCCATACAATGCGCACCACCCCGTGATGTTTTTCTCACTCCTACTAGCGATTGTAATGTAACACACACCCATACAATGCGCACCACCCCGTGATGTTTTTCTCACTCCTACTAGTGAATCTAATGTACGACACAACCATACAATGCGCACCACCCCGTGATGTTTTTCTCACTCCTACTAGTGAATCTAATGTAACACACACCCATACAATGCGCACCACCCCGTGATGTTTTTCTGACTCCTACTAGTGAATCTAATGTAACACACACCCGTACAATGCGCACCACCCCGTGATGTTTTTCTCACTCCTACTAGTGAATCTAATGTAACACACACCCATACAATGCGCACCACCCCGTGATGTTTTTCTCACTCCTACTGGTGAATCTATGTAACACACACCCATACAATGCGCACCACCCCGTGATGTTTTTCTCACTCCTACTGGTGAATCTAATGTAACACACACCCATACAATGCGCACCACCCCGTGATGTTTTTCTCACTCCTACTAGTGAATCTAATGTAACACACACCCATACAATGGGCACCACCCCGTGATGTTTTTCTCACTCCTACTAGTGAATCTAATGTAACACACACCCATACAATGCGCACCACCGGGTGATGTTTTTCTCACTCCTACTAGTGAATTTAATGTAACACACACCCATACAATGCGCACCACCCCGTGATGTTTTTCTCACTCCTACTATTGAATCTAATGTAACACACACCCATACAATGCGCACCACCACGTGATGTTTTTCTCACTCCTACTAGTGAATCTAATGTAACACACACCCATACAATGCGTACCACCCCGTGATGTTTTTCTCACTCCTACTAGTGAATGTAATGTAACACACACCCATACAATGCGCACCACCCCGTGATGTTTTCTCACTCCTACTAGTGAATGTAATGTAACACACACCCATACAATGCGCACCACCCCGTGATGTTTTTCTCACTCCTACTAGTGAATGTAATGTAACACACACCCATACAATGCGCACCACCCCGTGATGTTTTTCTCACTCCTACTAGTGAATCTAATGTAACACACACCCATACAATGCGCACCACTGCGTGATGTTTTACTCACTCCTACTAGTGAATTTAATGTAACACACACCCATACAATGCGCACCACCCCGTGATGTTTTTCTCACTCCTACTAGTGAATCTAATGTAACACACACCCATACAATGCGCACCACCCCGTGATGTTTTTCTCACTCCTACTAGTGAATCTAATGTAACACACACCCATACAATGCGTACCACCCCGTGATGTTTTTCTCACTCCTACTAGTGAATGTAATGTAACACACACCCATACAATGCGCACCACCCCGTGATGTTTTCTCACTCCTACTAGTGAATGTAATGTAACACACACCCATACAATGCGCACCACCCCGTGATGTTTTCTCACTCCTACTAGTGAATGTAATGTAACACACACCCATACAATGCGCACCACCCCGTGATGTTTTCTCACTCCTACTAGTGAATGTAATGTAACACACACCCATACAATGCGCAGCACCCCGTGATGTTTTTCTCACTCCTACTAGTGAATCTAATGTAACACACACCCATACAATGCGCACCACCCCGTGATGTTTTGCTCACTCCTACTAGTGAATGTAATGTAACACACACCCATACAATGCGCACCACCCCGTGATGTTTTTCTCACTCCTACTAGTGAATCTAATGTAACACACACCCATACAATGCGCACCACCCCGTGATGTTTTTGTCACTCCTACTAGTGAATCTAATGTAACACACACCCATACAATGCGCACCACCCCGTGATGTTTTTCTCACTCCTACTAGTGAATCTAATGTAACACACACCCATACAATGCGCACCACCCCGTGAGGTATTTCTCACTCCTACTAGTGAATCTAATGTAACACACACCCATACAATGCGCACCACCACTTGATTTTTTTCTCACTCCTACTAGTGAATCTAATGTAACACACACCCATACAATGCGCACCACCCCGTGATGTTTTCCTCACTCCTACTAGCGAATCTAATGTAACACACACCCATACAATGCGCACCACCCTGTGATGTTTTTCTCACTCCTACTAGCGAATCTAATGTAACACACACCCATACAATGCGCACCACCCCGTGATGTTTTTCTCACTCCTACTAGCGAATCTAATGTAACACACACCCATACAATGCGCACCACCCCGTGATGTTTTTCTCACTCCTACTAGCGATTGTAATGTAACACACACCCATACAATGCGCACCACCCCGTGATGGTTTTCTCACTCCTACTAGTGAATCTATGTAACACACACCCATACAATGCGCACCACCCCGTGATGTTTTTCTCACTCCTACTAGTGAATCTATGTAACACACACCCATACAATGCGCACCACCCCGTGATGTTTTTCTCACTCCTACTAGTGAATCTAATGTAACACACACCCATACAATGCGCACCACCCCGTGATGTTTTTCTCACTCCCACTAGTGAATCTAATGTAACACACACCCATACAATGCGCACCACCCCGTGATGTTTTTCTCACTCCCACTAATGAATCTAATGTAACACACACCATACAATGCGCACCACCCCGTGATGTTTTTCTCACTCCCACTAGTGAATCTAATGTAACACACACCCATACAATGCGCACCACCCCGTGATGTTTTTCTCACTCCCACTAGTGAATCTAATGTAACACACACCCATACAATGCGCACCACCCCGTGATGTTTTTCTCACTCCCACTAGTGAATCTAATGTAACACACACCCATACAATGCGCACCACCCCGTGATGTTTTTCTCACTCCCACTAGTGAATCTAATGTATCACACACCCATACAATGCGCACCACCCCGTGATGTTTTTCTCACTCCTACTAGTGAATCTAATGTAACACACACCCATACAATGCGCACCACCCCGTGATGTTTTTCTCACTCCTACTAGTAAATGTAATGTAACACACACCCATACAATGCGCACCACCCCGTGATGTTTTCTCACTCCTACTAGTGAATGTAACGTAACACACACCCATACAATGCGCACCACCCCGTGATGTTTTTCTCACTCCTACTAGTGAATGTAACGTAACACACACCCATACAATGCGCACCACCCCGTGATGTTTTTCTCACTCCTACTAGTGAATGTAATGTAACACACACCCATACAATGCGCACCACCCCGTGATGTTTTTCTCACTCCTACTAGTGAATGTAATGTAACACACACCCATACAATGCGCACCACCCCTTGATGTTTTTCTCACTCCTACTAGTGAATGTAATGTAACACACACCCATACAATGCGCACCACCCCGTGATGTTTTTCTCACTCCCACTAGTGAATGTAATGTAACACACACCCATACAATGCGCACCACCCCGTGATGTTTTTCTCACTCCCACTAGTGAATCTAATGTAACACACACCCATACAATGCGCACCACCCCGTGATGTTTTTCTCACTCCCACTAGTGAATCTAATGTAACACACACCCATACAATGCGCACCACACCGTGATGTTTTTCTCACTCCCACTAGTGAATCTAATGTAACACACACCCATACAATGCGCACCACCCCGTGATGTTTTTCTCACTCCCACTAGTGAATCTAATGTAACACACACCCATACAATGCGCACCACCCCGTGATGTTTTTCTCACTCCCACTAGTGAATCTAATGTAACACACACCCATACAGTGCGCACCACCCCGTGATGTTGTTCTCACTCCCACTAGTGAATCTAATGTAACACACACCCATACAGTGTGCACCACCCCGTGATGTTGTTCTCACTCCCACTAGTGAATCTAATGTAACACACACCCATACAGTGCGCACCACCCCGTGATGTTTTTCTCACTCCCACTAGTGAATCTAATGTAACACACACCCATACAATGCGCACCACCCCGTGATGTTTTTGTCACTCCCACTAGCGAATCTAATGTAACACACACCCATACAATGCGCACCACCCCGTGATGTTTTTCTCACTCCTACTAGCGAATCTAATGTAACACACACCCATACAATGCGCACCACCCCGTGATGTTTTTCTCACTCCTACTAGCGAATCTAATGTAACACACACCCATACAATGCGCACCACCCCGTGATGTTTTTCTCACTCCTACTAGCGATTGTAATGTAACACACACCCATACAATGCGCACCACCCCGTGATGTTTTTCTCACTCCTACTAGTGAATCTAATGTAACACACAACCATACAATGCACACCACCCCGTGATGTTTTTCTCACTCCTACTAGTGAATCTATGTAACACACACCCATACAATGCGCACCACCCCGTGATGTTTTTCTCACTCCTACTAGTGAATCTATGTAACACACACCCATACAATGCGCACCACCCCGTGATGTTTTTCTCACTCCTACTAGTGAATCTAATGTAACACACACCCATACAATGCGCACCACCCCGTGATGTTTTGCTCACTCCTACTAGTGAATGTAATGTAACACACACCCATACAATGCGCACCACCCCGTGATGGTTTTCTCACATCTACTAGTGAATCTAATGTAACACACACCCATACAATGCGCACCACCCCGTGATGTTTTTCTCACTCCCACTAGTGAATCTAATGTAACACAAACCCATACAATGCGCACCACCCCGTGATGTTTTTCTCACTCCCACTAGTGAATCTAATGTAACACACACCAATACAATGCGCACCACCCCGTGATGTTTTTCTCACTCCCACTAGTGAATGTAATGTAACACACACCCATACAATGCGCACCACCCCGTGATGTATTTCTCACTCCTACTAGTGAATCTAATGTAACACACACCCATACAATGCGCACCACCCCGTGATGTTTTTCTCACTCCTACTAGTGAATGTAATGTAACACACACCCATACAATCCGCACCACCCCGTGATGTTTTCTCACTCCTACTAGTGAATGTAATGTAACACACACCCATACAATGCGCACCACCCCGTGATGTTTTTCTCACTCCTACTAGTGAATGTAATGTAACACACACCCATACAATGCGCACCACCCCGTGATGTTTTTCTCACTCCTACTAGTGAATGTAATGTAACACACACCCATACAATGCGCACCACCCCGTGATGTTTTTCTCACTCCTACTAGTGAATGTAATGTAACACACACCCATACAATGCGCACCACCCCGTGATGTTTTTCTCACTCCCACTAGTGAATCTAATGTAACACACACCCATACAATGCGCACCAGCCCGTGATGTTTTTCTCACTCCCACTAGTGAATCTAATGTAACACACCCCCATACAATGCGCACCACCCCGTGATGTTATTCTCACTCCCACTAGTGAATCTAATGTAACACACACCCATACAGTGCGCACCACCCCGTGATGTTGTTCTCACTCCCACTAGTGAATCTAATGTAACACACACCCATACAGTGCGCACCACCCCGTGATGTTTTTCTCACTCCCACTAGTGAATCTAATGTAACACACACCCATACAATGCGCACCACCCCGTGATGTTTTTGTCACTCCCACTAGCGAATCTAATGTAACACACACCCATACAATGCGCACCACCCCGTGATGTTTTTCTCACTCCCACTAGCGAATCTAATGTAACACACACCCATACAATGCGCACCACCCCGTGATGTTTTTCTCACTCCTACTAGCGAATCTAATGTAACACACACCCATACAATGCGCACCACCCCGTGATGTTTTTCTCACTCCTACTAGCGATTGTAATGTAACACACACCCATACAATGCGCACCACCCCGTGATGTTTTTCTCACTCCTACTAGTGAATCTAATGTAACACACAACCATACAATGCGCACCACCCCGTGATGTTTTTCTCACTCCTACTAGTGAATCTATGTAACACACACCCATACAATGCGCACCACCCCGTGATGTTTTTCTCACTCCTACTAGTGAATCTATGTAACACACACCCATACAATGCGCACCACCCCGTGATGTTTTTCTCACTCCTACTAGTGAATCTAATGTAACACACACCCATACAATGCGCACCACCCCGTGATGTTTTGCTCACTCCTACTAGTGAATGTAATGTAACACACACCCATACAATGCGCACCACCCCGTGATGTTTTTCTCACATCTACTAGTGAATCTAATGTAACACACACCCATACAATGCGCACCACCCCGTGATGTTTTTGTCACTCCTACTAGTGAATCTAATGTAACACACACCCATACAATGCGCACCACCCCGTGATGTTTTTCTCACTCCTACTAGTGAATCTATGTAACACACAGCCATACCATGCGCACCACCCCGTGATGTTTTTCTCACTCCTACTAGTGAATCTATGTAACACACACCCATACAATGCGCACCACCCCGTGATGTTTTTCTCACTCCTACTAGTGAATCTAATGTAACACACACCCATACCATGCGCACCACCCCGTGATGTTTTTCTCACTCCTACTAGTGAATCTAATGTAACACACACCCATACAATGCGCACCACCCCGTGATGTTTTTCTCACTCCTACTAGTGAATCTAATGTAACACACACCCATACAATGCGCACCACCCCGTGATGTTTTTCTCACTCCTACTAGTGAATCTAATGTAACACACACCCATACAATGCGCACCACCCCGTGATGTTTTTCTCACTCCTACTAGTGAATGTAATGTAACACACACCCATACAATGCGCACCACCCCGTGATGTTTTTCTCACTCCTACTAGTGAATGTAATGTAACACACACCCATACGATGCGCACCACCCCGTGATGTTTTTCTCACTCCTACTAGTGAATGTAATGTAACACACACCCATACGATGCGCACCACCCCGTGATGTTTTTCTCACTCCTACTAGTGAATCTAATGTAACACACACCCATACAATGCGCACCACCCCGTGATGTTTTTCTCACTCCTACTAGTGAATCTAATGTAACACACACCCATACAATGCGCACCACCCCGTGATGTTTTTCTCACTCCTACTAGTGAATCTAATGTAACACACACCCATACAATGCGCACCACCCCGTGATGTTTTTCTCACTCCTACTAGTGAATCTAATATAACACACACCCATACAATGCGCACCACCCTGTGATGTTTTTCTCACTCCTATTAGTGAATCTAATGTAACACAAACCCATACAATGCACACCACCCCGTGATGTTTTTCTCACTCCTAATAGTGAATCTAATGTAACACACACCCATACAATGCGCAACAAACCGTGATGTTTTTCTCACTCCTACTAGCGAATCTATGTAACACACACCCATACAATGCGCACCACCCCGTGATGTTTTTCTCACTCCTACTAGTGAATCTATGTAACACACACCAATACAATGCGCACCACACCGTGATGTTTTTCTCACTCCTTCTAGTGAATCTATGTATCACACACCCATACAATGCGCACCACACCGTGATGTTTTTCTCACTCCTACTAGTGAATCTATGTATCACACACCCATACAATGCGCACCACCCCGTGATGTTTTTCTCACTCCTACTAGTGAATGTAATGTAACACACACCCATACAATGCGCACCACCCCGTGATGTTTTTCTCACTCCTACTAGTGAATGTAATGTAACACACACCCAAACAATGCGCACCACCCCGTGATGTTTTTCTCACTCCTACTAGTGAATGTAATGTAACACACACCCATATAATGCGCACCACCCCGTGATGTTTTTCTCACTCCTACTAGTGAATCTAATGTAACACACAACCATACAATGCGCACCACCCCGTGATGTTTTTCTCACTCCTAATAGCGAATCTAATGTAACACACACCCATACAATGCGCAACAAACCGTGATGTTTTTCTCACTCCTACTAGCGAATCTATGTAACACACACCCATACAATGCGCACCACCCCGTGATGTTTTTCTCACTCCTACTAGTGAATCTATGTAACACACACCAATACAATGCG
Organism: Cavia porcellus; assembly: GCF_034190915.1. NCBI lineage: Eukaryota > Metazoa > Chordata > Mammalia > Rodentia > Caviidae > Cavia > Cavia porcellus. Next base: position 194,656 of record NW_026947629.1, read on the forward strand.
CACCACACCGTGATGTTTTTCTCACTCCTTCTAGTGAATCTATGTATCACACACCCATACAATGCGCACCACACCGTGATGTTTTTCTCACTCCTACTAGTGAATCTATGTATCACACACCCATACAATGCGCACCACCCCGTGATGTTTTTCTCACTCCTACTAGTGAATGTAATGTAACACACACCCATACAATGCGCACCACCCCGTGATGTTTTTCTCACTCCTACTAGTGAATGTAATGTAACACACACCCAAACAATGCGCACCACCCCGTGATGTTTTTCTCACTCCTACTAGTGAATGTAATGTAACACACACCCATATAATGCGCACCACCCCGTGATGTTTTTCTCACTCCTACTAGTGAATCTAATGTAACACACAACCATACAATGCGCACCACCCCGTGATGTTTTTCTCACTCCTACTAGTGAATGTAATGTAACACACACCCATACAATGCGCACCACCCTGTGATGTTTTTCTCACTCCTACTAGTGAATCTAATGTAACACACACCCATACAATGCGCACCACCCCGTGATGTTTTTCTCACTCCTATTAGTGAATCTAATGTAACACACACCCATACAATGCGCACCACCCCGTGATGTTTTTCTCACTCCTATTAGTGAATCTAATATAACTCACACCCATACAATGCGCACCACCCCGTGATGTTTTTCTCACTCCTAATAGTGAATCTAATGTAACACACAGCCATACAATGCGCACCACCCCGTGATGTTTTTCTCACTCCTACTAGCGAATCTAATGTAACACATACCCATACAATGCGCACCACCCCGTGATGTTTTTCCTCACTCCTACTAGCGAATCTATGTAACACAAACCCATACAATGCGCACCACCCCGTGATGTTTTTCTCACTCCTACTAGTGAATCTATGTAACACACACCCATACAATGCGCACCATACCGTGATGTTTTTCTCACTCCTACTAGTGAATCTATGTATCACACACCCATACAATGCACACCACCCCGTGATGTTTTTCTCACTCCTGCTAGTGAATGTAATGTAACACACACCGATACAATGCGCACCACCCCGTGATGTTTTTCTCACTCCTACTAGTGAATGTAATGTAACACACACCCATACAATGCGCACCACCCCGTGATGTTTTTCTCACTCCTACTAGTGAATGTAATGTAACACACACCCATACAATGCGCACCACCCCGTGATGTTTTTCTCACTCCTACTAGTGAATGTAATGTAACACACACCCATACAATGCGCACCACCCCGTGATGTTTTTCTCACTCCTACTAGTGAATGTAATGTAACACACACCCATACAATGCGCACCACCCCGTGATGTTTTTCTCACTCCTACTAGTGAATGTAATGTAACACACACCCATACAATGCGCACCACCCCGTGATGTTTTTCTCACTCCTACTAGTGAATGTAATGTAAAACACACCCATACAATGCGCACCACACCGTGATGTTTTCTCACTCCTACTAGTGAATGTAATGTAACACACACCCATACAATGCGCACCACCCCGTGATGTTTTTCTCACTCCTACTAGTGAATGTAATGTAACACACACCCATACAATGCGCACCACCCCGTGATGTTTTTCTCACTCCTACTAGTGAATCTAATGTAACACACACCCATACAAAGCGCACCACCCCGTGATGTTTTTCTCACTCCTACTAGTGAATGTAATGTAACACACACCCATACAATGCGCACCAAAACCGTGATGTTTTTCTCACTCCTACTAGTGAATCTAATGTAACACACAACCATGCAATGCGCACCACCCCGTGATGTATTTCTCACTCCTACTAGTGAATCTAATGTAACACACACGCATGCAATGCGCACCACCCCGTGATGTATTTCTCACTCCTACTAGTGAATCTAATGTAACACACACCCATGCAATGCGCACCACCCCGTGATGTTTTTCTCACTCCTACTAGTGAATGTAATGTAACACACACCCATACGATGCGCACCACCCCGTGATGTTTTTCTCACTCCTACTAGTGAATCTAATGTAACACACACCCATACAATGCGCACCACCCCGTGATGTTTTTCTCACTCCTACTAGTGAATCTAATGTAACACACACCCATACAATGCGCACCACCCCGTGATGTTTTTCTCACTCCTACTAGTGAATCTAATGTAACACACACCCATACAATGCGCACCACCCCGTGATGTTTTTCTCACTCCTACTAGTGAATCTAATGTAACACACACCCATACAATGCGCACCACCCCGTGATGTTTTTCTCACTCCTACTAGTGAATCTAATATAACACACACCCATACAATGCGCACCACCCTGTGATGTTTTTCTCACTCCTATTAGTGAATCTAATGTAACACAAACCCATACAATGCACACCACCCCGTGATGTTTTTCTCACTCCTAATAGTGAATCTAATGTAACACACACCCATACAATGCGCAACACCCCGTGATGTTTTTCTCACTCCTACTAGCGAATCTATGTAACACACACCCATACAATGCGCACCACCCCGTGATGTTTTTCTCACTCCTACTAGTGAATCTATGTAACACACACCAATACAATGCGCACCACACCGTGATGTTTTTCTCACTCCTACTAGTGAATCTATGTATCACACACCCATACAATGCGCACCACCCCGTGATGTTTTTCTCACTCCTACTAGTGAATGTAATGTAACACACACCCATACAATGCGCACCACCCCGTGATGTTTTTCTCACTCCTACTAGTGAATCCAATGTAACACACACCCATACATTGCGCACCACCCCGTGATGTTTTTCTCACTCCTACTAGTGAATCTAATGTGACACACACCCATACAATGCGCACCACCCCGTGATGTTTTTCTCACTCCTACTAGTGAATGTAATGTAACACACACCCATACAATGCGCACCACCCCGTGATGTTTTTCTCACTCCTACTAGTGAATGTAATGTAACACACACCCATACAATGCGCACCACCCCGTGATGTTTTTCTCACTCCTACTAGTGAATGTAATGTAACACACACCCAAACAATGCGAACCACCCCGTGATGTTTTTCTCACTCCTACTAGTGAATGTAATGTAACACACAGCCATACAATGCGCACCACCCCGTGATGTTTTTCTCACTCCTATTAGTGAATCTAATGTAACACACACCCATACAATGCGCAACACCCCGTGATGTTTTTCTCACTCCTACTAGCGAATCTATGTAACACACACCCATACAATGCGCACCACCCCGTGATGTTTTTCTCACTCCTACTAGTGAATCTATGTAACACACACCAATACAATGCGCACCACACCGTGATGTTTTTCTCACTCCTACTAGTGAATCTATGTATCACACACCCATACAATGCGCACCACCCCGTGATGTTTTTCTCACTCCTACTAGTGAATGTAATGTAACACACACCCATACAATGCGCACCACCCCGTGATGTTTTTCTCACTCCTACTAGTGAATCCAATGTAACACACACCCATACATTGCGCACCACCCCGTGATGTTTTTCTCACTCCTACTAGTGAATCTAATGTGACACACACCCATACAATGCGCACCACCCCGTGATGTTTTTCTCACTCCTACTAGTGAATGTAATGTAACACACACCCATACAATGCGCACCACCCCGTGATGTTTTTCTCACTCCTACTAGTGAATGTAATGTAACACACACCCATACAATGCGCACCACCCCGTGATGTTTTTCTCACTCCTACTAGTGAATGTAATGTAACACACACCCAAACAATGCGAACCACCCCGTGATGTTTTTCTCACTCCTACTAGTGAATGTAATGTAACACACACCCATACAATGCGCACCACCCCGTGATGTTTTTCTCACTCCTACTAGTGAATCTAATGTAACACACAACCATACAATGCGCACCACCCCGTGATGTTTTTCTCACTCCTACTAGTGAATGTAATGTAACACACACCCATACAATGCGCACCACCCTGTGATGTTTTTCTCACTCCTACTAGTGAATCTAATGTAACACACAGCCATACAATGCGCACCACCCCGTGATGTTTTTCTCACTCCTATTAGTGAATCTAATGTAACACACACCCATACAATGCGCACCACTCCGTGATGTTTTTCTCACTCCTACTAGTGAATCTATGTAACACACACCAATACAATGCGCACCACACCGTGATGTTTTTCTCACTCCTTCTAGTGAATCTATGTATCAGACACCCATACAATGCGCACCACACCGTGATGTTTTTCTCACTCCTACTAGTGAATCTATGTATCACACACCCATACAATGCGCACCACCCCGTGATGTTTTTCTCACTCCTACTAGTGAATGTAATGTAACACACACCCATACAATGCGCACCACCCCGTGATGTTTTTCTCACTCCTACTAGTGAATGTAATGTAACACACACCCATACAATGCGCACCACCCCGTGATGTTTTTCTCACTCCTACTAGTGAATGTAATGTAACACACACCCAAACAATAGCACCACCCCGTGATGTTTTTCTCACTCCTACTAGTGAATGTAATGTAACACACACCCATATAATGCGCACCACCCCGTGATGTTTTTCTCACTCCTACTAGTGAATCTAATGTAACACACAACCATACAATGCGCACCACCCCGTGATGTTTTTCTCACTCCTACTAGTGAATGTAATGTAACACACACCCATACAATGCGCACCACCCTGTGATGTTTTTCTCACTCCTACTAGTGAATCTAATGTAACACACACCCATACAATGCGCACCACCCCGTGATGTTTTTCTCACTCCTATTAGTGAATCTAATGTAACACACACCCATACAATGCGCACCACCCCGTGATGTTTTTCTCACTCCGACTATTGAATCTAATGTAACACAAAACCATACAATGCGCACCACCCCGTGATGTTCTTCTCACTCCTACTAGTGAATCTAATGTAACACACAACCATACAATGCGCAACACCCCGTGATGTTTTTCTCACTCCTACTAGTGAATCTAATGTAACACACAACCATACAATGCGCAACACCCCGTGATGTTTTTCTCACTCCTACTAGTGAATCTAATGTAACACACACCCATACAATGCGCACCACCCCGTGATGTTTTTCTCACTCCTACTAGTGAATGTAATGTAACACACACCCAAACAATGCGCACCACCCCGTGATGTTTTTCTCACTCCTACTAGTGAATGTAATGTAATACACACCCATACAATGTGCACCACCCCGTGATGTTTTTCTCACTCCTACTAGTGAATCTAATGTAACACACAACCATACAATGCGCACCACCCCGTGATGTTTTTCTCACTCCTACTAGTGAATGTAATGTAACACACACCCATACAATGCGCACCACCCTGTGATGTTTTTCTCACTCCTACTAGTGAATCTAATGTAACACACAGCCATACAATGCGCACCACCCCGTGATGTTTTTCTCACTCCTATTAGTGAATCTAATGTAACACACACCCATACAATGCGCACCACCCCGTGATGTTTTTCTCACTCCTATTAGTGAATCTAATATAACTCACACCCATACAATGCGCACCACCCCGTGATGTTTTTCTCACTCCTAATAGTGAATCTAATGTAACACACAGCCATACAATGCGCACCACCCCGTGATGTTTTTCTCACTCCTACTAGCGAATCTAATGTAACACATACCCATACAATGCGCACCACCCCGTGATGTTTTTCCTCACTCCTACTAGCGAATCTATGTAACACAAACCCATACAATGCACACCACCCCGTGATGTTTTTCTCACTCCTACTAGTGAATCTATGTAACACACACCCATACAATGCGCACCATACCGTGATGTTTTTCTCACTCCTACTAGTGAATCTATGTATCACACACCCATACAATGCACACCACCCCGTGATGTTTTTCTCACTCCTGCTAGTGAATGTAATGTAACACACACCCATACAATGCGCACCACCCCGTGATGTTTTTCTCACTCCTACTAGTGAATGTAATGTAACACACACCAATACAATGCGCACCACCCCGTGATGTTTTTCTCACTCCTACTAGTGAATGTAATGTAACACACACCCATACAATGCGCACCACCCCGTGATGTTTTTCTCACTCCTACTAGTGAATGTAAATGTAACAAACACCCATACAATGCGCACCACCCCGTGATGTTTTTCTCACTCCTACTAGCGAATCTAATGTAACACATACCCATACAATGCGCACCACCCCGTGATGTTTTTCCTCACTCCTACTAGCGAATCTATGTAACACAAACCCATACAATGCACACCACCCCGTGATGTTTTTCTCACTCCTACTAGTGAATCTATGTAACACACACCCATACAATGCGCACCATACCGTGATGTTTTTCTCACTCCTACTAGTGAATCTATGTATCACACACCCATACAATGCACACCACCCCGTGATGTTTTTCTCACTCCTGCTAGTGAATGTAATGTAACACACACCCATACAATGCGCACCACCCCGTGATGTTTTTCTCACTCCTACTAGTGAATGTAATGTAACACACACCCATACAATGCGCACCACCCCGTGATGTTTTTCTCACTCCTACTAGTGAATGTAAATGTAACAAACACCCATACAATGCGCACCACCCCGTGATGTTTTTCTCACTCCTACTAGTGAATGTAAATGTAACACACACCCATACAATGCGCACCACCCCGTGATGTTTTTCTCACTCCTACTAGTGAATGTAATGTAAAACACACCCATACAATGCGCACCACCCCGTGATGTTTTTCTCACTCCTACTAGTGAATGTAATGTAACACACACCCATAAAATGCGCACCACCCCGTGATGTTTTTCTCACTCCTACTAGTGAATGTAATGTAACACACACCCATAAAATGCGCACCACACCGTGATGTTTTTCTCACTCCTACTAGTGAATGTAATGTAACACAGACCATACAATGCGCACCAGCCCTTGATGTTTTTCTCACTCCTACTAGTCAATGTAATGTAACACACACCCATACAATGCGCACCACCCCGTGATGTTTTTCTCACTCCTATTAGTGAATCTAATGTAACACACACCCATACAATGCGCACCACCCCGTGATGTTTTTCTCACTCCTATTAGTGAATCTAATATAACTCACACCCATACAATGCGCACCACCCCGTGATGTTTTTCTCACTCCTAATAGTGAATCTAATGTAACACACAGCCATACAATGCGCACCACCCCGTGATGTTCTTCTCACTCCTACTAGTGAATCTAATGTAACACACAACCATACAATGCGCAACACCCCGTGATGTTTTTCTCACTCCTACTAGTGAATCTAATGTAACACACAACCATACAATGCGCAACACCCCGTGATGTTTTTCTCACTCCTACTAGTGAATCTAATGTAACACACACCCATACAATGCGCACCACCCCGTGATGTTTTTCTCACTCCTACTAGTGAATGTAATGTAACACACACCCAAACAATGCGCACCACCCCGTGATGTTTTTCTCACTCCTACTAGTGAATGTAATGTAATACACACCCATACAATGTGCACCACCCCGTGATGTTTTTCTCACTCCTACTAGTGAATCTAATGTAACACACAACCATACAATGCGCACCACCCCGTGATGTTTTTCTCACTCCTACTAGTGAATGTAATGTAACACACACCCATACAATGCGCACCACCCTGTGATGTTTTTCTCACTCCTACTAGTGAATCTAATGTAACACACAGCCATACAATGCGCACCACCCCGTGATGTTTTTCTCACTCCTATTAGTGAATCTAATGTAACACACACCCATACAATGCGCACCACCCCGTGATGTTTTTCTCACTCCTATTAGTGAATCTAATATAACTCACACCCATACAATGCGCACCACCCCGTGATGTTTTTCTCACTCCTAATAGTGAATCTAATGTAACACACAGCCATACAATGCGCACCACCCCGTGATGTTTTTCTCACTCCTACTAGCGAATCTAATGTAACACATACCCATACAATGCGCACCACCCCGTGATGTTTTTCCTCACTCCTACTAGCGAATCTATGTAACACAAACCCATACAATGCACACCACCCCGTGATGTTTTTCTCACTCCTACTAGTGAATCTATGTAACACACACCCATACAATGCGCACCATACCGTGATGTTTTTCTCACTCCTACTAGTGAATCTATGTATCACACACCCATACAATGCACACCACCCCGTGATGTTTTTCTCACTCCTGCTAGTGAATGTAATGTAACACACACCCATACAATGCGCACCACCCCGTGATGTTTTTCTCACTCCTACTAGTGAATGTAATGTAACACACACCAATACAATGCGCACCACCCCGTGATGTTTTTCTCACTCCTACTAGTGAATGTAATGTAACACACACCCATACAATGCGCACCACCCCGTGATGTTTTTCTCACTCCTACTAGTGAATGTAAATGTAACAAACACCCATACAATGCGCACCACCCCGTGATGTTTTTCTCACTCCTACTAGCGAATCTAATGTAACACATACCCATACAATGCGCACCACCCCGTGATGTTTTTCCTCACTCCTACTAGCGAATCTATGTAACACAAACCCATACAATGCACACCACTCCGTGATGTTTTTCTCACTCCTACTAGTGAATCTATGTAACACACACCCATACAATGCGCACCATACCGTGATGTTTTTCTCACTCCTACTAGTGAATCTATGTATCACACACCCATACAATGCACACCACCCCGTGATGTTTTTCTCACTCCTGCTAGTGAATGTAATGTAACACACACCCATACAATGCGCACCACCCCGTGATGTTTTTCTCACTCCTACTAGTGAATGTAATGTAACACACACCAATACAATGCGCACCACCCCGTGATGTTTTTCTCACTCCTACTAGTGAATGTAATGTAACACACACCCATACAATGCGCACCACCCCGTGATGTTTTTCTCACTCCTACTAGTGAATGTAAATGTAACAAACACCCATACAATGCGCACCACCCCGTGATGTTTTTCTCACTCCTACTAGTGAATGTAAATGTAACACACACCCATACAATGCGCACCACCCCGTGATGTTTTTCTCACTCCTACTAGTGAATGTAATGTAAAACACACCCATACAATGCGCACCACCCCGTGATGTTTTTCTCACTCCTACTAGTGAATGTAATGTAACACACACCCATAAAATGCGCACCACCCCGTGATGTTTTTCTCACTCCTACTAGTGAATGTAATGTAACACACACCCATAAAATGCGCACCACACCGTGATGTTTTTCTCACTCCTACTAGTGAATGTAATGTAACACAGACCATACAATGCGCACCAGCCCTTGATGTTTTTCTCACTCCTACTAGTCAATGTAATGTAACACACACCCATACAATGCGCACCACCCCGTGATGTTTTTCTCACTCCTATTAGTGAATCTAATGTAACACACACCCATACAATGCGCACCACCCCGTGATGTTTTTCTCACTCCTATTAGTGAATCTAATATAACTCACACCCATACAATGCGCACCACCCCGTGATGTTTTTCTCACTCCTAATAGTGAATCTAATGTAACACACAGCCATACAATGCGCACCACCCCGTGATGTTTTTCTCACTCCTACTAGCGAATCTAATGTAACACATACCCATACAATGCGCACCACCCCGTGATGTTTTTCCTCACTCCTACTAGCGAATCTATGTAACACAAACCCATACAATGCGCACCACCCCGTGATGTTTTTCTCACTCCTACTAGTGAATCTATGTAACACACACCCATACAATGCGCACCATACCGTGATGTTTTTCTCACTCCTACTAGTGAATCTATGTATCACACACCCATACAATGCACACCACCCCGTGATGTTTTTCTCACTCCTGCTAGTGAATGTAATGTAACACACACCCATACAATGCGCACCACCCCGTGATGTTTTTCTCACTCCTACTAGTGAATGTAATGTAACACACACCCATACAATGCGCACCACCCCGTGATGTTTTTCTCACTCCTACTAGTGAATGTAATGTAACACACACCCATACAATGCGCACCACCCCGTGATGTTTTTCTCACTCCTACTAGTGAATGTAATGTAACACACACCCATGCAATGCGCACCACCCCGTGATGTTTTTCTCACTCCTACTAGTGAATGTAATGTAACACACACCCATACAATGCGCACCACCCCGTGATGTTTTTCTCACTCCTACTAGTGAATGTAATGTAAAACACACCCATACAATGCGCACCACCCCGTGATGTTTTCTCACTCCTACTAGTGAATGTAATGTAACACACACCCATACAATGCGCACCACCCCGTGATGTTTTTCTCACTCCTACTAGTGAATGTAATGTAACACACACCCATACAATGCGCACCACCCCGTGATGTTTTTCTCACTCCTACTAGTGAATGTAATGTAACACACACCCATACAATGCGCACCACCCCGTGATGTTTTTCTCACTCCTACTAGTGAATGTAATGTAACACACACCCATGCAATGCGCACCACCCCGTGATGTTTTTCTCACTCCTACTAGTGAATGTAATGTAACACACACCCATGCAATGCGCACCACCCCGTGATGTTTTTCTCACTCCTACTAGTGAATGTAATGTAAAACACACCCATACAATGCGCACCACCCCGTGATGTTTTCTCACTCCTACTAGTGAATGTAATGTAACACACACCCATACAATGCGCACCACCCCGTGATGTTTTTCTCACTCCTACTAGTGAATGTAATGTAACACACACCCATACAATGCGCACCACCCCGTGATGTTTTTCTCACTCCTACTAGTGAATCTAATGTAATACACACCCATACAAAGCGCACCACCCCGTGATGTTTTTCTCACTCCTACTAGTGAATGTAATGTAACACACACCCATACAATGCGCACCACCCCGTGATGTTTTTCTCACTCCTACTAGTGAATCTAATGTAACACACACCCATGCAATGCGCACCACCCCGTGATGTATTTCTCACTCCTACTAGTGAATCTAATGTAACACACACCCATGCAATGCGCACCACCCCGTGATGTATTTCTCACTCCTACTAGTGAATCTAATGTAACACACACCCATGCAATGCGCACCACACCGTGATGTTTTTCTCACTCCTACTAGTGAATGTAATGTAACACACACCCATACGATGCGCACCACCCCGTGATGTTTTTCTCACTCCTACTAGTGAATCTAATGTAACACACACCCATACAATGCGCACCACCCCGTGATGTTTTTCTCACTCCTACTAGTGAATCTAATGTAACACACACCCATACAATGCGCACCACCCCGTGATGTTTTTCTCACTCCTACTAGTGAATCTAATGTAACACACACCCATACAATGCGCACCACCCCGTGATGTTTTTCTCACTCCTACTAGTGAATCTAATGTAACACACACCCATACAATGCGCACCACCCCGTGATGTTTTTCTCACTCCTACTAGTGAATCTAATATAACACACACCCATACAATGCGCACCACCCTGTGATGTTTTTCTCACTCCTATTAGTGAATCTAATGTAACACAAACCCATACAATGCACACCACCCCGTGATGTTTTTCTCACTCCTAATAGTGAATCTAATGTAACACACACCCATACAATGCGCAACACCCCGTGATGTTTTTCTCACTCCTACTAGCGAATCTATGTAACACACACCCATACAATGCGCACCACCCCGTGATGTTTTTCTCACTCCTACTAGTGAATCTATGTAACACACACCAATACAATGCGCACCACACAGTGATGTTTTTCTCACTCCTTCTAGTGAATCTATGTATCACACACCCATACAATGCGCACCACACCGTGATGTTTTTCTCACTCCTACTAGTGAATCTATGTATCACACACCCATACAATGCGCACCACCCCGTGATGTTTTTCTCACTCCTACTAGTGAATGTAATGTACCACACGCCCATACAATGCGCACCACCCCGTGATGTTTTTCTCACTCCTACTAGTGAATCCAATGTAACACACACCCATACATTGCGCACCACCCCGTGATGTTTTTCTCACTCCTACTAGTGAATCTAATGTGACACACACCCATACAATGCGCACCACCCCGTGATGTTTTTCTCACTCCTACTAGTGAATGTAATGTAACACACACCCATACAATGCGCACCACCCCGTGATGTTTTTCTCACTCCTACTAGTGAATGTAATGTAACACACACCCATACAATGCGCACCACCCCGTGATGTTTTTCTCACTCCTACTAGTGAATGTAATGTAACACACACCCAAACAATGCGCACCACCCCGTGATGTTTTTCTCACTCCTACTAGTGAATGTAATGTAATACACACCCATACAATGCGCACCACCCCGTGATGTTTTTCTCACTCCTACTAGTGAATCTAATGTAACACACAACCATACAATGCGCACCACCCCGTGATGTTTTTCTCACTCCTACTAGTGAATGTAATGTAACACACACCCATACAATGCGCACCACCCTGTGATGTTTTTCTCACTCCTACTAGTGAATCTAATGTAACACACAGCCATACAATGCGCACCACCCCGTGATGTTTTTCTCACTCCTATTAGTGAATCTAATGTAACACACACCCATACAATGCGCACCACCCCGTGATGTTTTTCTCACTCCTATTAGTGAATCTAATATAACTCACACCCATACAATGCGCACCACCCCGTGATGTTTTTCTCACTCCTAATAGTGAATCTAATGTAACACACAGCCATACAATGCGCACCACCCCGTGATGTTTTTCTCACTCCTACTAGCGAATCTAATGTAACACATACCCATACAATGCGCACCACCCCGTGATGTTTTTCTCACTCCTACTAGTGAATCTATGTAACACACACCCATACAATGCGCACCATACCGTGATGTTTTTCTCACTCCTACTAGTGAATCTATGTATCACACACCCATACAATGCACACCACCCCGTGATGTTTTTCTCACTCCTGCTAGTGAATGTAATGTAACACACACCCATACAATGCGCACCACCCCTGATGTTTTTCTCACTCCTACTAGTGAATGTAATGTAACACACACCCATACAATGCGCACCACCCCGTGATGTTTTTCTCACTCCTACTAGTGAATGTAATGTAACACACACCCATACAATGCGCACCACCCCGTGATGTTTTTCTCACTCCTACTAGTGAATGTAAATGTAACACACACCCATACAATGCGCACCACCCCGTGATGTTTTTCTCACTCCTACTAGTGAATGTAAATGTAACACACACCCATACAATGCGCACCACCCCGTGATGTTTTTCTCACTCCTACTAGTGAATGTAATGTAACACACACCCATACAATGCGCACCACCCCGTGATGTTTTTCTCACTCCTACTAGTGAATGTAATGTAACACACACCCATAAAATGCGCACCACCCCGTGATGTTTTTCTCACTCCTACTAGTGAATGTAATGTAACACACACCCATAAAATGCGCACCACACCGTGATGTTTTTCTCACTCCTACTAGTGAATGTAATGTAACACAGACCATACAATGCGCACCAGCCCTTGATGTTTTTCTCACTCCTACTAGTCAATGTAATGTAACACACACCCATACAATGCGCACCACCCCTTGATGTTTTTCTCACTCCTACTAGTGAATCTAATGTAACACACACCCATACAATGGGCACCACCCCGTGATGTTTTTCTCACTCCTACTAGTGAATCTAATGTAACACACACCCATACAATGCGCACCACCCCGTGATGTTTTTCTCACTCCTACTAGTGAATCTAATGTAACACACACCCATACAATGTGCACCACCCCGTGATGTTTTTCTCACTCCTACTAGTGAATCTAATGTAACACACACCCATACAATGCGCACCACCCGGTGATGTTTTTCTCACTCCTACTAGTGAATCTAATGTAACACGCACACATACAATGCGCACCACCCCGCGATATTTTTCAGAAACCTATCCTACATTACCACTGCATGTTCACTGACCTCCCCATGCTGACCACCCCGCGGTGCTTTTCTCTATCCTACATTGCCACTCACGGCCTATTCTAATTCAGACCCTCCAATTCACACCACCCCGTGATGTTTTTCTCACTCCTATTAGTGAATGTAATGTAACACACACCCATACAATGCACACCACCCCTTGATGTTTTTCTCACTCCTACTAGTGAATGTAATGTAACACACACCCATACAATGCGCACCACCCCGTGATGTTTTTCTCATTAATACTAGTGAATGTAATGTAACACACACCCATACAATGCGCACCACCCCGTGATGTTTTTCTCACTCCTACTAGTCAATGTAATGTAACACACACCCATACAATGCGCACCACCCCGTGATGTATTTCTCACTCCAACTAGTGAAACTAATGTAACACACACCCATGCAATGCGCACCACCCCGTGATGTATTTCTCACTCCTACTAGTGAATATAATGTAACACACACCCATGCAATGCGCACCACCCCGTGATGTTTTTCTCACTCCTACTAGTGAATCTAATGTAACACACAACCATACAATGCGCACCACCCCGTGATGTTTTTCTCACTCCTACTAGTGAATGTAATGTAACACACACCCATACAATGCGCACCACCCCGTGATGTTTTTCTCACTCCTACTAGTGAATGTAATGTAACACACACCCATACAATGCGCACCACCCTGTGATGTTTTTCTCACTCCTACTAGTGAATGTAATGTAACACACACCCAAACAATGCGACCCACCCCGTGATGTTTTTCTCACTCCTACTAGTGAATGTAATGTAACACACACCCATACAATGCGCACCACCCCGTGATGTTTTTCTCACTCCTACTAGTGAATCTAATGCAACACACACCCATACAATGCGCACCAACCCGTGATGTTTTTCTCACTCCTAGTAGTGAATCTAATGTTACACACACCCATACAATGCGCACCACCCCGTGATGTTTTTCTCACTCCTACTAGTGAATCTAATGTAACACACACCCATACAATGCGCACCACCCCGTGATGTTTTTCTCACTCCTACTAGTGAATCTAATGTAACACACACCCATGCAATGCGCACCACCCCGTGATGTTTTTCTCACTCCTACTAGCGAATCTAATGTAACACACACCCATACAATGCGCACCACCCCGTGATGTTTTTCTCACTCCTACTAGTGAATCTATGTAACACACACCCATACAATGCGCACCACCCCGTGATGTTTTTCTCAATCCTACTAGTGAATCTATGTAACACACACCCATACAATGCGCACAACACCGTGATGTTTTTCTCACTCCTACTAGTGAATCTATGTATCACACACCCATACAATGCGCACCACCCCGTGATGTTTTTCTCACTCCTACTAGTGAATGTAATGTAACACACACCCATACAATGCGCACCACCCCGTGATGTTTTTCTCACTCCTACTAGTGAATGTAATGTAACACACACCCATACAATGCGCACCACCCCGTGATGTTTTTCTCACTCCTACTAGTGAATGTAATGTAACACACACCCATACAATGCGCACCACCCCGTGATGTTTTTCTCACTCCTACTAGTGAATGTAATGTAAAACACACCCATACAATGCGCACCACCCCGTGATGTTTTCTCACTCCTACTAGTGAATGTAATGTAACACACACCCATACAATGCGCACCACCCCGTGATGTTTTTCTCACTCCTACTAGTGAATGTAATGTAACACACACCCATACAATGCGCACCACCCCGTGATGTTTTTCTCACTCCTACTAGTGAATCTAATGTAACACACACCCATACAAAGCGCACCACCCCGTGATGTTTTTCTCACTCCTACTAGTGAATGTAATGTAACACACACACATACAATGCGCACCACCCCGTGATGTTTTTCTCACTCCTACTAGTGAATCTAATGTAACACACACCCATGCAATGCGCACCACCCCGTGATGTATTTCTCACTCCTACTAGTGAATCTAATGTAACACACACCCATGCAATGCGCACCACCCCGTGATGTATTTCTCACTCCTACTAGTGAATCTAATGTAACACACACCCATGCAATGCGCACCACACCGTGATGTTTTTCTCACTCCTACTAGTGAATGTAATGTAACACACACCCATACAATGCGCACCACCCCGTGATGTTTTTCTCACTCCTACTAGTGAATCTAATGTAACACACACCCATACAATGCGCACCACCCCGTGATGTTTTTCTCACTCCTACTAGTGAATCTAATGTAACACACACCCATACAATGCGCACCACCCCGTGATGTTTTTCTCACTCCTACTAGTGAATCTAATGTAACACACACCCATACAATGCGCACCACCCCGTGATGTTTTTCTCACTCCTACTAGTGAATCTAATGTAACACACACCCATACAATGCGCACCACCCCGTGATGTTTTTCTCACTCCTACTAGTGAATCTAATATAACACACACCCATACAATGCGCACCACCCTGTGATGTTTTTCTCACTCCTATTAGTGAATCTAATGTAACACAAACCCATACAATGCACACCACCCCGTGATGTTTTTCTCACTCCTAATAGTGAATCTAATGTAACACACACCCATACAATGCGCAACACCCCGTGATGTTTTTCTCACTCCTACTAGCGAATCTATGTAACACACACCCATACAATGCGCACCACCCCGTGATGTTTTTCTCACTCCTACTAGTGAATCTATGTAACACACACCAATACAATGCGCACCACACCGTGATGTTTTTCTCACTCCTTCTAGTGAATCTATGTATCACACACCCATACAATGCGCACCACACCGTGATGTTTTTCTCACTCCTACTAGTGAATCTATGTATCACACACCCATACAATGCGCACCACCCCGTGATGTTTTTCTCACTCCTACTAGTGAATGTAATTTAACACACACCCATGCAATGCGCACCACCCCGTGATGTTTTTCTCACTCCTACTAGTGAATCC
This sequence comes from Cavia porcellus, assembly GCF_034190915.1. NCBI lineage: Eukaryota > Metazoa > Chordata > Mammalia > Rodentia > Caviidae > Cavia > Cavia porcellus. The sequence goes on from NW_026947629.1 coordinate 211,822, forward strand.
AATGTAACACACACCCATACATTGCGCACCACCCCGTGATGTTTTTCTCACTCCTACTAGTGAATCTAATGTGACACACACCCATACAATGCGCACCACCCCGTGATGTTTTTCTCACTCCTACTAGTGAATGTAATGTAACACACACCCATACAATGCGCACCACCCCGTGATGTTTTTCTCACTCCTACTAGTGAATGTAATGTAACACACACCCATACAATGCGCACCACCCCGTGATGTTTTTCTCACTCCTACTAGTGAATGTAATGTAACACACACCCAAACAATGCGCACCACCCCGTGATGTTTTTCTCACTCCTACTAGTGAATGTAATGTAATACACACCCATACAATGCGCACCACCCCGTGATGTTTTTCTCACTCCTACTAGTGAATCTAATGTAACACACAACCATACAATGCGCACCACCCCGTGATGTTTTTCTCACTCCTACTAGTGAATGTAATGTAACACACACCCATACAATGCGCACCACCCTGTGATGTTTTTCTCACTCCTACTAGTGAATCTAATGTAACACACAGCCATACAATGCGCACCACCCCGTGATGTTTTTCTCACTCCTATTAGTGAATCTAATGTAACACACACCCATACAATGCGCACAACCCGTGATGTTTTTCTCACTCCTATTAGTGAATCTAATATAACTCACACCCATACAATGCGCACCACCCCGTGATGTTTTTCTCACTCCTAATAGTGAATCTAATGTAACACACAGCCATACAATGCGCACCACCCCGTGATGTTTTTCTCACTCCTACTAGCGAATCTAATGTAACACATACCCATACAATGCGCACCACCCCGTGATGTTTTTCCACACTCCTACTAGCGAATCTATGTAACACAAACCCATACAATGCGCACCACCCCGTGATGTTTTTCTCACTCCTACTAGTGAATCTATGTAACACACACCCATACAATGCGCACCATACCGTGATGTTTTTCTCACTCCTACTAGTGAATCTATGTATCACACACCCATACAATGCACACCACCCCGTGATGTTTTTCTCACTCCTGCTAGTGAATGTAATGTAACACACACCCATACAATGCGCACCACCCCGTGATGTTTTTCTCACTCCTACTAGTGAATGTAATGTAACACACACCCATACAATGCGCACCACCCCGTGATGTTTTTCTCACTCCTACTAGTGAATGTAATGTAACACACACCCATACAATGCGCACCACCCCGTGATGTTTTTCTCACTCCTACTAGTGAATGTAAATGTAACACACACCCATACAATGCGCACCACCCCGTGATGTTTTTCTCACTCCTACTAGTGAATGTAAATGTAACACACACCCATACAATGCGCACCACCCCGTGATGTTTTTCTCACTCCTACTAGTGAATGTAATGTAACACACACCCATACAATGCGCACCACACCGTGATGTTTTTCTCACTCCTACTAGTGAATGTAATGTAACACACACCCATAAAATGCGCACCGCCCCGTGATGTTTTTCTCACTCCTACTAGTGAATGTAATGTAACACACACCCATAAAATGCGCACCACACCGTGATGTTTTTCTCACTCCTACTAGTGAATGTAATGTAACACAGACCATACAATGCGCACCAGCCCTTGATGTTTTTCTCACTCCTACTAGTCAATGTAATGTAACACACACCCATACAATGCGCACCACCCCTTGATGTTTTTCTCACTCCTACTAGTGAATCTAATGTAACACACACCCATACAATGGGCACCACCCCGTGATGTTTTTCTCACTCCTACTAGTGAATCTAATGTAACACACACCCATACAATGCGCACCACCCCGTGATGTTTTTCTCACTCCTACTAGTGAATCTAATGTAACACACACCCATACAATGTGCACCACCCCGTGATGTTTTTCTCACTCCTACTAGTGAATCTAATGTAACACACACCCATACAATGCGCACCACCCCGTGATGTTTTTCTCACTCCTACTAGTGAATCTAATGTAACACGCACACATACAATGCGCACCACCCCGCGATATTTTTCAGAAACCTATCCTACATTACCACTGCATGTTCACTGACCTCCCCATGCTGACCACCCCGCGGTGCTTTTCTCTATCCTACATTGCCACTCACGGCCTATTCTAATTCAGACCCTCCAATTCACACCACCCCGTGATGTTTTTCTCACTCCTATTAGTGAATGTAATGTAACACACACCCATACAATGCACACCACCCCTTGATGTTTTTCTCACTCCTACTAGTGAATGTAATGTAACACACACCCATACAATGCGCACCACCCCGTGATGTTTTTCTCACTCCTACTAGTCAATGTAATGTAACACACACCCATACAATGCGCACCACCCCGTGATGTATTTCTCACTCCAACTAGTGAAACTAATGTAACACACACCCATGCAATGCGCACCACCCCGTGATGTATTTCTCACTCCTACTAGTGAATATAATGTAACACACACCCATGCAATGCGCACCACCCCGTGATGTTTTTCTCACTCCTACTAGTGAATCTAATGTAACACACAACCATACAATGCGCACCACCCCGTGATGTTTTTCTCACTCCTACTAGTGAATGTAATGTAACACACACCCATACAATGCGCACCACCCCGTGATGTTTTTCTCACTCCTAATAGTGAATGTAATGTAACACACACCCATACAATGCGCACCACCCCGTGATGTTTTTCTCACTCCTACTAGTGAATGTAATGTAACACACACCCATACAATGCGACCCACCCCGTGATGTTTTTCTCACTCCTACTAGGGAATGTAATGTAACACACACCCATACAATGCGCACCACCCCGTGATGTTTTTCTCACTCCTACTAGTGAATCTAATGCAACACACACCCATACAATGCGCACCAACCCGTGATGTTTTTCTCACTCCTAGTAGTGAATCTAATGTTACACACACCCATACAATGCGCACCACCCCGTGATGTTTTTCTCACTCCTACTAGTGAATCTAATGTAACACACACCCATGCAATGCGCACCACCCCGTGATGTTTTTCTCACTCCTACTAGCGAATCTAATGTAACACACACCCATACAATGCGCACCACCCCGTGATGTTTTTCTCAATCCTACTAGTGAATCTATGTAACACACACCCATACAATGCGCACAACACCGTGTTGTTTTTCTCACTCCTACTAGTGAATCTATGTATCACACACCCATACAATGCGCACCACCCCGTGATGTTTTTCTCACTCCTACTAGTGAATGTAATGTAACACACACCCATACAATGCGCACCACCCCGTGATGTTTTTCTCACTCCTACTAGTGAATCTAATGTAACACACACCCATACAATGCGCACCACCCCGTGATGTTTTTCTCACTCCTACTAGTGAATGTAATGTAACACACACCCATACAATGCACACCACCCCGTGATGTTTTTCTCACTCCTACTAGTGAATCTAATGTAACACACACCCATACAATGCGCACCACCCGGTGATGTTTTTCTCACTCCTACTAGTGAATCTAATGTAACACGCACACATACAATGCGCACCACCCCGCGATATTTTTCAGAAACCTATCCTACATTACCACTGCATGTTCACTGACCTCCCCATGCTGACCACCCCGCGGTGCTTTTCTCTATCCTACATTGCCACTCACGGCCTATTCTAATTCAGACCCTCCAATTCACACCACCCCGTGATGTTTTTCTCACTCCTATTAGTGAATGTAATGTAACACACACCCATACAATGCACACCACCCCTTGATGTTTTTCTCACTCCTACTAGTGAATGTAATGTAACACACACCCATACAATGCGCACCACCCCGTGATGTTTTTCTCACTAATACTAGTGAATGTAATGTAACACACACCCATACAATGCGCACCACCCCGTGATGTTTTTCTCACTCCTACTAGTCAATGTAATGTAACACACACCCATACAATGCGCACCACCCCGTGATGTATTTCTCACTCCAACTAGTGAAACTAATGTAACACACACCCATGCAATGCGCACCACCCCGTGATGTATTTCTCACTCCTACTAGTGAATATAATGTAACACACACCCATGCAATGCGCACCACCCCGTGATGTTTTTCTCACTCCTACTAGTGAATCTAATGTAACACACAACCATACAATGCGCACCACCCCGTGATGTTTTTCTCACTCCTACTAGTGAATGTAATGTAACACACACCCATACAATGCGCACCACCCCGTGATGTTTTTCTCACTCCTAATAGTGAATGTAATGTAACACACACCCATACAATGCGCACCACCCCGTGATGTTTTTCTCACTCCTACTAGTGAATGTAATGTAACACACACCCAAACAATGCGACCCACCCCGTGATGTTTTTCTCACTCCTACTAGTGAATGTAATGTAACACACACCCATACAATGCGCACCACCCCGTGATGTTTTTCTCACTCCTACTAGTGAATCTAATGCAACACACACCCATACAATGCGCACCAACCCGTGATGTTTTTCTCACTCCTAGTAGTGAATCTAATGTTACACACACCCATACAATGCGCACCACCCCGTGATGTTTTTCTCACTCCTACTAGTGAATCTAATGTAACACACACCCATACAATGCGCACCACCCCGTGATGTTTTTCTCACTCCTACTAGTGAATCTAATGTAACACACACCCATGCAATGCGCACCACCCCGTGATGTTTTTCTCACTCCTACTAGCGAATCTAATGTAACACACACCCATACAATGCGCACCACCCCGTGATGTTTTTCTCACTCCTACTAGTGAATCTATGTAACACACACCCATACAATGCGCACCACCCCGTGATGTTTTTCTCAATCCTACTAGTGAATCTATGTAACACACACCCATACAATGCGCACAACACCGTGATGTTTTTCTCACTCCTACTAGTGAATCTATGTATCACACACCCATACAATGCGCACCACCCCGTGATGTTTTTCTCACTCCTACTAAGGAATGTAATGTAACACACACCCATACAATGCGCACCACCCCGTGATGTTTTTCTCACTCCTACTAGTGAATCTAATGTAACACACACCCATACAATGCGCACCACCCCGTGATGTTTTTCTCACTCCTACTAGTGAATGTAATGTAACACACACCCATACAATGCGCACCACCCCGTGATGTTTTTCTCACTCCTACTAGTGAATGTAATGTAACACACACCCATACAATGCGCACCACCCCGTGATGTTTTTCTCACTCCTGCTAGTGAATGTAATGTAACACACACCCATACAATGCACACCACCCCGTGATGTTTTTCTCACTCCTGCTAGTGAATTTAATGTAACACACACCCATACAATGCGCACCACCCCGTGATGTTTTTCTCACTCCTGCTAGTGAATGTAATGTAACACACACCCATACAGTGCGCACCACCCCGTGATGTTTTTCTCACTCCTACTATTGAATGTAATGTAACACACACCCATACAATGCGCACCACCGCGTGATGTTTTTCTCACTCCTACTAGTGAATGTAATGTAACACACACCCATACAATGCGCACCACACCGTGATGTTTTTCTCACTCCTACTAGTGAATGTAATGTAACACAGACCATACAATGCGAACCACCCCTTGATGTTTTTCTCACTCCTACTAGTCAATGTAATGTAACACACACCCATACAATGCGCACCACCCCGTGATGTTTTTCTCACTCCTACTAGTGAATCTAATGTAACACACACCCATACAATGCGCACCACCCCGTGATGTTTTTCTCACTCCTACTAGTGAATCTAATGTAACACACACCCATGCAATGCGCACCACCCCGTGATGTTTTTCTCACTCCTACTAGCGAATCTAATGTAACACACACCCATACAATGCGCACCACCCCGTGATGTTTTTCTCACTCCTACTAGTGAATCTATGTAACACACACCCATACAATGCGCACCACCCCGTGATGTTTTTCTCAATCCTACTAGTGAATCTATGTAACACACACCCATACAATGCGCACAACACCGTGATGTTTTTCTCACTCCTACTAGTGAATCTATGTATCACACACCCATACAATGCGCACCACCCCGTGATGTTTTTCTCACTCCTACTAGTGAATGTAATGTAACACACACCCATACAATGCGCACCACCCCGTGATGTTTTTCTCACTCCTACTAGTGAATCTAATGTAACACACACCCATACAATGCGCACCACCCCGTGATGTTTTTCTCACTCCTACTAGTGAATGTAATGTAACACACACCCATACAATGCGCACCACCCCGTGATGTTTTTCTCACTCCTACTAGTGAATCTAATGTAACACACACCCATACAATGCGCACCACCCCGTGATGTTTTTCTCACTCCTACTAGTGAATCTAATGTAACACACACCCATGCAATGCGCACCACCCCGTGATGTTTTTCTCACTCCTACTAGCGAATCTAATGTAACACACACCCATACAATGCGCACCACCCCGTGATGTTTTTCTCACTCCTACTAGTGAATCTATGTAACACACACCCATACAATGCGCACCACCCCGTGATGTTTTTCTCAATCCTACTAGTGAATCTATGTAACACACACCCATACAATGCGCACAACACCGTGATGTTTTTCTCACTCCTACTAGTGAATCTATGTATCACACACCCATACAATGCGCACCACCCCGTGATGTTTTTCTCACTCCTACTAGTGAATGTAATGTAACACACACCCATACAATGCGCACCACCCCGTGATGTTTTTCTCACTCCTACTAGTGAATCTAATGTAACACACACCCATACAATGCGCACCACCCCGTGATGTTTTTCTCACTCCTACTAGTGAATGTAATGTAACACACACCCATACAATGCGCACCACCCCGTGATGTTTTTCTCAGTCCTACTAGTGAATGTAATGTAACACACACCCATACAGTGCGCACCACCCCGTGATGTTTTTCTCACTCCTACTAGTGAATGTAATGTAACACACACCCATGCAATGCGCACCACCGCGTGATGTTTTTCTCACTCCTACTAGTGAATGTAATGTAACACACACCCATACAATGCGCACCACCCCGTGATGTTTTTCTCACTCCTACTATTGAATGTAATGTAACACACACCCATACAATGCGCACCACCCCGTGATGTTTTTCTCACTCCTACTAGTGAATGTAATGTAACACACACCCATACAATGCGCACCACACCGTGATGTTTTTCTCACTCCTACTAGTGAATGTAATGTAACACAGACCATACAATGCGAACCACCCCTTGATGTTTTTCTCACTCCTACTAGTCAATGTAATGTAACACACACCCATACAATGCGCACCACCCCGTGATGTTTTTCTCACTCCTACTAGTGCATCTAATGTAACACACACCCATACAATGCGCACCACCCCGTGATGTTTTTCTCACTCCTACTAGTGAATCTAATGTAACACACACCCATACAATGCGCACCACCCCGTGATGTTTTTCTCACTCCTACTAGTGAATCTAATGTAACACACACCCATACAATGCGCACCACCCCGTGATGTTTTTCTCACTCCTACTAGTGAATGTAATGTAACACACACCCATACAATGCGCACCACCCCGTGATGTTTTTCTCACTCCTACTAGTGAATCTAATGTACCACACACCCATACAATGCGCACCACCCCGTGATGTTTTTCTCACTCCTACTAGTGAATCTAATGTAACACACACCCATACAATGCGCACCACCCCGTGATGTTTTTCTCACTCCTTCTAGTGAATCTAATGTAACACACACACATACAATGCGCACCACCCCGCGATATTTTTCAGAAACCTATCCTACATTACCACTGCATGTTCACTGACCTCCCCATGCTGACCACCCCGCGGTGCTTTTCTCTATCCTACATTGCCACTCACTGCCTATTCTAATTCAGACCCTCCGATTCACACCACCCCGTGATGTTTTTCTCACTCCTATTAGTGAATGTAATGTAACACACACCCATACAATGCGCACCACCCCGTGATGTTTTTCTCACTCCTACTAGTGAATGTAATGTAACACACATCCATACAATGCGCACCACCCCGTGATGTTTTTCTCACTAATACTAGTTAATGTAATGTAACACACACCCATACAATGCGCACCACCCCGTGATGTTTTTCTCACTCCTACTGGTGAATGTAATGTAACACACACCCATACAATGCGCACCACCCCGTGATGTTTTTCTCATTCCTACTGGTGAATCTAATGTAACACACACCCATACAATGCGCACCACCCCGTGATGTTTTTCTCACTCCTACTGGTGAATCTAATGTAACACACACCCATATAATGCGCACCACCCCGTGATGTTTTTCTCACTCCTACTAGTGAATGTAATGTAACACACACCCATACAATGCGCACCACTCCGTGATGTTTTTCTCAGCCCTACTAGTGAATCTAATATAACACACACCCATACAATGCGCACCACCCCGTGATGTTTTTCTCACCCCTACTAGTGAATCTAATGTAACACACACCCATACAATGCGCACCACCCCGTGATGTTTTTCTCACCCCTACTAGTGAATCTAATGTAACACACACCCATACAAAGCGCACCACCCCGTGATGTTTTTCTCACTCCTACTAGTGAATCTAATGTAACACACACCCATATAATGCGCACCAACCCGTGATGTTTTTCTAACTCCTACTAGTGAATCTAATGTAACACACACCCATACAATGCGCACCACCCCGTGATGTTTTTCTCACTCCTACTAGTGATTGTAATGTAACACACACCCATACAATGCGCACCACCCCGTGATGTTTTTCTCAATCCTACTAGTGAATCTAATGTAACACACACCCATACAATGTGCACCACCCCGTGATGTTTTTCTCACTCCTACTAGTGAATCTATGTAACACACACCCATACAATGCGCACCACCCCGTGATGTTTTTCTCACTCCTACTAGTGAATCTATGTAACACACACCCATACAATGCGCACCACCCTGTGATGTTTTTCTCACTCCTACTAATGAATCTAATGTAAACACACACCCATACAATGCGCACCACCCCGTGATGTTTTTCTCACTCCTACTAGTGAACCTAATGTAACACACACCCATACAATGCGCACCACCCCGTGATGTTTTTCTCACTCCTACTAGTGAATCTAATGTAACACACACCCATACAATGCGCACCACCCCGTGATGTTTTTCTCACTCCTACTAGTGAATCTAATGTAACACACACCCATGCAATGCGCACCACCCCGTGATGTATTTCTCACTCCTACTAGTGAATCTAATGTAACCCACACCCATGCAATGCGCACCACCCCGTGATGTTTTTCTCACTCCTACTAGTGAATCTAATGTAACACACACCCATACAATGCGCACCACCCCGTGATGTTTTTCTCACTCCTACTAGCGAATCTAATGTAACACACACCCATAAAATGCGCACCACCCCGTGATGTTTTTCTCACTCCTACTAGTGAATCTATGTAACACACACCCATACAATGCGCACCACCCCGTGATGTTTTTCTCAATCCTACTAGTGAATCTATGTAACACACACCCATACAATGCGCACAACACCGTGATGTTTTTCTCACTCCTACTAGTGAATCTATGTATCACACACCCATACAATGCGCACCACCCCGTGATGTTTTTCTCACTCCTACTAGTGAATGTAATGTAACACACACCCATACAATGCGCACCACCCCGTGATGTTTTTCTCACTCCTACTAGTGAATGTAATGTAACACACACCCATACAATGCGCACCACACCGTGATGTTTTTCTCACTCCTACTAGTGAATGTAATGTAACACACACCCATACAATGCGCACCACCCCGTGATGTTTTTCTCACTCCTACTAGTGAATGTAATGTAACACACACCCATACAATGCGCACCACCCCGTGATGTTTTTCTCACTCCTGCTAGTGAATGTAATGTAACACACACCCATACAATGCACACCACCCCGTGATGTTTTTCTCACTCCTGCTAGTGAATTTAATGTAACACACACCCATACAATGCGCACCACCACGTGATGTTTTTCTCACTCCTGCTAGTGAATGTAATGTAACACACACCCATACAATGCGCACCACCCCGTGATGTTTTTCTCACTCCTACTAGTGAATCTAATGTAACACACACCCATACAGTGCGCACCACCCCGTGATGTTTTTCTCACTCCTACTAGTGAATGTAATGTAACACACACCCATACAATGCGCACCACCGCGTGATGTTTTTCTCACTCCTACTAGTGAATGTAATGTAACACACACCCATACAATGCGCACCACCCCGTGATGTTTTTCTCACTCCTACTATTGAATGTAATGTAACACACACCCATACAATGCGCACCACCCCGTGATGTTTTTCTCACTCCTACTAGTGAATGTAATGTAACACACACCCATACAATGCGCACCACACCGTGATGTTTTTCTCACTCCTACTAGTGAATGTAATGTAACACAGACCATACAATGCGAACCACCCCTTGATGTTTTTCTCAATCCTACTAGTCAATGTAATGTAACACACACCCATACAATGCGCACCACCCCGTGATGTTTTTCTCACTCCTACTAGTGAATCTAATGTAACACACACCCATACAATGCGCACCACCCCGTGATGTTTTTCTCACTCCTACTAGTGAATCTAATGTAACACACACCCATACAATGCGCACCACCCCGTGATGTTTTTCTCACTCCTACTAGTGAATCTAATGTAACACACACCCATACAATGCGCACCACCCCGTGATGTTTTTCTCACTCCTACTAGTGAATGTAATGTAACACACACCCATACAATGCGCACCACCCCGTGATGTTTTTCTCACTCCTACTAGTGAATCTAATGTACCACACACCCATACAATGCGCACAACCCCGTGATGTTTTTCTCACTCCTACTAGTGAATCTAATGTAACACACACCCATACAATGCGCACCAGCCCGTGATGTTTTTCTCACTCCTTCTAGTGAATCTAATGTAACACACACACATACAATGCGCACCACCCCGCGATATTTTTCAGAAACCTATCGTACATTACCACTGCATGTTCACTGACCTCCCCATGCTGACCACCCCGCGGTGCTTTTCTCTATCCTACATTGCCACTCACTGCCTATTCTAATTCAGACCCTCCGATTCACACCACCCCGTGATGTTTTTCTCACTCCTATTAGTGAATGTAATGTAACACACACCCATACAATGCGCACCACCCCGTGATGTTTTTCTCACTCCTACTAGTGAATGTAATGTAACACACATCCATACAATGCGCACCACCCCGTGATGTTTTTCTCACTAATACTAGTTAATGTAATGTAACACACACCCATACAATGCGCACCACCCCGTGATGTTTTTCTCACTCCTACTGGTGAATGTAATGTAACACACACCCATACAATGCGCACCACCCCGTGATGTTTTTCTCACTCCTACTGGTGAATCTAATGTAACACACACCCATACAATGCGCACCACCCCGTGATGTTTTTCTCACTCCTACTGGTGAATCTAATGTAACACACACCCATATAATGCGCACCACCCCGTGATGTTTTTCTCACTCCTACTAGTGAATGTAATGTAACACACACCCATACAATGCGCACCACTCCGTGATGTTTTTCTCAGCCCTACTAGTGAATCTAATATAACACACACCCATACAATGCGCACCACCCCGTGATGTTTTTCTCACCCCTACTAGTGAATCTAATGTAACACACACCCATACAATGCGCACCACCCCGTGATGTTTTTCTCACCCCTACTAGTGAATCTAATGTAACACACACCCATACAAAGCGCACCACCCCGTGATGTTTTTCTCACTCCTACTAGTGAATCTAATGTAACACACACCCATATAATGCGCACCACCCCGTGATGTTTTTCTAATTCCTACTAGTGAATCTAATGTAACACACACCCATACAATGCGCACCACCCCGTGATGTTTTTCTCACTCCTACTAGTGATTGTAATGTAACACACACCCATACAATGCGCACCACCCCGTGATGTTTTTCTCACTCCTACTAGTGAATCTAATGTAACACACACCCATACAATGTGCACCACCCCGTGATGTTTTTCTCACTCCTACTAGTGAATCTATGTAACACACACCCATACAATGCGCACCACCCCGTGATGTTTTTCTCACTCCTACTAGTGAATCTATGTAACACACACCCATACAATGCGCACCACCCTGTGATGTTTTTCTCACTCCTACTAATGAATCTAATGTAAACACACACCCATACAATGCGCACCACCCCGTGATGTTTTCCTCACTCCTACTAGTGAACCTAATGTAACACACACCCATACAATGCGCACCACCCCGTGATGTTTTTCTCACTCCTACTAGTGAATCTAATGTAACACACACCCATACAATGCGCACCACCCCGTGATGTTTTTCTCACTCCTACTAGTGAATCTAATGTAACACACACCCATACAATGCGCACCACCCCGTGATGTTTTTCTCACTCCTACTAGTGAATCTAATGTAACACACACACATACAATGCGCACCACATCGCGATGTTTTTCAGAAACCTATCCTACATTACCACTGCATGTTCCCTGACCTCCCAATGCTGACCACCCCGCGGTGCTTTTCTCTATCCTACATTGCCACTCACTGCCTATTCTAATTCAGACCCTCCGATTCACATCACCCCGTGATGTTTTTCTCACTCCTATTAGTGAATGTAATGTAACACACACCCATACAATGCGCACCACCCCGTGATGTTTTTCTCACTCCTACTAGTGAATGTAATGTAACACACACCCATACAATGCGCACCACCCCGTGATGTTTTTCTCACTAATACCTGTGAATTTAATGTAACGCACACCCATACAATGCGCACCACCCCGTGATGTTTTTCTCACTCCTATTAGTGAATGTAATGTAACACACACCCATACAATGCGCACCACCCCGTGATGTTTTTCTCACTCCTACTAGTGAATGTAATGTAACACACATCCATACAATGCGCACCACCCCGTGATGTTTTTCTCACTAATACTAGTTAATGTAATGTAACACACACCCATACAATGCGCACCACCCCGTGATGTTTTTCTCACTCCTACTGGTGAATGTAATGTAACACACACCCATACAATGCGCACCACCCCGTGATGTTTTTCTCATTCCTACTGGTGAATCTAATGTAACACACACCCATACAATGCGCACCACCCCGTGATGTTTTTCTCACTCCTACTGGTGAATCTAATGTAACACACACCCATATAATGCGCACCACCCCGTGATGTTTTTCTCACTCCTACTAGTGAATGTAATGTAACACACACCCATACAATGCGCACCACTCCGTGATGTTTTTCTCAGCCCTACTAGTGAATCTAATATAACACACACCCATACAATGCGCACCACCCCGTGATGTTTTTCTCACCCCTACTAGTGAATCTAATGTAACACACACCCATACAATGCGCACCACCCCGTGATGTTTTTCTCACCCCTACTAGTGAATCTAATGTAACACACACCCATACAAAGCGCACCACCCCGTGATGTTTTTCTCACTCCTACTAGTGAATCTAATGTAACACACACCCATATAATGCGCACCAACCCGTGATGTTTTTCTAACTCCTACTAGTGAATCTAATGTAACACACACCCATACAATGCGCACCACCCCGTGATGTTTTTCTCACTCCTACTAGTGATTGTAATGTAACACACACCCATACAATGCGCACCACCCCGTGATGTTTTTCTCAATCCTACTAGTGAATCTAATGTAACACACACCCATACAATGTGCACCACCCCGTGATGTTTTTCTCACTCCTACTAGTGAATCTATGTAACACACACCCATACAATGCGCACCACCCCGTGATGTTTTTCTCACTCCTACTAGTGAATCTATGTAACACACACCCATACAATGCGCACCACCCTGTGATGTTTTTCTCACTCCTACTAATGAATCTAATGTAAACACACACCCATACAATGCGCACCACCCCGTGATGTTTTTCTCACTCCTACTAGTGAACCTAATGTAACACACACCCATACAATGCGCACCACCCCGTGATGTTTTTCTCACTCCTACTAGTGAATCTAATGTAACACACACCCATACAATGCGCACCACCCCGTGATGTTTTTCTCACTCCTACTAGTGAATCTAATGTAACACACACCCATGCAATGCGCACCACCCCGTGATGTATTTCTCACTCCTACTAGTGAATCTAATGTAACACACACCCATGCAATGCGCACCACCCCGTGATGTTTTTCTCACTCCTACTAGTGAATCTAATGTAACACACACCCATACAATGCGCACCACCCCGTGATGTTTTTCTCACTCCTACTAGCGAATCTAATGTAACACACACCCATACAATGCGCACCACCCCGTGATGTTTTTCTCACTCCTACTAGTGAATCTATGTAACACACACCCATACAATGCGCACCACCCCGTGATGTTTTTCTCAATCCTACTAGTGAATCTATGTAACACACACCCATACAATGCGCACAACACCGTGATGTTTTTCTCACTCCTACTAGTGAATCTATGTATCACACACCCATACAATGCGCACCACCCCGTGATGTTTTTCTCACTCCTACTAGTGAATGTAATGTAACACACACCCATACAATGCGCACCACCCCGTGATGTTTTTCTCACTCCTACTAGTGAATGTAATGTAACACACACCCATACAATGCGCACCACACCGTGATGTTTTTCTCACTCCTACTAGTGAATGTAATGTAACACACACCCATACAATGCGCACCACCCCGTGATGTTTTTCTCACTCCTACTAGTGAATGTAATGTAACACACACCCATACAATGCGCACCACCCCGTGATGTTTTTCTCACTCCTGCTAGTGAATGTAATGTAACACATACCCATACAATGCACACCACCCCGTGATGTTTTTCTCACTCCTGCTAGTGAATTTAATGTAACACACACCCATACAATGCGCACCACCACGTGATGTTTTTCTCACTCCTGCTAGTGAATGTAATGTAACACACACCCATACAATGCGCACCACCCCGTGATGTTTTTCTCACTCCTACTAGTGAATGTAATGTAACACACACCCATACAGTGCGCACCACCCCGTGATGTTTTTCTCACTCCTACTAGTGAATGTAATGTAACACACACCCATACAATGCGCACCACCGCGTGATGTTTTTCTCACTCCTACTAGTGAATGTAATGTAACACACACCCATACAATGCGCACCACCCCGTGATGTTTTTCTCACTCCTACTATTGAATGTAATGTAACACACACCCATACAATGCGCACCACCCCGTGATGTTTTTCTCACTCCTACTAGTGAATGTAATGTAACACACACCCATACAATGCGCACCACACCGTGATGTTTTTCTCACTCCTACTAGTGAATGTAATGTAACACAGACCATACAATGCGAACCACCCCTTGATGTTTTTCTCACTCCTACTAGTCAATGTAATGTAACACACACCCATACAATGCGCACCACCCCGTGATGTTTTTCTCACTCCTACTAGTGAATCTAATGTAACACACACCCATACAATGCGCACCACCCCGTGATGTTTTTCTCACTCCTACTAGTGAATCTAATGTAACACACACCCATACAATGCGCACCACCCCGTGATGTTTTTCTCACTCCTACTAGTGAATCTAATGTAACACACACCCATACAATGCGCACCACCCCGTGATGTTTTTCTCACTCCTACTAGTGAATGTAATGTAACACACACCCATACAATGCGCACCACCCCGTGATGTTTTTCTCACTCCTACTAGTGAATCTAATGTACCACACACCCATACAATGCGCACCACCCCGTGATGTTTTTCTCACTCCTACTAGTGAATCTAATGTAACACACACCCATACAATGCGCACCAGCCCGTGATGTTTTTCTCACTCCTTCTAGTGAATCTAATGTAACACACACACATACAATGCGCACCACCCCGCGATATTTTTCAGGAACCTATCGTACATTACCACTGCATGTTCACTGACCTCCCCATGCTGACCACCCCGCGGTGCTTTTCTCTATCCTACATTGCCACTCACTGCCTATTCTAATTCAGACCCTCCGATTCACACCACCCCGTGATGTTTTTCTCACTCCTATTAGTGAATGTAATGTAACACACACCCATACAATGCGCACCACCCCGTGATGTTTTTCTCACTCCTACTAGTGAATGTAATGTAACACACATCCATACAATGCGCACCACCCCGTGATGTTTTTCTCACTAATACTAGTTAATGTAATGTAACACACACCCATACAATGCGCACCACCCCGTGATGTTTTTCTCACTCCTACTGGTGAATGTAATGTAACACACACCCATACAATGCGCACCACCCCGTGATGTTTTTCTCACTCCTACTGGTGAATCTAATGTAACACACACCCATACAATGCGCACCACCCCGTGATGTTTTTCTCACTCCTACTGGTGAATCTAATGTAACACACACCCATATAATGCGCACCACCCCGTGATGTTTTTCTCACTCCTACTAGTGAATGTAATGTAACACACACCCATACAATGCGCACCACTCCGTGATGTTTTTCTCAGCCCTACTAGTGAATCTAATATAACACACACCCATACAATGCGCACCACCCCGTGATGTTTTTCTCACCCCTACTAGTGAATCTAATGTAACACACACCCATACAATGCGCACCACCCCGTGATGTTTTTCTCACCCCTACTAGTGAATCTAATGTAACACACACCCATACAAAGCGCACCACCCCGTGATGTTTTTCTCACTCCTACTAGTGAATCTAATGTAACACACACCCATATAATGCGCACCACCCCGTGATGTTTTTCTAATTCCTACTAGTGAATCTAATGTAACACACACCCATACAATGCGCACCACCCCGTGATGTTTTTCTCACTCCTACTAGTGATTGTAATGTAACACACACCCATACAATGCGCACCACCCCGTGATGTTTTTCTCACTCCTACTAGTGAATCTAATGTAACACACACCCATACAATGTGCACCACCCCGTGATGTTTTTCTCACTCCTACTAGTGAATCTATGTAACACACACCCATACAATGCGCACCACCCCGTGATGTTTTTCTCACTCCTACTAGTGAATCTATGTAACACACACCCATACAATGCGCACCACCCTGTGATGTTTTTCTCACTCCTACTAATGAATCTAATGTAAACACACACCCATACAATGCGCACCACCCCGTGATGTTTTCCTCACTCCTACTAGTGAACCTAATGTAACACACACCCATACAATGCGCACCACCCCGTGATGTTTTTCTCACTCCTACTAGTGAATCTAATGTAACACACACCCATACAATGCGCACCACCCCGTGATGTTTTTCTCACTCCTACTAGTGAATCTAATGTAACACACACCCATACAATGCGCACCACCCCGTGATGTTTTTCTCACTCCTACTAGTGAATCTAATGTAACACACACACATACAATGCGCACCACATCGCGATGTTTTTCAGAAACCTATCCTACATTACCACTGCATGTTCCCTGACCTCCCAATGCTGACCACCCCGCGGTGCTTTTCTCTATCCTACATTGCCACTCACTGCCTATTCTAATTCAGACCCTCCGATTCACACCACCCCGTGATGTTTTTCTCACTCCTATTAGTGAATGTAATGTAACACACACCCATACAATGCGCACCACCCCGTGATGTTTTTCTCACTCCTACTAGTGAATGTAATGTAACACACACCCATACAATGCGCACCACCCCGTGATGTTTTTCTCACTAATACCTGTGAATTTAATGTAACGCACACCCATACAATGCGCACCACCCCGTGATGTTTTTCTCACTCCTACTAGTGAATCTAATGTAACACACACCCATACAATGCGCACCACCCCGTGATGTTTTTCTCACTCCTACTAGTGAATGTAATGTAACACACACCCATACAATGCGCACCACCCCGTGATGTTTTTCTCACTCCTAATAGTGAATGTAATGTAACACACACCCATACAATGCGCACCACCCCGTGATGTTTTTCTCACTCCTACTAGTGAATGTAATGTAACACACACCCATACAATGCGCACCACCCCGTGATGTTCTTCTCACTCCTACTAGTGAATGTAATGTAACACACACCCATACAATGCGCACCACCCCGTGATGTTTTTCTCACTCGTACTAGTGAATGTAATGTAACACACACCCATACAATGCGCACCACCCCGTGATGTTTTTCGCACTCCTACTAGTGAATGTAATGTAACACACACCCATACAATGCGCACCACCCCGTGATGTTTTTCTCACTCCTACTAGTGAATGTATTGTAACACACACCCAAACAATGCGCACCACCCCGTGATGTTTTTCTCACTCCTACTAGTGAATGTAATGTAACACACACCCATACAATGCGGACCACCCCGTGATGTTTTTCTCACTCCAATAGTCAATCTAACGTTTCACACACCCATACAATGCGCACCATCCCGTGATGTTTTTCTCACTCCTACTATTGAATCTAATGTAACACACACCCATACAATGCGCACCACCCCGTGATGTTTTTCTCACTCCTACTAGTTAATGTAATGTAACACACACCCATACAATGCGCACCACCCCGTGATGTTTTTCTCACTAATACCTGTGAATTTAATGTAACACACACCCATACAATGCGCACCACCCCGTGATGTTTTTCTCACCCCTACTAGTGAATCTAATGTAACACACACCCATACAATGCGCACCACCCCGTGATGTTTTTCTCACACCTACTAGTGAATCTAATGTAACACACACCCATACAATGTGCACCACCCCGTGATGTTTTTCTCACTCCTACTAAGTGAATGTAATGTAACACACACCCATACAATGCGCACCACCCCGTGATGTTTTTCTCACTCCTACTAGTGAATCTAATGTAACACACACCCATACAATGCGCACCACCCCGTGATGTTTTTCTCACTCCCACTAGTGATTGTAATGCAACACACACCCATACAATGCGCACCACCCCGTGATGTTTTTCTCACTCCTACTAGTGAATCTAATGTAACACACACCCATACAATGTGCACCACCCCGTGATGTTTTTCTCACTCCTACTAGTGAATCTATGTAACACACACCCATACAATGCGCACCACCCTGTGATGTTTTTCTCACTCCTTCTAGTGAATCTATGTAACACACACCCATACAATGCGCACCACCCCGTGATGTTTTTCTCACTCCTACTAGTGAATCTAATGTAACACACACCCATACAATGCGCACCACCCCGTGATGTTTTTCTCACTCCTACTAGTGAATCTAATGTAACACACACCCATACAATGCGCACCACCCCGGGATGTTTTTCTCACTCCTACTAGTGAATCTAATGTAACACACACCCATACAATGCGCACCACCCCGTGATGTTTTTCTCACTCCTACTAGTGAATGCAATACAATGCGCACCACCCCGTGATGTTTTTCTCACTCCTACTAATGAATGTAATGTAACACACACCCATACAATGCGAACCACCCCGTGATGTTTTTCTCACTCCTACTAGTGAATGTAATGTAACACACACCCATACAATGCGCACCACCACGTGATGTTTTTCTCACTCCTACTAGTGAATGTAATGTAACACACACCCATACAATGCGCACCACCCCGTGATATTTTTCTCACTCCTACTAGTGAATGTAATGTAACACACACCCATACAATGCGCACCACCCCGTGATGTTTTTCTCACTCCTACTAGTGAAAGTAATGTAACACACACCCATACAATGCGCACCACCCCGTGATGTTTTCTCACTCCTACTAGTGAATGTAATGTAACACACACCCATACAATGCGCACCACCCCGTGATGTTTTTCTCACTCCTACTAGTGAATGTAATGTAACACACACCCATACAATGCGCACCACCCCGTGATGTTTTTCTCACTCCTACTAGTGAATTCAATGTAACACACACCCATACAATGCGCACCACCCCGTGATGTTTTTCTCACTCCTACTAGTGAATGTAATGTAACACACACCCATTCAAAGCGCACCACCAAGTGATGTGTTTCTCACTCCTACTAGTGAATGTAATGTAACACACACCCAAACAATGCGCACCACCCCGTGATGTTTTTCTCACTCCTACTAGTGAATGTAATGTAACACACACACATACAATGCGCACCACCCCGTGATGTTTTTCTCACTCCTACTAGTGAATGTAATGTAACACACACCCATACAATGCGCACCATCCCGTGATGTTTTTCTCACTTCTACTAGTGAATCTAATGTAACACACACCCATACAATGCGCACCACCCCGTGATGTTTTTCTCACTCCTAGTAGTGAATCTAATGTTACACACACCCATACAATGCGCACCACCCCGTGATGTTTTTCTCACTCCTACTAGTGAATCTAATGTAACACACACCCATACAATGCGCACCACCCCGTGATGTATTTCTCACCCCTACTAGTGAATCTAATGTAACACACACCCATACAATGCGCACCACCCCGTGATGTTTTTCTCACTCCTACTAGTGAATCTAATGTAACACACACCCATGCAATGCGCACCACCCCGTGATGTATTTCTCACTCCTACTAGTGAATCTAATGTAACACACACCCATGCAATGCGCACCACCCCGTGATGTTTTTCTCACTCCTACTAGTGAATCTAATGTAACACACACCCATACAATGCGCACCACCCCGTGATGTTTTTCTCACTCCTACTAGCGAATCTAATGTAACACACACCCATACAATGCGCACCACCCCGTGATGTTTTTCTCACTCCTACTAGTGAATCTATGTAACACACACCCATACAATGCGCACCACCCCGTGATGTTTTTCTCAATCCTACTAGTGAATCTATGTAACACACACCCATACAATGCGCACAACACCGTGATGTTTTTCTCACTCCTACTAGTGAATCTATGTATCACACACCCATACAATGCGCACCACCCCGTGATGTTTTTCTCACTCCTACTAGTGAATGTAATGTAACACACACCCATACAATGCGCACCACCCCGTGATGTTTTTCTCACTCCTACTAGTGAATGTAATGTAACACACACCCATACAATGCGCACCACACCGTGATGTTTTTCTCACTCCTACTAGTGAATGTAATGTAACACACACCCATACAATGCGCACCACCCCGTGATGTTTTTCTCACTCCTACTAGTGAATGTAATGTAACACACACCCATACAATGCGCACCACCCCGTGATGTTTTTCTCACTCCTGCTAGTGAATGTAATGTAACACATACCCATACAATGCACACCACCCCGTGATGTTTTTCTCACTCCTGCTAGTGAATTTAATGTAACACACACCCATACAATGCGCACCACCACGTGATGTTTTTCTCACTCCTGCTAGTGAATGTAATGTAACACACACCCATACAATGCGCACCACCCCGTGATGTTTTTCTCACTCCTACTAGTGAATGTAATGTAACACACACCCATACAGTGCGCACCACCCCGTGATGTTTTTCTCACTCCTACTAGTGAATGTAATGTAACACACACCCATACAATGCGCACCACCGCGTGATGTTTTTCTCACTCCTACTAGTGAATGTAATGTAACACACACCCATACAATGCGCACCACCCCGTGATGTTTTTCTCACTCCTACTATTGAATGTAATGTAACACACACCCATACAATGCGCACCACCCCGTGATGTTTTTCTCACTCCTACTAGTGAATGTAATGTAACACACACCCATACAATGCGCACCACACCGTGATGTTTTTCTCACTCCTACTAGTGAATGTAATGTAACACAGACCATACAATGCGAACCACCCCTTGATGTTTTTCTCACTCCTACTAGTCAATGTAATGTAACACACACCCATACAATGCGCACCACCCCGTGATGTTTTTCTCACTCCTACTAGTGAATCTAATGTAACACACACCCATACAATGCGCACCACCCCGTGATGTTTTTCTCACTCCTACTAGTGAATCTAATGTAACACACACCCATACAATGCGCACCACCCCGTGATGTTTTTCTCACTCCTACTAGTGAATCTAATGTAACACACACCCATACAATGCGCACCACCCCGTGATGTTTTTCTCACTCCTACTAGTGAATGTAATGTAACACACACCCATACAATGCGCACCACCCCGTGATGTTTTTCTCACTCCTACTAGTGAATCTAATGTACCACACACCCATACAATGCGCACCACCCCGTGATGTTTTTCTCACTCCTACTAGTGAATCTAATGTAACACACACCCATACAATGCGCACCAGCCCGTGATGTTTTTCTCACTCCTTCTAGTGAATCTAATGTAACACACACACATACAATGCGCACCACCCCGCGATATTTTTCAGGAACCTATCGTACATTACCACTGCATGTTCACTGACCTCCCCATGCTGACCACCCCGCGGTGCTTTTCTCTATCCTACATTGCCACTCACTGCCTATTCTAATTCAGACCCTCCGATTCACACCACCCCGTGATGTTTTTCTCACTCCTATTAGTGAATGTAATGTAACACACACCCATACAATGCGCACCACCCCGTGATGTTTTTCTCACTCCTACTAGTGAATGTAATGTAACACACATCCATACAATGCGCACCACCCCGTGATGTTTTTCTCACTAATACTAGTTAATGTAATGTAACACACACCCATACAATGCGCACCACCCCGTGATGTTTTTCTCACTCCTACTGGTGAATGTAATGTAACACACACCCATACAATGCGCACCACCCCGTGATGTTTTTCTCACTCCTACTGGTGAATCTAATGTAACACACACCCATACAATGCGCACCACCCCGTGATGTTTTTCTCACTCCTACTGGTGAATCTAATGTAACACACACCCATATAATGCGCACCACCCCGTGATGTTTTTCTCACTCCTACTAGTGAATGTAATGTAACACACACCCATACAATGCGCACCACTCCGTGATGTTTTTCTCAGCCCTACTAGTGAATCTAATATAACACACACCCATACAATGCGCACCACCCCGTGATGTTTTTCTCACCCCTACTAGTGAATCTAATGTAACACACACCCATACAATGCGCACCACCCCGTGATGTTTTTCTCACCCCTACTAGTGAATCTAATGTAACACACACCCATACAAAGCGCACCACCCCGTGATGTTTTTCTCACTCCTACTAGTGAATCTAATGTAACACACACCCATATAATGCGCACCACCCCGTGATGTTTTTCTAATTCCTACTAGTGAATCTAATGTAACACACACCCATACAATGCGCACCACCCCGTGATGTTTTTCTCACTCCTACTAGTGATTGTAATGTAACACACACCCATACAATGCGCACCACCCCGTGATGTTTTTCTCACTCCTACTAGTGAATCTAATGTAACACACACCCATACAATGTGCACCACCCCGTGATGTTTTTCTCACTCCTACTAGTGAATCTATGTAACACACACCCATACAATGCGCACCACCCCGTGATGTTTTTCTCACTCCTACTAGTGAATCTATGTAACACACACCCATACAATGCGCACCACCCTGTGATGTTTTTCTCACTCCTACTAATGAATCTAATGTAAACACACACCCATACAATGCGCACCACCCCGTGATGTTTTCCTCACTCCTACTAGTGAACCTAATGTAACACACACCCATACAATGCGCACCACCCCGTGATGTTTTTCTCACTCCTACTAGTGAATCTAATGTAACACACACCCATACAATGCGCACCACCCCGTGATGTTTTTCTCACTCCTACTAGTGAATCTAATGTAACACACACCCATACAATGCGCACCACCCCGTGATGTTTTTCTCACTCCTACTAGTGAATCTAATGTAACACACACACATACAATGCGCACCACATCGCGATGTTTTTCAGAAACCTATCCTACATTACCACTGCATGTTCCCTGACCTCCCAATGCTGACCACCCCGCGGTGCTTTTCTCTATCCTACATTGCCACTCACTGCCTATTCTAATTCAGACCCTCCGATTCACACCACCCCGTGATGTTTTTCTCACTCCTATTAGTGAATGTAATGTAACACACACCCATACAATGCGCACCACCCCGTGATGTTTTTCTCACTCCTACTAGTGAATGTAATGTAACACACACCCATACAATGCGCACCACCCCGTGATGTTTTTCTCACTAATACCTGTGAATTTAATGTAACGCACACCCATACAATGCGCACCACCCCGTGATGTTTTTCTCACTCCTACTAGTGAATCTAATGTAACACACACCCATACAATGCGCACCACCCCGTGATGTTTTTCTCACTCCTACTAGTGAATGTAATGTAACACACACCCATACAATGCGCACCACCCCGTGATGTTTTTCTCACTCCTACTAGTGAATGTAATGTAACACACACCCATACAATGCGCACCACCCCGTGATGTTTTTCTCACTCCTACTAGTGAATGTAATGTAACACACACCCATACAATGCGCACCACCCCGTGATGTTCTTCTCACTCCTACTAGTGAATGTAATGTAACACACACCCATACAATGCGCACCACCCCGTGATGTTTTTCTCACTCGTACTAGTGAATGTAATGTAACACACACCCATACAATGCGCACCACCCCGTGATGTTTTTCGCACTCCTACTAGTGAATGTAATGTAACACACACCCATACAATGCGCACCACCCCGTGATGTTTTTCTCACTCCTACTAGTGAATGTATTGTAACACACACCCAAACAATGCGCACCACCCCGTGATGTTTTTCTCACTCCTACTAGTGAATGTAATGTAACACACACCCATACAATGCGGACCACCCCGTGATGTTTTTCTCACTCCAATAGTCAATCTAACGTTTCACACACCCATACAATGCGCACCATCCCGTGATGTTTTTCTCACTCCTACTATTGAATCTAATGTAACACACACCCATACAATGCGCACCACCCCGTGATGTTTTTCTCACTCCTACTAGTTAATGTAATGTAACACACACCCATACAATGCGCACCACCCCGTGATGTTTTTCTCACTAATACCTGTGAATTTAATGTAACACACACCCATACAATGCGCACCACCCCGTGATGTTTTTCTCACCCCTACTAGTGAATCTAATGTAACACACACCCATACAATGCGCACCACCCCGTGATGTTTTTCTCACACCTACTAGTGAATCTAATGTAACACACACCCATACAATGTGCACCACCCCGTGATGTTTTTCTCACTCCTACTAAGTGAATGTAATGTAACACACACCCATACAATGCGCACCACCCCGTGATGTTTTTCTCACTCCTACTAGTGAATCTAATGTAACACACACCCATACAATGCGCACCACCCCGTGATGTTTTTCTCACTCCCACTAGTGATTGTAATGCAACACACACCCATACAATGCGCACCACCCCGTGATGTTTTTCTCACTCCTACTAGTGAATCTAATGTAACACACACCCATACAATGTGCACCACCCCGTGATGTTTTTCTCACTCCTACTAGTGAATCTATGTAACACACACCCATACAATGCGCACCACCCTGTGATGTTTTTCTCACTCCTTCTAGTGAATCTATGTAACACACACCCATACAATGCGCACCACCCCGTGATGTTTTTCTCACTCCTACTAGTGAATCTAATGTAACACACACCCATACAATGCGCACCACCCCGTGATGTTTTTCTCACTCCTACTAGTGAATCTAATGTAACACACACCCATACAATGCGCACCACCCCGGGATGTTTTTCTCACTCCTACTAGTGAATCTAATGTAACACACACCCATACAATGCGCACCACCCCGTGATGTTTTTCTCACTCCTACTAGTGAATGCAATACAATGCGCACCACCCCGTGATGTTTTTCTCACTCCTACTAATGAATGTAATGTAACACACACCCATACAATGCGAACCACCCCGTGATGTTTTTCTCACTCCTACTAGTGAATGTAATGTAACACACACCCATACAATGCGCACCACCACGTGATGTTTTTCTCACTCCTACTAGTGAATGTAATGTAACACACACCCATACAATGCGCACCACCCCGTGATATTTTTCTCACTCCTACTAGTGAATGTAATGTAACACACACCCATACAATGCGCACCACCCCGTGATGTTTTTCTCACTCCTACTAGTGAAAGTAATGTAACACACACCCATACAATGCGCACCACCCCGTGATGTTTTCTCACTCCTACTAGTGAATGTAATGTAACACACACCCATACAATGCGCACCACCCCGTGATGTTTTTCTCACTCCTACTAGTGAATGTAATGTAACACACACCCATACAATGCGCACCACCCCGTGATGTTTTTCTCACTCCTACTAGTGAATTCAATGTAACACACACCCATACAATGCGCACCACCCCGTGATGTTTTTCTCACTCCTACTAGTGAATGTAATGTAACACACACCCATTCAAAGCGCACCACCAAGTGATGTGTTTCTCACTCCTACTAGTGAATGTAATGTAACACACACCCAAACAATGCGCACCACCCCGTGATGTTTTTCTCACTCCTACTAGTGAATGTAATGTAACACACACACATACAATGCGCACCACCCCGTGATGTTTTTCTCACTCCTACTAGTGAATGTAATGTAACACACACCCATACAATGCGCACCATCCCGTGATGTTTTTCTCACTTCTACTAGTGAATCTAATGTAACACACACCCATACAATGCGCACCACCCCGTGATGTTTTTCTCACTCCTAGTAGTGAATCTAATGTTACACACACCCATACAATGCGCACCACCCCGTGATGT
The DNA here is from genome assembly GCF_034190915.1 of Cavia porcellus. NCBI lineage: Eukaryota > Metazoa > Chordata > Mammalia > Rodentia > Caviidae > Cavia > Cavia porcellus. Next base: position 239,012 of record NW_026947629.1, read on the forward strand.
TTTTCTCACTCCTACTAGTGAATCTAATGTAACACACACCCATACAATGCGCACCACCCCGTGATGTATTTCTCACCCCTACTAGTGAATCTAATGTAACACACACCCATACAATGCGCACCACCCCGTGATGTTTTTCTCACACCTACTAGTGAATCTAATGTAACACACACCCATACAATGTGCACCACCCCGTGATGTTTTTCTCACTCCTACTAAGTGAATGTAATGTAACACACACCCATACAATGCGCACCACCCCGTGATGTTTTTCTCACTCCTACTAGTGAATCTAATGTAACACACACCCATACAATGCGCACCACCCCGTGATGTTTTTCTCACTCCCACTAGTGATTGTAATGCAACACACACCCATACAATGCGCACCACCCCGTGATGTTTTTCTCACTCCTACTAGTGAATCTAATGTAACACACACCCATACAATGTGCACCACCCCGTGATGTTTTTCTCACTCCTACTAGTGAATCTATGTAACACACACCCATACAATGCGCACCACCCTGTGATGTTTTTCTCACTCCTTCTAGTGAATCTATGTAACACACACCCATACAATGCGCAACACCCCGTGATGTTTTTCTCACTCCTACTAGTGAATGTAATGTAACACACACCCATACTATGCGCACCACCCCATGATGTTTTTCTCACTCCTACTAGTGAATGTAATGTAACACACACCCATACAATGCGCACCACCCCGTGATGTTTTTCTCACTCGTACTAGTGAATGTAATGTAACACACACCCATACAATGCGCACCACCCCGTGATGTTTTTCGCACTCCTACTAGTGAATGTAATGTAACACACACCCATACAATGCGCACCACCCCGTGATGTTTTTCTCACTCCTACTAGTGAATGTATTGTAACACACACCCAAACAATGCGCACCACCGCGTGATGTTTTTCTCACTCCTACTAGTGAATGTAATGTAACACACACCCATACAATGCGGACCACCCCGTGATGTTTTTCTCACTCCAATAGTCAATCTAACGTTACACACACCCATACAATGCGCACCACCCCGTGATGTTTTTCTCACTAATACCTGTGAATTTAATGTAACACACACCCATACAATGCGCACCACCCCGTGATGTTTTTCTCACCCCTACTAGTGAATCTAATGTAACACACACCCATACAATGCGCACCACCCCGTGATGTTTTTCTCACACCTACTAGTGAATCTAATGTAACACACACCCATACAATGTGCACCACCCCGTGATGTTTTTCTCACTCCTACTAAGTGAATGTAATGTAACACACACCCATACAATGCGCACCACCCCGTGATGTTTTTCTCACTCCTACTAGTGAATCTAATGTAACACACACCCATACAATGCGCACCACCCCGTGATGTTTTTCTCACTCCCACTAGTGATTGTAATGCAACACACACCCATACAATGCGCACCACCCCGTGATGTTTTTCTCACTCCTACTAGTGAATCTAATGTAACACACACCCATACAATGTGCACCACCCCGTGATGTTTTTCTCACTCCTACTAGTGAATCTATGTAACACACACCCATACAATGCGCACCACCCTGTGATGTTTTTCTCACTCCTTCTAGTGAATCTATGTAACACACACCCATACAATGCGCACCACCCCGTGATGTTTTTCTCACTCCTACTAGTGAATCTAATGTAACACACACCCATACAATGCGCACCACCCCGTGATGTTTTTCTCACTCCTACTAGTGAATGTATTGTAACACACACCCAAACAATGCGCACCACCCCGTGATGTTTTTCTCACTCCTACTAGTGAATGTAATGTAACACACACCCATACAATGCGGACCACCCCGTGATGTTTTTCTCACTCCAATAGTCAATCTAACGTTACACACACCCATACAATGCGCACCATCCCGTGATGTTTTTCTCACTCCTACTAGTGAATCTAATGTAACACACACCCATACAATGCGCACCACCCCGTGATGTTTTTCTCACTCCTACTAGTTAATGTAATGTAACACACAACCATACAATGCGCACCACCCCGTGATGTTTTTCTCACTAATACCTGTGAATTTAATGTAACACACACCCATACAATGCGCACCACCCCGTGATGTTTTTCTCACCCCTACTAGTGAATCTAATGTAACACACACCCATACAATGCGCACCACCCCGTGATGTTTTTCTCACACCTACTAGTGAATCTAATGTAACACACACCCATACAATGTGCACCACCCCGTGATGTTTTTCTCACTCCTACTAAGTGAATGTAATGTAACACACACCCATACAATGCGCACCACCCCGTGATGTTTTTCTCACTCCTACTAGTGAATCTAATGTAACACACACCCATACAATGCGCACCACCCCGTGATGTTTTTCTCACTCCCACTAGTGATTGTAATGCAACACACACCCATACAATGCGCACCACCCCGTGATGTTTTTCTCACTCCTACTAGTGAATCTAATGTAACACACACCCATACAATGTGCACCACCCCGTGATGTTTTTCTCACTCCTACTAGTGAATCTATGTAACACACACCCATACAATGCGCACCACCCTGTGATGTTTTTCTCACTCCTTCTAGTGAATCTATGTAACACACACCCATACAATGCGCACCACCCCGTGATGTTTTTCTCACTCCTACTAGTGAATCTAATGTAACACACACCCATACAATGCGCACCACCCCGTGATGTTTTTCTCACTCCTACTAGTGAATCTAATGTAACACACACCCATACAATGCGCACCACCCCGGGATGTTTTTCTCACTCCTACTAGTGAATCTAATGTAACACACACCCATACAATGCGCACCACCCCGTGATGTTTTTCTCACTCCTACTAGTGAATGCAATACAATGCGCACCACCCCGTGATGTTTTTCTCACTCCTACTAATGAATGTAATGTAACACACACCCATACAATGCGAACCACCCCGTGATGTTTTTCTCACTCCTACTAGTGAATGTAATGTAACACACACCCATACAATGCGCACCACCACGTGATGTTTTTCTCACTCCTACTAGTGAATGTAATGTAACACACACCCATACAATGCGCACCACCCCGTGATATTTTTCTCACTCCTACTAGTGAATGTAATGTAACACACACCCATACAATGCGCACCACCCCGTGATGTTTTTCTCACTCCTACTAGTGAATTCAATGTAACACACACCCATACAATGCGCACCACCCCGTGATGTTTTTCTCACTCCTACTAGTGAATGTAATGTAACACACACACATACAATGCGCACCACCCCGTGATGTTTTTCTCACTCCTACTAGTGAATGTAATGTAACACACACCCATACAATGCGCACCATCCCGTGATGTTTTTCTCACTTCTACTAGTGAATCTAATGTAACACACACCCATACAATGCGCACCACCCCGTGATGTTTTTCTCACTCCTAGTAGTGAATCTAATGTTACACACACCCATACAATGCGCACCACCCCGTGATGTTTTTCTCACTCCTACTAGTGAATCTAATGTAACACACACCCATACAATGCGCACCACCCCGTGATGTATTTCTCACCCCTACTAGTGAATCTAATGTAACACACACCCATACAATGCGCACCACCCCGTGATGTTTTTCTCACACCTACTAGTGAATCTAATGTAACACACACCCATACAATGTGCACCACCCCGTGATGTTTTTCTCACTCCTACTAAGTGAATGTAATGTAACACACACCAATACAATGCGCACCACCCCGTGATGTTTTTCTCACTCCTACTAGTGAATCTAATGTAACACACACCCATACAATGCGCACCACCCCGTGATGTTTTTCTCACTCCCACTAGTGATTGTAATGCAACACACACCCATACAATGCGCACCACCCCGTGATGTTTTTCTCACTCCTACTAGTGAATCTAATGTAACACACACCCATACAATGTGCACCACCCCGTGATGTTTTTCTCACTCCTACTAGTGAATCTATGTAACACACACCCATACAATGCGCACCACCCTGTGATGTTTTTCTCACTCCTTCTAGTGAATCTATGTAACACACACCCATACAATGCGCACCACCCCGTGATGTTTTTCTCACTCCTACTAGTGAATCTAATGTAACACACACCCATACAATGCGCACCACCCCGTGATGTTTTTCTCACTCCTACTAGTGAATCTAATGTAACACACACCCATACAATGCGCACCACCCCGGGATGTTTTTCTCACTCCTACTAGTGAATCTAATGTAACACACACCCATACAATGCGCACCACCCCGTGATGTTTTTCTCACTCCTACTAGTGAATGCAATACAATGCGCACCACCCCGTGATGTTTTTCTCACTCCTACTAATGAATGTAATGTAACACACACCCATACAATGCGAACCACCCCGTGATGTTTTTCTCACTCCTACTAGTGAATGTAATGTAACACACACCCATACAATGCGCACCACCACGTGATGTTTTTCTCACTCCTACTAGTGAATGTAATGTAACACACACCCATACAATGCGCACCACCCCGTGATATTTTTCTCACTCCTACTAGTGAATGTAATGTAACACACACCCATACAATGCGCACCACCCCGTGATGTTTTTCTCACTCCTACTAGTGAAAGTAATGTAACACACACCCATACAATGCGCACCACCCCGTGATGTTTTCTCACTCCTACTAGTGAATGTAATGTAACACACACCCATACAATGCGCACCACCCCGTGATGTTTTTCTCACTCCTACTAGTGAATGTAATGTAACACACACCCATACAATGCGCACCACCCCGTGATGTTTTTCTCACTCCTACTAGTGAATTCAATGTAACACACACCCATACAATGCGCACCACCCCGTGATGTTTTTCTCACTCCTACTAGTGAATGTAATGTAACACACACCCATTCAAAGCGCACCACCAAGTGATGTGTTTCTCACTCCTACTAGTGAATGTAATGTAACACACACCCAAACAATGCGCACCACCCCGTGATGTTTTTCTCACTCCTACTAGTGAATGTAATGTAACACACACACATACAATGCGCACCACCCCGTGATGTTTTTCTCACTCCTACTAGTGAATGTAATGTAACACACACCCATACAATGCGCACCATCCCGTGATGTTTTTCTCACTTCTACTAGTGAATCTAATGTAACACACACCCATACAATGCGCACCACCCCGTGATGTTTTTCTCACTCCAAGTAGTGAATCTAATGTTACACACACCCATACAATGCGCACCACCCCGTGATGTTTTTCTCACTCCTACTAGTGAATCTAATGTAACACACACCCATACAATGCGCACCACCCCGTGATGTATTTCTCACTCCTACTAGTGAATCTAATGTAACACACACCCATACAATACGCACCACCCCGTGATGTATTTCTCACTCCTAGTAGTGAATCTAATGTAACACACACCCATACAATGCGCACCACCCCGTGATGTTTTTCTCACTCCTACTAGTGAATCTAATGTAACACACAACCATACAATGCGCACCACCCTGTGATGTTTTTCTCACTCCTACTAGTGAATGTAATGTAACACACACCCATACAATGCGCACCACCCCGTGATGTTTTTCTCACTCCTACTAGTGAATCTAATGTAACACACACCCATACAATGCGCACCACCCCGTGATGTTTTTCTCACTCCTACTAGTGAATCTAATGTAACACACACCCATACAATGCGCACCACCCCGTGATGTTTATCTCACTCCTACTAGTGAATCTAATGTAACACACACCCATACAATGCGCACCACCCCGTGATGTTTTTCTCACTCCTACTAGTGAATCTAATGTAACACACACCCATACAATGCGCACCACCCCGTGATGCTTTTCTCACTCCTACTAGTGAATGTAATGTAACACACACCCATACAATGCACACCACCCCGTGATGTTTTTCCCACTCCTACTAGTGAATGTAATGTAACACACACCCATACAATCCGCACCACCCCGTGATGTTTTTCTCACTCCTAGTAGTGAATCTAATGTAACACACACCCATACAATGCGCACCACCCCGTGATGTTTTTCTCACTCCTACTAGTGAATCTAATGTAACACACACACATACAATGCGCACCACATCGCGATGTTTTTCAGAAACCTATCCTACATTACCACTGCATGTTCCCTGACCTCCCAATGCTGACCACCCCGCGGTGCTTTTCTCTATCCTACATTGCCACTCACTGCCTATTCTAATTCAGACCCTCCGATTCACACCACTCCGTGATGTTTTTCTCACTCCTATTAGTGAATGTAATGTAACACACACCCATACAATGCGCACCACCACGTGATGTTTTTCTCACTCCTACTAGTGAATGTAATGTAACACACACCCATACAATGCGCACCACCCCGTGATGTTTTTCTCACTAATACCTGTGAATTTAATGTAACGCACACCCATACAATGCGCACCACCCCGTGATGTTTTTCTCACCCCTACTAGTGAATCTAATGTAACACACACCCATACAATGCGCACCACCCCGTGATGTTTTTCTCACACCTACTAGTGAATCTAATGTAACACACACCCATACAATGTGCACCACCCCGTGATGTTTTTCTCACTCCTACTAAGTGAATGTAATGTAACACACACCCATACAATGCGCACCACCCCGTGATGTTTTTCTCACTCCTACTAGTGAATCTAATGTAACACACACCCATACAATGCGCACCACCCCGTGATGTTTTTCTCACTCCCACTAGTGATTGTAATGCAACACACACCCATACAATGCGCACCACCCCGTGATGTTTTTCTCACTCCTACTAGTGAATCTAATGTAACACACACCCATACAATGTGCACCACCCCGTGATGTTTTTCTCACTCCTACTAGTGAATCTATGTAACACACACCCATACAATGCGCACCACCCTGTGATGTTTTTCTCACTCCTTCTAGTGAATCTATGTAACACACACCCATACAATGCGCACCACCCCGTGATGTTTTTCTCACTCCTAGTAGTGAATCTAATGTAACACACACCCATACAATGCGCACCACCCCGTGATGTTTTTCTCACTCCTACTAGTGAATCTAATGTAACACACACCCATACAATGCGCACCACCCCGTGATGTTTTTCTCACTCCTACTAGTGAATCTAATGTAACACACACCCATACAATGCGCACCACCCCGTGATGTTTTTCTCACTCCTACTAGTGAATGCAATACAATGCGCACCACCCCGTGATGTTTTTCTCACTCCTACTAATGAATGTAATGTAACACACACCCATACAATGCGAACCACCCCGTGATGTTTTTCTCACTCCTACTAGTGAATGTAATGTAACACACACCCATACAATGCGCACCACCACGTGATGTTTTTCTCACTCCTACTAGTGAATGTAATGTAACACACACCCATACAATGCGCACCACCCCATGATATTTTTCTCACTCCTACTAGTGAATGTAATGTAACACACACCCATACAATGCGCACCACCCCGTGATGTTGTTCTCACTCCTACTAGTGAAAGTAATGTAACACACACCCATACAATGCGCACCACCCCGTGATGTTTTCTCACTCCTACCAGTGAATGTAATGTAACACACACCCATACAATGCGAACCACCCCGTGATGTTTTTCTCACTCCTACTAGTGAATGTAATGTAACACACACCCATACAATGCGCACCACCCCGTGATGTTTTTCTCACTCCTACCAGTGAATGTAATGTAACACACACCCATACAATGCGCACCACCCCGTGATGTTTTTCTCACTCCTACTAGTGAATGTAATGTAACACACACCCATTCAAAGCGCACCACCAAGTGATGTGTTTCTCACTCCTACTAGTGAATGTAATGTAACACACACCCAAACAATGCGCACCACCCAGTGATGTTTTTCTCACTCCTACTAGTGAATGTAATGTAACACACACACATACAATGCGCACCACCCCGTGGTGTTTTTCTCACTCCTACTAGTGAATGTAATGTAACACACACCCATACAATGCGCACCATCCCGTGATGTTTTTCTCACTTCTACTAGTGAATCTAATGTAACACACACCCATACAATGCGCACCACCCCGTGATGTTTTTCTCACTCCTAGTAGTGAATCTAATGTTACACACACCCATACAATGCGCACCACCCCGTGATGTTTTTCTCACTCCTACTAGTGAATCTAATGTAACACACACCCATACAATGCGCACCACCCCGTGATGTATTTCTCACTCCTACTAGTGAATCTAATGTAACACACACCCATACAATACGCACCACCCCGTGATGTATTTCTCACTCCTACTAGTGAATCTAATGTAACACACACCCATACAATGCGCACCACCCCGTGATGTTTTTCTCACTCCTACTAGTGAATCTAATGTAACACACAACCATACAATGCGCACCACCCTGTGATGTTTTTCTCACTCCTACTAGTGAATGTAATGTAACACACACCCATACAATGCGCACCACCCCGTGATGTTTTTCTCACTCCTACTAGTGAATCTAATGTAACACACACCCATACAATGCGCACCACCCCGTGATGTTTTTCTCACTCCTACTAGTGAATCTAATGTAACACACACCCATACAATGCGCACCACCCCGTGATGTTTATCTCACTCCTACTAGTGAATCTAATGTAACACACACCCATACAATGCGCACCACCCCGTGATGTTTTTCTCACTCCTACTAGTGAATCTAATGTAACACACACCCATACAATGCGCACCACCCCGTGATGCTTTTCTCACTCCTACTAGTGAATGTAATGTAACACACACCCATACAATGCACACCACCCCGTGATGTTTTTCCCACTCCTACTAGTGAATGTAATGTAACACACACCCATACAATCCGCACCACCCCGTGATGTTTTTCTCACTCCTACTAGTGAAAGTAATGTAACACACACCCATACAATGCGCACCACCCCGTGATGTTTTTCTCACTCCTACTAGTGAAAGTAATGTAACACAAACCCATACAATGCGCACAACCCCGTGATGTTTTTCTCACTCCTAGTAGTGAATCTAATGTTACACACACCCATAAAATGCGCACCACCCCGTGATGTTTTTCTCACTCCTACTAGAGAATCTAATGTCACACACACCCATACAATGCGCACCACCCCGTGATGTATTTCTCACTCCTACTAGTGAATCTAATGTAACACACACCCATATAATACGCACCACCCCGTGATGTATTTTTCACTCCTACTAGTGAATCTAATGTAACACACACCCATACAATGCGCACCACCCCGTGATGTATTTCTCACTCCTACTAGTGAATCTAATGTAACACACACCCATACAATGCGCACCACCCCGTGATGTTTTTCTCACTCCTACTAGTGAATGTAATGTAACACACACCCATACAATGCGCACCACCCCGTGATGTTTTTCTCACTCCTACTAGTGAATCTAATGTAACACACACCCATACAATGCGCACCACCCCGTGATGTTTTTCTCACTCCTACTAGTGAATCTAATGTAACACACACCCATACAATGCGCACCACCCCGTGATGTTTTCATCATTCCTACTAGTGAATCTAATGTAACACACACCCATACAATGCGCACCACCCCGTGATGTTTTTCTCACTCCTACTAGTGAATCTAATGTAACACAAACCCATACAATGCGCACCACCCCGTGAAGTTTTTCTCACTCCTACTAGTGAATCTAATGTAACACACACCCATACAATGCGCACCACCCCGCGATGTTTTTCTCACTCCTATTAGTGAATCTAATGTAACACACACCCATACAATGCCCACCACCCCGTGATGTTTTTCTCACTCCTGCTAGTGAATCTAATGTAACACACACCCATACAATGCGCACCACCCCGTGATGTTTTTCTCACTCCTAGTAGTGAATCTAATGTTACACACACCCATACAATGCGCACCACCCCGTGATGTTTTTCTCACTCCTACTAGTGTATCTAATGTAACACACACCCATACAATGCGCACCACCCCGTGATGTATTTCTCACTCCTACTAGTGAATCTAATGTAACACACACCCATACAATACGCACCACCCCGTGATGTATTTCTCACTCCTACTAGTGAATCTAATGTAACACACACCCATACAATGCGCACCACCCCGTGATGTTTTTCTCACTCCTACTAGTGAATCTAATGTAACACACAACCATACAATGCGCACCACCCTGTGATGTTTTTCTCACTCCTACTAGTGAATGTAATGTAACACACACCCATACAATGCGCACCACCCCGTGATGTTTTTCTCACTCCTACTAGTGAATCTAATGTAACACACACCCATACAATGCGCACCACCCCGTGATGTTTTTCTCACTCCTACTAGTGAATCTAATGTAACACACACCCATACAATGCGCACCACCCCGTGATGTTTATCTCACTCCTACTAGTGAATCTAATGTAACACACACCCATACAATGCGCACCACCCCGGGATGTTTTTCTCACTCCTACTAGTGAATCTAATGTAACACACACCCATACAATGCGCACCACCCCGGGATGTTTTTCTCACTCCTACTAGTGAATCTAATGTAACACACACCCATACAATGCGCACCACCCCGTGATGTTTTTCTCACTCCTACTAGTGAATGCAATACAATGCGCACCACCCCGTGATGTTTTTCTCACTCCTACTAATGAATGTAATGTAACACACACCCATACAATGCGAACCACCCCGTGATGTTTTTCTCACTCCTACTAGTGAATGTAATGTAACACACACCCATACAATGCGCACCACCACGTGATGTTTTTCTCACTCCTACTAGTGAATGTAATGTAACACACACCCATACAATGCGCACCACCCCGTGATATTTTTCTCACTCCTACTAGTGAATGTAATGTAACACACACCCATACAATGCGCACCACCCCGTGATGTTTTTCTCACTCCTACTAGTGAAAGTAATGTAACACACACCCATACAATGCGCACCACCCCGTGATGTTTTCTCACTCCTACTAGTGAATGTAATGTAACACACACCCATACAATGCGCACCACCCCGTGATGTTTTTCTCACTCCTACTAGTGAATGTAATGTAACACACACCCATACAATGCGCACCACCCCGTGATGTTTTTCTCACTCCTACTAGTGAATTCAATGTAACACACACCCATACAATGCGCACCACCCCGTGATGTTTTTCTCACTCCTACTAGTGAATGTAATGTAACACACACCCATTCAAAGCGCACCACCAAGTGATGTGTTTCTCACTCCTACTAGTGAATGTAATGTAACACACACCCAAACAATGCGCACCACCCCGTGATGTTTTTCTCACTCCTACTAGTGAATGTAATGTAACACACACACATACAATGCGCACCACCCCGTGATGTTTTTCTCACTCCTACTAGTGAATGTAATGTAACACACACCCATACAATGCGCACCATCCCGTGATGTTTTTCTCACTTCTACTAGTGAATCTAATGTAACACACACCCATACAATGCGCACCACCCCGTGATGTTTTTCTCACTCCAAGTAGTGAATCTAATGTTACACACACCCATACAATGCGCACCACCCCGTGATGTTTTTCTCACTCCTACTAGTGAATCTAATGTAACACACACCCATACAATGCGCACCACCCCGTGATGTATTTCTCACTCCTACTAGTGAATCTAATGTAACACACACCCATACAATACGCACCACCCCGTGATGTATTTCTCACTCCTAGTAGTGAATCTAATGTAACACACACCCATACAATGCGCACCACCCCGTGATGTTTTTCTCACTCCTACTAGTGAATCTAATGTAACACACAACCATACAATGCGCACCACCCTGTGATGTTTTTCTCACTCCTACTAGTGAATGTAATGTAACACACACCCATACAATGCGCACCACCCCGTGATGTTTTTCTCACTCCTACTAGTGAATCTAATGTAACACACACCCATACAATGCGCACCACCCCGTGATGTTTTTCTCACTCCTACTAGTGAATCTAATGTAACACACACCCATACAATGCGCACCACCCCGTGATGTTTATCTCACTCCTACTAGTGAATCTAATGTAACACACACCCATACAATGCGCACCACCCCGTGATGTTTTTCTCACTCCTACTAGTGAATCTAATGTAACACACACCCATACAATGCGCACCACCCCGTGATGCTTTTCTCACTCCTACTAGTGAATGTAATGTAACACACACCCATACAATGCACACCACCCCGTGATGTTTTTCCCACTCCTACTAGTGAATGTAATGTAACACACACCCATACAATCCGCACCACCCCGTGATGTTTTTCTCACTCCTAGTAGTGAATCTAATGTAACACACACCCATACAATGCGCACCACCCCGTGATGTTTTTCTCACTCCTACTAGTGAATCTAATGTAACACACACACATACAATGCGCACCACATCGCGATGTTTTTCAGAAACCTATCCTACATTACCACTGCATGTTCCCTGACCTCCCAATGCTGACCACCCCGCGGTGCTTTTCTCTATCCTACATTGCCACTCACTGCCTATTCTAATTCAGACCCTCCGATTCACACCACTCCGTGATGTTTTTCTCACTCCTATTAGTGAATGTAATGTAACACACACCCATACAATGCGCACCACCACGTGATGTTTTTCTCACTCCTACTAGTGAATGTAATGTAACACACACCCATACAATGCGCACCACCCCGTGATGTTTTTCTCACTAATACCTGTGAATTTAATGTAACGCACACCCATACAATGCGCACCACCCCGTGATGTTTTTCTCACCCCTACTAGTGAATCTAATGTAACACACACCCATACAATGCGCACCACCCCGTGATGTTTTTCTCACACCTACTAGTGAATCTAATGTAACACACACCCATACAATGTGCACCACCCCGTGATGTTTTTCTCACTCCTACTAAGTGAATGTAATGTAACACACACCCATACAATGCGCACCACCCCGTGATGTTTTTCTCACTCCTACTAGTGAATCTAATGTAACACACACCCATACAATGCGCACCACCCCGTGATGTTTTTCTCACTCCCACTAGTGATTGTAATGCAACACACACCCATACAATGCGCACCACCCCGTGATGTTTTTCTCACTCCTACTAGTGAATCTAATGTAACACACACCCATACAATGTGCACCACCCCGTGATGTTTTTCTCACTCCTACTAGTGAATCTATGTAACACACACCCATACAATGCGCACCACCCTGTGATGTTTTTCTCACTCCTTCTAGTGAATCTATGTAACACACACCCATACAATGCGCACCACCCCGTGATGTTTTTCTCACTCCTAGTAGTGAATCTAATGTAACACACACCCATACAATGCGCACCACCCCGTGATGTTTTTCTCACTCCTACTAGTGAATCTAATGTAACACACACCCATACAATGCGCACCACCCCGTGATGTTTTTCTCACTCCTACTAGTGAATCTAATGTAACACACACCCATACAATGCGCACCACCCCGTGATGTTTTTCTCACTCCTACTAGTGAATGCAATACAATGCGCACCACCCCGTGATGTTTTTCTCACTCCTACTAATGAATGTAATGTAACACACACCCATACAATGCGAACCACCCCGTGATGTTTTTCTCACTCCTACTAGTGAATGTAATGTAACACACACCCATACAATGCGCACCACCACGTGATGTTTTTCTCACTCCTACTAGTGAATGTAATGTAACACACACCCATACAATGCGCACCACCCCGTGATATTTTTCTCACTCCTACTAGTGAATGTAATGTAACACACACCCATACAATGCGCACCACCCCGTGATGTTTTTCTCACTCCTACTAGTGAAAGTAATGTAACACACACCCATACAATGCGCACCACCCCGTGATGTTTTTCTCACTCCTACCAGTGAATGTAATGTAACACACACCCATACAATGCGCACCACCCCGTGATGTTTTTCTCACTCCTACTAGTGAATGTAATGTAACACACACACATACAATGCGCACCACCCCGTGATGTTTTTCTCACTCCTACTAGTGAATGTAATGTAACACACACCCATACAATGCGCACCATCCCGTGATGTTTTTCTCACTTCTACTAGTGAATCTAATGTAACACACACCCATACAATGCGCACCACCCCGTGATGTTTTTCTCACTCCTAGTAGTGAATCTAATGTTACACACACCCATACAATGCGCACCACCCCGTGATGTTTTTCTCACTCCTACTAGTGAATCTAATGTAACACACACCCATACAATGCGCACCACCCCGTGATGTATTTCTCACTCCTACTAGTGAATCTAATGTAACACACACCCATACAATACGCACCACCCCGTGATGTATTTCTCACTCCTACTAGTGAATCTAATGTAACACACACCCATACAATGCGCACCACCCCGTGATGTTTTTCTCACTCCTACTAGTGAATCTAATGTAACACACAACCATACAATGCGCACCACCCTGTGATGTTTTTCTCACTCCTACTAGTGAATGTAATGTAACACACACCCATACAATGCGCACCACCCCGTGATGTTTTTCTCACTCCTACTAGTGAATCTAATGTAACACACACCCATACAATGCGCACCACCCCGTGATGTTTTTCTCACTCCTACTAGTGAATCTAATGTAACACACACCCATACAATGCGCACCACCCCGTGATGTTTATCTCACTCCTACTAGTGAATGTAATGTAACACACACCCATACAATGCGCACCACCCCGTGATGTTTTTCTCACTCCTACTAGTGAATCTAATGTAACACACACCCATACAATGCGCACCACCCCGTGATGCTTTTCTCACTCCTACTAGTGAATGTAATGTAACACACACCCATACAATGCACACCACCCCGTGATGTTTTTCCCACTCCTACTAGTGAATGTAATGTAACACACACCCATACAATCCGCACCACCCCGTGATGTTTTTCTCACTCCTACTAGTGAAAGTAATGTAACACACACCCATACAATGCGCACCACCCCGTGATGTTTTTCTCACTCCTACTAGTGAAAGTAATGTAACACAAACCCATACAATGCGCACAACCCCGTGATGTTTTTCTCACTCCTAGTAGTGAATCTAATGTTACACACACCCATAAAATGCGCACCACCCCGTGATGTTTTTCTCACTCCTACTAGAGAATCTAATGTCACACACACCCATACAATGCGCACCACCCCGTGATGTATTTCTCACTCCTACTAGTGAATCTAATGTAACACACACCCATATAATACGCACCACCCCGTGATGTATTTTTCACTCCTACTAGTGAATCTAATGTAACACACACCCATACAATGCGCACCACCCCGTGATGTATTTCTCACTCCTACTAGTGAATCTAATGTAACACACACCCATACAATGCGCACCACCCCGTGATGTTTTTCTCACTCCTACTAGTGAATGTAATGTAACACACACCCATACAATGCGCACCACCCCGTGATGTTTTTCTCACTCCTACTAGTGAATCTAATGTAACACACACCCATACAATGCGCACCACCCCGTGATGTTTTTCTCACTCCTACTAGTGAATCTAATGTAACACACACCCATACAATGCGCACCACCCCGTGATGTTTTCATCATTCCTACTAGTGAATCTAATGTAACACACACCCATACAATGCGCACCACCCCGTGATGTTTTTCTCACTCCTACTAGTGAATCTAATGTAACACAAACCCATACAATGCGCACCACCCCGTGAAGTTTTTCTCACTCCTACTAGTGAATCTAATGTAACACACACCCATACAATGCGCACCACCCCGCGATGTTTTTCTCACTCCTATTAGTGAATCTAATGTAACACACACCCATACAATGCCCACCACCCCGTGATGTTTTTCTCACTCCTGCTAGTGAATCTAATGTAACACACACCCATACAATGCGCACCACCCCGTGATGTTTTTCTCACTCCTAGTAGTGAATCTAATGTTACACACACCCATACAATGCGCACCACCCCGTGATGTTTTTCTCACTCCTACTAGTGTATCTAATGTAACACACACCCATACAATGCGCACCACCCCGTGATGTATTTCTCACTCCTACTAGTGAATCTAATGTAACACACACCCATACAATACGCACCACCCCGTGATGTATTTCTCACTCCTACTAGTGAATCTAATGTAACACACACCCATACAATGCGCACCACCCCGTGATGTTTTTCTCACTCCTACTAGTGAATCTAATGTAACACACAACCATACAATGCGCACCACCCTGTGATGTTTTTCTCACTCCTACTAGTGAATGTAATGTAAAACACACCCATACAATGCGCACCACCCCGTGATGTTTTTCTCACTCCTACTAGTGAATCTAATGTAACACACACCCATACAATGCGCACCACCCCGTGATGTTTTTCTCACTCCTACTAGTGAATCTAATGTAACACACACCCATACAATGCGCACCACCCCGTGATGTTTATCTCACTCCTACTAGTGAATCTAATGTAACACACACCCATACAATGCGCACCACCCCGTGATGTTTTTCTCACTCCTACTAGTGAATCTAATGTAACACACACCCATACAATGCGCACCACCCCGTGATGCTTTTCTCACTCCTACTAGTGAATGTAATGTAACACACACCCATACAATGCACACCACCCCGTGATGTTTTTCCCACTCCTACTAGTGAATGTAATGTAACACACACCCATACAATCCGCACCACCCCGTGATGTTTTTCTCACTCCTACTAGTGAAAGTAATGTAACACACACCCATACAATGCGCACCACCCCGTGATGTTTTTCTCACTCCTACTAGTGAATCTAATGTAACACAAACCCATACAATGCGCACCACCCCGTGATGTTTTTCACACTCCTAGTAGTGAATCTAATGTTACACACACCCATAAAATGCGCACCACCCCGTGATGTTTTTCTCACTCCTACTAGTGAATCTAATGTCACACACACCCATACAATGCGCACCACCCCGTGATGTATTTCTCACTCCTACTAGTGAATCTAATGTAACACACACCCATATAATACGCACCACCCCGTGATGTATCTTTCACTCCTACTAGTGAATCTAATGTAACACACACCCATACAATGCGCACCACCCCGTGATGTATTTCTCACTCCTACTAGTGAATCTAATGTAACACACACCCATACAATGCGCACCACCCCGTGATGTTTTTCTCACTCCTACTAGTGAATGTAATGTAACACACACCCATACAATGCGCACCACCCCGTGATGTTTTTCTCACTCCTACTAGTGAATCTAATGTAACACACACCCATACAATGCGCACCACCCCGTGATGTTTTTCTCACTCCTACTAGTGAATCTAATGTAACACACACCCATACAATGCGCACCACCCCGTGATGTTTTCATCATTCCTACTAGTGAATCTAATGTAACACACTCCCATACAATGCGCACCACCCCGTGATGTTTTTCTCACTCCTACTAGTGAATCTAACGTAACACAAACCCATACAATGCGCACCACCCCGTGAAGTTTTTCTCACTCCTACTAGTCAATCTAATGTAACACACACCCATACAATGCGCACCACCCCGCGATGTTTTTCTCACTCCTATTAGTGAATCTAATGTAACACACACCCATACAATGCGCACCACCCCGTGATGTTTTTCTCACTCCTGCTAGTGAATCTAATGTAACACACACCCATACAATGCGCACCACCCCGTGATGTTTTTCTCACTCCTACTAGTGAATGTAATGTAACACACACCCATACAATGCGCACCACCCCGTGATGTTTTTCTCACTCCTACTAGTGAATGTAATGTAACACACACCCAAACAATGCGCACCACCCCGTGATGTTTTTCTCACTCCTACTAGTGAATCTATGTAACACACACCCATACAATGCGCACCACCCCGTGATGTTTTTCTCACTCCTACTAGTGAATCTATGTAACACACACCCATACAATGCGCACCACCCCGTTATGTTTTTCTCACTCCTACTAGTGAATCTATGTAACACACACCCATACAATGCGCACCACACCGTGATGTTTTTCTCACTCCTACTAGTGAATCTAATGTAACATACACCCATACAATGCGCACCACCCCGTGATGTTTTTCTCACTCCTACTTGTGAATCTATGTAACACACACACATACAATGCGCACCACCCCGTGATGTTTTTCTCACTCCTACTAGTGAATCTATGTAACACACACCCATACAATGCGCAACACACCGTGATGTTTTTCTCACTCCTAGTAGTGAATGTAATGTAACACACACCCATACAATGCGCACCACCCCGTGATGTTTTTCTCACTCCTGCTAGTGAATCTAATGTAACACACACCCATACAATGCGCACCACCCCGTGATGTTTTTCTCACTCCTACTAGTGAATGTAATGTAACACACACCCATACAATGCGCACCACCCCGTGATGTTTTTCTCACTCCTACTAGTGAATCTATGTAACACACACCCATACAATGCGCACCACCCCGTTATGTTTTTCTCACTCCTACTAGTGAATCTATGTAACACACACCCATACAATGCGCACCACACCGTGATGTTTTTCTCACTCCTACTAGTGAATCTAATGTAACATACACCCATACAATGCGCACCACCCCGTGATGTTTTTCTCACTCCTACTTGTGAATCTATGTAACACACACACATACAATGCGCACCACCCCGTGATGTTTTTCTCACTCCTACTAGTGAATCTATGTAACACACACCCATACAATGCGCAACACACCGTGATGTTTTTCTCACTCCTAGTAGTGAATGTAATGTAACACACACCCATACAATGCGCACCACCCCGTGATGTTTTTCTCACTCCTACTAGTGAGTCTAATGTAACACACACCCATACAATGCGCACCACCCCGTGATGTTTTTCTCACTAATACTAGTGAATGTAATGTAACACAAACCCATACAATGCGCACCACCCTGTGATGTTTTTCTCACTCCTACTAGTGAATCTAATGTAACACACACCCATACAATGCGCACCACCCCGTGATGTTTTTCTCACTCCTACTAGTGAATGTAATGTAACACACACCCATACAATGCGCACCTCCCCGTGATGTTTTTCTCACTCCTACTAGTGAATGTAATGTAACACACACCTATACAATGCGCACCACCCCGTGATGTTTTTCTCACTCCTACTAGTGAATGTAATGTAACACACACCCATACAATGCGCACCACCCCGTGATGTTTTTCTCACTCCTACTAGTGAATGTAATGTAACACACACCCATACAATGCGCACCACCCCGTGATGTTTTTCTCACTCCTACTAGTGAATCTAATGTAACACACACCCATACAATGCGCACCACCCCGTGATGTTTTTGTCACTCCTAGTAGTGAATCTAATGTTACACACACCCATACAATGCGCACCACCCCGTGATGTTTTTCTCACTCCTACTAGTGAATCTAATGTAACACACACCCATACAATGCGCACCACCCCGTGATGTTTTTCTCACTCCTACTAGTGAATCTAATGTAACACACACCCATACAATGCGCACCACCCCGTGATGTTTTTCTCACTCCTACTAGTGAATCTAATGTAACACACACCCATACAATGCGCACCACCCCGTGATGTTTTTCTCACTCCTACTAGTGAATCTAATGTAACACACACCCATACAATGCGCACCACCCCGTGATGTTTTTCTCACTCCCACTAGTGAATCTAATGTAACACACACCCATACAATGCGCACCACCCCGTGATGTTTTTCTCACTCCCACTAGTGAATCTAATGTAACACACACCCATACAATGCGCACCACCCCGTGATGTTTTTCTCACTCCTACTAGTGAATCTAATGTAACACACACCCATACAATGCGCACCACCCCGTGATGTTTTTCTGACTCCCACTAGTGAAACTAATGTAACACACACCCATACAATGCGCACCACCCCGTGATGTTTTTCTCACTCCTACTAGTGAATCTAATGTAACACACACCCATACAATGCGCACCACCCCGTGATGTTTTTCTCACTCCTACTAGTGAATCTAATGTAACACACACCCATACAATGCGCACCACCCCGAGATGTTTTGTCACTCCTACTAGTGAATCTAATGTAACACACACCCATACAATGCGAACCACCCCGTGATGTTTTTCTCACTCCTACTAGTGAATCTAATGTAACACACACCCATACAATGCGCACCACCCCGTGATGTTTTTGTCACTCCTACTAGCGAATCTAATGTAACACACACCCATACAATGCGCACCACCCCGTGATGTTTTTCTCACTCCTACTAGTGAATCTAATGTAACACACACCCATACATTGCGCACCACCCCGTGATGTTTTTCTCACTCCTACTAGCGAATCTAATGTAACACACACCCATACAATGCGCACATCCCCGTGATGTTTTTCTCACTCCTACTAGTGAATCTATGTAACACACACCCATACAATGCGCACCACCCCGTGATGTTTTTCTCACTCCTACTAGTGAATCTAATGTAACACACACTCATACCATGCGCACCACCCCGTGATGTTTTTCTCACTCCTACTAGTGAATCTAATGTAACACACACCCATACAATGCGCACCTCCCCGTGATGTTTTTCTCACTCCTACTAGTGAATCTATGTAACACACACCAATACAATGCGCACCACCCCGTGATGTTTTTCTCACTCCTACTAGTGAATCGATGTAACACACACCCATATAATGCGCACCACCCCGTGATGTTTTTCTCACTCCTACTAGTGAATCTATGTAACACACACCCATACCATGCGCACCACCCCGTGATGTTTTTCTCACTCCTACTAGTGAATCTATGTAACACACACCCATACAATGCGCACCACCCCGTGATGTTTTTCTCACTCCTACTAGTGAATCTAATGTAACACACACCCATACCATGCGCACCACCCCGTGATGTTTTTCTCACTCCTACTAGTAAATCTAATGTAACACACACCCATACAATGCGCACCACCCCGTGATGTTTTTCTCACTCCTACTAGTGAATCTAATGTAACACACACCCATACAATGCGCACCACCCCGTGATGTTTTTCTCACTCCTACTAGTGAATCTAATGTAACACACACCCATACAATGCGCACCACCCCGTGATGTTTTTCTCACTCCTACTAGTGAATCTAATGTAACACACACCCATACAATGCGCACAACCCCGTGATGTTTTTCTCACTCCTCCTAGTGAATCTAATGTAACACACACCCATACAATGCGCACCACCCCGTGATGTTTCTCTCAATCCTACTAGTGAATCTAATGTAACACACACCCATACAATGCGCACCACCCCGTGATGTTTTTCTCACTCCTACTAGTGAATCTAATGTAACACACACCCATACAATGCGCACCACCCCGTGATGTTTTTCTCACTCCTACTAGTGAATCTATGTAACACACACCCATACAATGCGCACCACACCGTGATGTATTTCTCACTCCTATTAGTGAATCTATGTAACACACACCCATGCAATGCGCACCACCCCGTGATGTTTTTCTCACTCCTACTAGTGAATGTAATGTAACACACACCCATACATTGCGCACCACCCCGTGATGTTTTTCTCACTCCTACTAGTGAATGTAATGTAACACACACCCATACAATGCGCACCACCCCGTGATGTTTTTCTCACTCCTACTAGTGAATCTAATGTAACACACACCCATACAATGCGCACCACCCCGTGATGTTTTTCTCACTCCTACTAGTGAATCTAATGTTACACACACCCATACAATGCGCACCACCCCGTGATGTTTTTCTCACTCCTACTAGTGAATCTAATGTAACACACACCCATACAATGCGCACCACCCCGTGATGTATTTCTCACTCCTACTAGTGAATGCAATGTAACACACACCCATACAATGCGCACCACCCCGAGATGTTTTTCTCACTCCTACTAGTGAATCTAATGTAACACACACCCATACAATGCGCACCACCCCGTGATGTTTTTCTCACTCCTACTAGTGAATCTAATGTAACACACACCCATACAATGCGCACCACCCCGTGATGTTTTTCTCACTCCTACTAGTGAATCTAATGTAACACACACCCATACAATGCGCACCACCCCGTGATGTTTTTCTCACTCCCACTAGTGAATCTAATGTAACACACACCCATACAATGCGCACCACCCCGTGATGATTTTCTCACTCCCACTAGTGAATCTAATGTAACACACACCCATACAATGCGCACCACCCCGTGATGTTTTTCTCACTCCTACTAGTGAATCTAATGTAACACACACCCATACAATGCGCACCACACCGTGATGTTTTTCTCACTCCCACTAGTGAATCTAATGTAACACACACCCATACAATGCGCACCACCCCTTGATGTTTTTCTCACTCCCACTAGTGAATCTAATGTAACACACACCCATACAATGCGCACCACCCCGTGATGTTTTTCTCACTCCTACTAGCGAATCGAATGTAACACACACCCATACAATGCGCACCACCCCGTGATGTTTTTCTCACTCCTACTAGCGAATCTAATGTAACACACACCCATACAATGCGCACCACACCGTGATGTTTTTCTCACTCCTACTAGTGAATCTACGTAACACACACCCATACAATGCGCACCACCCCGTGATGTTTTTCTCACTCCAACTAGTGAATCTAATGTAACACACACCCATACAATGCGCACCACCCCGTGATGTTTTTCTCACTCCTACTAGTGAATCTAATGTAACACACACCCATACAATGCGCACCACCCCGTGATGTTTTTCTCACTCCTACTAGTGAATCTAATGTAACACACACCCATACAATGCGCACCACCCCGTGATGTTTTTCTCACTCCTACTAGCGAATCTAATGTAACACACACCTATACAATGCGCACCAACCCGTGATGTTTTTCTCACTCCTACTAGTGAATCTAATGTAACACACACCCATACCATGCGCACCACCCCGTGATGTTTTTCTCACTCCTACTAGTGAATCTAATGTAACACACACCCATACAATGCGCACCACCCCGTGATGTTTTTCTCACTACTAGTGAATCTAATGTAACACACACCCATACAATGCGCACCACCCCGTGATGTTTTTGTCACTCCTACTAGCGAATCTAATGTAACACACACCCATACAATGCGCAACACCCCGTGATGTTTTTCTCACTCCTACTAGCGAATCTAATGTAACACACACCCATACAATGCGCACCACCCCGTGATGTTTTTCTCACTCCTACTAGCGAATCTAATGTAACACACACCCATACAATGCGCACCTCCCCGTGATG
The DNA here is from genome assembly GCF_034190915.1 of Cavia porcellus. Lineage (NCBI taxonomy): Eukaryota > Metazoa > Chordata > Mammalia > Rodentia > Caviidae > Cavia > Cavia porcellus. Next base: position 262,640 of record NW_026947629.1, read on the forward strand.
TTTTTCTCACTCCTACTAGCGAATCTATGTAACACACACCCATACAATGCGCACCACCCCGTGATGTTTTTCTCACTCCTACTAGTGAATCTATGTAACACACACCCATACAATGCGCACCACACCGTGATGTTTTTCTCACTCCTACTAGTGAATCTATGTAACACACACCCATACAATGCGCACCACCCCGTGATGTTTTTCTCACTCCTACTAGTGAATCTAATGTAACACACACCCATACAATGCGCACCACCCCGTGATGTTTTTCTCACTCCTACTAGTGAATCTAATGTAACACACACCCATACAATGCGCACCACCCCGTGATGTTTTTCTCACTCCTACTAGTGAATCTAATGTAACACACACCCATACAATGCGCACCACCCCGTGATGTTTTTCTCACTCCTACTAGTGAATGTAATGTAACACACACCCATACAATGCGCACCACCCCGTGATGTTTTTCTCACTCCTACTAGTGAATCTAATGTAACACACACCCATACAATGCGCATCACCCCGTGATGTTTTTCTCACTCCTACTAGTGAATGTAATGTAACACACACCCATACAATGCGCACCACCCCGTGATGTTTTTCTAACTCCTACTAGTGAATGTAATGTAACACACACCCATACAATGCGCACCACCCCGTGATGTTTTTCCCACTAATACTAGTGAATGTAATATAACACACACCCATACAATGCGCACCACCCCGTGATGTTTTTCTCACTCCTACTGGTGAATGTAATGTAACACACACCCATACAATGCGCACCATCCCGTGATGTTTTTCTCACTCCTACTGGTGAATCTAATGTTAAACACACCCATACAATGCGCACCACCCCGTGATGTTTTTCTCACTCCTACTGGTGAATCTAATGTAACACACACCCATATAATGCGCACCACCCCGTGATGTTTTTCTCACTCCTACTAGTGAATGTAATGTAACACACACCCATACAATGTGCACCACCCCGTGATGTTTTTCTCACTCCTACTAGTGAATCTAATGTAACACACACCCATACAATGCGCACCACCCCGTGATGTTTTTCTCACTCCTACTAGTGATTCTAATGTAACACACACCCATAAAATGTGCACCACCCCGTGATGTTTTTCTCACTCCTACTAGTGAATCTAATGTAACACACACCCATACAATGCGCATCACCCCGTGATGTTTTTCTCACTCCTACTAGTGAATGTAATGTAACACACACCCATACAATGCGCACCACCCCGTGATGTTTTTCTAACTCCTACTACTGAATGTAATGTAACACACACCCATACAATGCGCACCACCCCGTGATGTTTTTCCCACTAATACTAGTGAATGTAATATAACACACACCCATACAATGCGCCCCACCCCGTGATGTTTTTCTCACTCCTACTGGTGAATGTAATGTAACACACACCCATACAATGCGCACCACCCCGTGATGTTTTTCTCACTCCTACTGGTGAATCTAATGTAAAACACACCCATACAATGCGCACCACCCCATGATGTTTTTCTCACTCCTACTGGTGAATCTAATGTAACACACACCCATATAATGCGCACCACCCCGTGATGTTTTTCTCACTCCTACTAGTGAATGTAATGTAACACACACCCATACAATGTGCACAACCCCGTGATGTTTTTCTCACTCCTACTAGTGAATCTAATGTAACACACACCCATACAATGCGCACCACCCCGTGATGTTTTTCTCACTCCTACTAGTGATTCTAATGTAACACACACCCATAAAATGTGCACCACCCCGTGATGTTTTTCTCACTCCTACTAGTGAATCTAATGTAACACACACCCATACAATGCGCACCACCCCGTGATGTTTTTCTCACTCCTACTAGTGAATCTATGTAACACACACCCATACAATGCGCACCACCCCGTGATGTTTTTCTCACTCCTACTAGTGAATGTAATGTAACACACACCCATACAATGCGCACCACCCCGTGATTTTTTTCTCACTCCTACTAGTGAATCTAATGTAACACACACCCATACAATGCGCACCACCCCGTGATGTTTTTCTCACTCCTACTAGTGAATGTAATGTAACACACACCCATACAATGCGCACCACCCCGTGATGTTTTCTCACTCCTACTAGTGAATGTAATGTAACACACACCCATACAATGCGCACCACCCCGTGATGTTTTTCTCACTCCTACTAGTGAATGTAATGTAACACACACCCATACAATGCGCACCACCCCGTGATGTTTTTCTCACTCCTACTAGTGAATGTAATGTAACACACACCCATACAAAGCGCACCACCCCGTGATGTTTTTCTCACTCCTACTAGTGAATGTAATGTAACACACACCCATACAATGCGCACCACCCCGTGATGTTTTTCTCACTCCTACTAGTGAATGTAATCTAACACACACCCATACAATGCGCACCACCCCGTGATGTTTTTCTCACTCCTACTAGTGAATGTAATGTAACACACACCCATACAATGGGCACCACCCCGTGATGTTTTTCTCACTCCTACTAGTGAATGTAATGTAACACACACCCAAACAATGCGCACCACCCCGTGATGTTTTTCTCACTCCTACTAGTGAATGTAATGTAACACACACCCATACAATGCGCACCATCCCGTGATGTTTTTCTCACTCCTACTAGTGAATCTAATGTAACACACACCCATACAATGCGCACCACCCCGTGATGTTTTTCTAACTCCTACTAGTGAATGTAATGTAACACACACCCATACAATGCGCACCACCCCGTGATGTTTTTCCCACTAATACTAGTGAATGTAATATAACACACACCCATACAATGCGCACCACCCCGTGATGTTTTTCTCACTCCTACTGGTGAATGTAATGTAACACACACCCATACAATGCGCACCACCCCGTGATGTTTTTCTCACTCCTACTGGTGAATCTAATGTAAAACACACCCATACAATGCGCACCACCCCGTGATGTTTTTCTCACTCCTACTGGTGAATGTAATGTAACACACACCCATATAATGCGCACCACCCCGTGATGTTTTTCTCACTCCTACTAGTGAATGTAATGTAACACACACCCATACAATGTGCACCACCCCGTGATGTTTTTCTCACTCCTACTAGTGAATCTAATGTAACACACACCCATACAATGCGCACCACCCCGTGATGTTTTTCTCACTCCTACTAGTGAATCTATGTAACACACACCCATATAATGCGCACCACACCGTGATGTTTTTCTCACTCCTACTAGTGAATCTATGTAACACACACCCATACCATGCGCACCACCCCGTGATGTTTTTCTCACTCCTACTAGTGAATCTATGTAACACACACCCATACAATGCGCACCACCCCGTGATGTTTTTCTCACTCCTACTAGTGAATCTAATGTAACACACACCCATACCATGCGCACCACCCCGTGATGTTTTTCTCACTCCTACTAGTGAATCTAATGTAACACACACCCATACAATGCGCACCACCCCGTGATGTTTTTCTCACTCCTACTAGTGAATCTAATGTAACACACACCCATACAATGCGCACCACCCCGTGATGTTTTTCTCACTCCTACTAGTGAATCTAATGTAACACACACCCATACAATGCGCACCACCCCGTGATGTTTTTCTCACTCCTACTAGTGAATCTAATGTAACACACACCCATACAATGCGCACAACCCCGTGATGTTTTTCTCACTCCTCCTAGTGAATCTAATGTAACACACACCCATACAATGCGCACCACCCCGTGATGTTTCTCTCACTCCTACTAGTGAATCTAATGTAACACACACCCATACAATGCGCACCACCCCGTGATGTTTTTCTCACTCCTACTAGTGAATCTAATGTAACACACACCCATACAATGCGCACCACCCCGTGATGTTTTTCTCACTCCTACTAGTGAATCTATGTAACACACACCCATACAATGCGCACCACACCGTGATGTATTTCTCACTCCTATTAGTGAATCTATGTAACACACACCCATGCAATGCGCACCACCCCGTGATGTTTTTCTCACTCCTACTAGTGAATGTAATGTAACACACACCCAAACAATGCGCACCACCCCGTGATGTTTTTCTCACTCCTACTAGTGAATGTAATGTAACACACACCCATACAATGCGCACCACCCCGTGATGTTTTTCTCACTCCTACTAGTGAATCTAATGTAACACACACCCATACAATGCGCACCACCCCGTGATGTTTTTCTCACTCCTAGTAGTGAATCTAATGTTACACACACCCATACAATGCGCACCACCCCGTGATGTTTTTCTCACTCCTACTAGTGAATCTAATGTAACACACACCCATACAATGCGCACCACCCCGTGATGTATTTCTCACTCCTACTAGTGAATGCAATGTAACACACACCCATACAATGCGCACCACCCCGAGATGTTTTTCTCACTCCTACTAGTGAATCTAATGTAACACACACCCATACAATGCGCACCACCCCGTGATGTTTTTCTCACTCCTACTAGTGAATCTAATATAACACACACCCATACAATGCGCACCACCCCGTGATGTTTTTCTCACTCCCACTAGTGAATCTAATGTAACACACACCCATACAATGCGCACCACCCCGTGATGATTTTCTCACTCCCACTAGTGAATCTAATGTAACACACACCCATACAATGCGCACCACCCCGTGATGTTTTTCTCACTCCTACTAGTGAATCTAATGTAACACACACCCATACAATGCGCACCACACCGTGATGTTTTTCTCACTCCCACTAGTGAATCTAATGTAACACACACCCATACAATGCGCACCACCCCTTGATGTTTTTCTCACTCCCACTAGTGAATCTAATGTAACACACACCCATACAATGCGCACCACCCCGTGATGTTTTTCTAACTCCTACTAGTGAATGTAATGTAACACACACCCATACAATGCGCACCACCCCGTGATGTTTTTCCCACTAATACTAGTGAATGTAATATAACACACACCCATACAATGCGCACCACCCCGTGATGTTTTTCTCACTCCTACTGGTGAATGTAATGTAACACACACCCATACAATGCGCACCACCCCGTGATGTTTTTCTCACTCCTACTGGTGAATCTAATGTAAAACACACCCATACAATGCGCACCACCCCGTGATGTTTTTCTCACTCCTACTGGTGAATTTAATGTAACACACACCCATATAATGCGCACCACCCCGTGATGTTTTTCTCACTCCTACTAGTGAATGTAATGTAACACACACCCATACAATGTGCACCACCCCGTGATGTTTTTCTCACTCCTACTAGTGAATCTAATGTAACACACACCCATACAATGCGCACCACCCCGTGATGTTTTTCTCACTCCTACTAGTGAATCGATGTAACACACACCCATATAATGCGCACCACCCCGTGATGTTTTTCTCACTCCTACTAGTGAATCTATGTAACACACACCCATACCATGCGCACCACCCCGTGATGTTTTTCTCACTCCTACTAGTGAATCTATGTAACACACACCCATACAATGCGCACCACCCCGTGATGTTTTTCTCACTCCTACTAGTGAATCTAATGTAACACACACCCATACCATGCGCACCACCCCGTGATGTTTTTCTCACTCCTACTAGTGAATCTAATGTAACACACACCCATACAATGCGCACCACCCCGTGATGTTTTTCTCACTCCTACTAGTGAATCTAATGTAACACACACCCATACAATGCGCACCACCCCGTGATGTTTTTCTCACTCCTACTAGTGAATCTAATGTAACACACACCCATACAATGCGCACCACCCCGTGATGTTTTTCTCACTCCTACTAGTGAATCTAATGTAACACACACCCATACAATGCGCACAACCCCGTGATGTTTTTCTCACTCCTCCTAGTGAATCTAATGTAACACACACCCATACAATGCGCACCACCCCGTGATGTTTCTCTCACTCCTACTAGTGAATCTAATGTAACACACACCCATACAATGCGCACCACCCCGTGATGTTTTTCTCACTCCTACTAGTGAATCTAATGTAACACACACCCATACAATGCGCACCACCCCGTGATGTTTTTCTCACTCCTACTAGTGAATCTATGTAACACACACCCATACAATGCGCACCACACCGTGATGTATTTCTCACTCCTACTAGTGAATCTATGTAACACACACCCATGCAATGCGCACCACCCCGTGATGTTTTTCTCACTCCTACTAGTGAATGTAATGTAACACACACCCAAACAATGCGCACCACCCCGTGATGTTTTTCTCACTCCTACTAGTGAATGTAATGTAACACACACCCATACAATGCGCACCACCCCGTGATGTTTTTCTCACTCCTACTAGTGAATCTAATGTAACACACACCCATACAATGCGCACCACCCCGTGATGTTTTTCTCACTCCTAGTAGTGAATCTAATGTTACACACACCCATACAATGCGCACCACCCCGTGATGTTTTTCTCACTCCTACTAGTGAATCTAATGTAACACACACCCATACAATGCGCACCACCCCGTGATGTATTTCTCACTCCTACTAGTGAATGCAATGTAACACACACCCATACAATGCGCACCACCCCGAGATGTTTTTCTCACTCCTACTAGTGAATCTAATGTAACACACACCCATACAATGCGCACCACCCCGTGATGTTTTTCTCACTCCTACTAGTGAATCTAATGTAACACACACCCATACAATGCGCACCACCCCGTGATGTTTTTCTCACTCCTACTAGTGAATCTAATATAACACACACCCATACAATGCGCACCACCCCGTGATGTTTTTCTCACTCCCACTAGTGAATCTAATGTAACACACACCCATACAATGCGCACCACCCCGTGATGATTTTCTCACTCCCACTAGTGAATCTAATGTAACACACACCCATACAATGCGCACCACCCCGTGATGTTTTTCTCACTCCTACTAGTGAATCTAATGTAACACACACCCATACAATGCGCACCACACCGTGATGTTTTTCTCACTCCCACTAGTGAATCTAATGTAACACACACCCATACAATGCGCACCACCCCTTGATGTTTTTCTCACTCCCACTAGTGAATCTAATGTAACACACACCCATACAATGCGCACCACCCCGTGATGTTTTTCTCACTCCTACTAGCGAATCTAATGTAACACACACCCATACAATGCGCACCACCCCGTGATGTTTTTCTCACTCCTACTAGCGAATCTAATGTAACACACACCCATACAATGCGCACCACACCGTGATGTTTTTCTCACTCCTACTAGTGAATCTATGTAACACACACCCATACAATGCGCACCACCCCGTGATGTTTTTCTCACTCCTACTAGTGAATCTAATGTAACACACACCCATACAATGCGCACCACCCCGTGATGTTTTTCTCACTCCTACTAGTGAATGTAATGTAACACACACCCATACAATGCGCACCACCCCGTGATGTTTTTCTCACTCCTACTAGTGAATCTAATGTAACACACACCCATACAATGCGCACCACCCCGTGATGTTTTTCTCACTCCTACTAGTGAATCTAATGTAACACACACCCATACAATGCGCACCAACCCGTGATGTTTTTCTCACTCCTACTAGTGAATCTAATGTAACACACACCCATACCATGCGCACCACCCCGTGATGTTTTTCTCACTCCTACTAGTGAATCTAATGTAACACACACCCATACAATGCGCACCACCCCGTGATGTTTTTCTCACTCCTACTAGTGAATCTAATGTAACAGACACCCATACAATGCGCACCACCCTGTGATGTTTTTGTCACTCCTACTAGCGAATCTAATGTAACACACACCCATACAATGCGCAACACCCCGTGATGTTTTTCTCACTCCTACTAGCGAATCTAATGTAACACACACCCATACAATGCGCACCACCCCGTGATGTTTTTCTCACTCCTACTAGCGAATCTAATGTAACACACACCCATACAATGCGCACCTCCCCGTGATGTTTTTCTCACTCCTACTAGCGAATCTATGTAACACACACCCATACAATGCGCACCACCCCGTGATGTTTTTCTCACTCCTACTAGTGAATCTATGTAACACACACCAATACAATGCGCACCACACCGTGATGTTTTTCTCACTCCTACTAGTGAATCTATGTAACACACACCCATACAATGCGCACCACCCCGTGATGTTTTTCTCACTCCTACTAGTGAATCTAATGTAACACACACCCATACAATGCGCACCACCCCGTGATGTTTTTCTCACTCCTACTAGTGAATCTAATGTAACACACACCCATACAATGCGCACCACCCCGTGATGTTTTTCTCACTCCTACTAGTGAATCTAATGTAACACACACCCATACAATGCGCACCACCCCGTGATGTTTTTCTCACTCCTACTAGTGAATGTAATGTAACACACACCCATACAATGCGCACCACCCCGTGATGTTTTTCTCACTCCTACTAGTGAATCTAATGTAACACACACCCATACAATGCGCATCACCCCGTGATGTTTTTCTCACTCCTACTAGTGAATGTAATGTAACACACACCCATACAATGCGCACCACCCCGTGATGTTTTTCTAACTCCTACTAGTGAATGTAATGTAACACACACCCATACAATGCGCACCACCCCGTGATGTTTTTCCCACTAATACTAGTGAATGTAATATAACACACACCCATACAATGCGCACCACCCCGTGATGTTTTTCTCACTCCTACTGGTGAATGTAATGTAACACACACCCATACAATGCGCACCACCCCGTGATGTTTTTCTCACTCCTACTGGTGAATCTAATGTAAAACACACCCATACAATGCGCACCACCCCGTGATGTTTTTCTCACTCCTACTGGTAAATCTAATGTAACACACACCCATATAATGCGCACCACCCCGTGATGTTTTTCTCACTCCTACTAGTGAATGTAATGTAACACACACCCATACAATGTGCACCACCCCGTGATGTTTTTCTCACTCCTACTAGTGAATCTAATGTAACACACACCCATACAATGCGCACCACCCCGTGATGTTTTTCTCACTCCTACTAGTGATTCTAATGTAACACACACCCATAAAATGTGCACCACCCCGTGATGTTTTTCTCACTCCTACTAGTGAATCTAATGTAACACACACCCATACAATGCGCATCACCCCGTGATGTTTTTCTCACTCCTACTAGTGAATGTAATGTAACACACACCCATACAATGCGCACCACCCCGTGATGTTTTTCTAACTCCTACTAGTGAATGTAATGTAACACACACCCATACAATGCGCACCACCCCGTGATGTTTTTCCCACTAATACTAGTGAATGTAATATAACACACACCCATACAATGCGCACCACCCCGTGATGTTTTTCTCACTCCTACTGGTGAATGTAATGTAACACACACCCATACAATGCGCACCACCCCGTGATGTTTTTCTCACTCCTACTGGTGAATCTAATGTAAAACACACCCATACAATGCACACCACCCCGTGATGTTTTTCTCACTCCTACTGGTGAATCTAATGTAACACACACCCATATAATGCGCACCACCCCGTGATGTTTTTCTCACTCCTACTAGTGAATGTAATGTAACACACACCCATACAATGTGCACCACCCCGTGATGTTTTTCTCACTCCTACTAGTGAATCTAATGTAACACACACCCATACAATGCGCACCACCCCGTGATGTTTTTCTCACTCCTACTAGTGATTCTAATGTAACACACACCCATAAAATGTGCACCACCCCGTGATGTTTTTCTCACTCCTACTAGTGAATCTAATGTAACACACACCCATACAATGCGCACCACCCCGTGATGTTTTTCTCACTCCTACTAGTGAATCTATGTAACACACACCCATACAATGCGCACCACCCCGTGATGTTTTTCTCACTCCTACTAGTGAATGTAATGTAACACACACCCATACAATGCGCACCACCCCGTGATGTTTTTCTCACTCCTACTAGTGAATCTAATGTAACACACACCCATACAATGCGCACCACCCCGTGATGTTTTCTCACTCCTACTAGTGAATGTAATGTAACACACACCCATACAATGCGCACCACCCCGGGATGTTTTCTCACTCCTACTAGTGAATGTAATGTAACACACACCCATACAATGCGCACCACCCCGTGATGTTTTTCTCACTCCTACTAGTGAATGTAATGTAACACACACCCATACAATGCGCACCACCCCGTGATGTTTTTCTCACTCCTACTAGTGCATGTAATGTAACACACACCCATACAAAGCGCACCACCCCATGATGTTTTTCTCACTCCTACTAGTGAATGTAATGTAACACACACCCATACAATGCGCACCACCCCGTGATGTTTTTCTCACTCCTACTAGTGAATCTAATGTAACACACACCCATACAATGCGCACCACCCCGTGATGTTTTTCTCACTCCTACTAGTGAATGTAATGTAACACACACCCATACAATGGGCACCACCCCGTGATGTTTTTCTCACTCCTACTAGTGAATGTAATGTAACACACACCCAAACAATGCGCACCACCCCGTGATGTTTTTCTCACTCCTACTAGTGAATGTAATGTAACACACACCCATACAATGCGCACCACCCCGTGATGTTTTTCTCACTCCTACTAGTGAATGTAATGTAACACACACCCATACAATGCGCACCACCCCGTGATGTTTTTCTCACTCCTACTAGTGAATCTAATGTAACACACACCCATAAAATGCGCACCACCCCGTGATGTTTTTCTCACTCCTACTAGTGAATCTAATGTAACACACACCCATACAATGCGCACCATCCCGTGATGTTTTTCTCACTCCTACTAGTGAATCTAATGTAACACACACCCATACAATGCGCACCACCCCGTGATGTTTTTCTCACTCCTACTAGTGAATCTAATGTAACACACACCCATACAATGCGCACCACCCCGTGATGTTTTTCTCACTCCTACTAGTGAATCTAATGTAACACACACCCATACAATGCGCACCACCCCGTGATGTTTTTCTCACTCCTACTAGCGAATCTAATATAACACACACCCATACAATGCGCACCACCCCGTGATGTTTTTCTCACTCCTACTAGCGAATCTAATGTAACACACACCCATACAATGCGCACCACCCCGTGATGTTTTTCTCACTCCACTAGCGAATCTAATGTAACACACACCCATACAATGCGCACCACCCCGTGATGTTTTTCTCACTCCTACTAGCGAATCTATGTAACACACACCCATACAATGCGCACCACCCCGTGATGTTTTTCTCACTCCTACTAGTGAATGTAATGTAACACACACCCATACAATGCGCACCACCCCGTGATGTTTTTCTCACTCCTACTAGTGAATCTATGTAACACACACCCATACAATGCGCACCACCCCGTGATGTTTTTCTCACTCCTACTAGTGAATGTAATGTAACACACACCCATACAATGCGCACCACCCCGTGATGTTTTTCTCACTCCTACTAGTGAATCTAATGTAACACACACCCATACAATGCGCACCACCCCGTGATGTTTTTCTCACTCCTACTAGTGAATCTAATGTAACACACACCCATACAATGCGCACCACCCCGTGATGTTTTTCTCACTCCTACTAGTGAATCTAATGTAACACACACCCATACAATGCGTACCACCCCTTGATGTTTTTCTCACTCCTACTAGTGAATGTAATGTAACACACACCCATACAATGCGCACCACCCCGTGATGTTTCTCTCACTCCTACTAGTGAATGTAATGTAACACACACCCATACAATGCGCACCACACCGTGATGTTTTTCTCACTCCTACTAGTGAATCTAATGTAACACACACCCATACAAGGCGCACCACCCCGTGATGTATTTCTCACTCCTACTAGTGAATGTAATGTAACACACACCCATGCAAGGCTCACCACCCCGTGATGTATTTCTCACTCCTACTAGTGAATGTAATGTAACACACACCCATGCAAGGCGCACCACCCCGTGATGTTTTTCTCACTCCTACTAGTGAATCTAATGTAACACACACCCATACAATGCGCACCACCCCGTGATGTTTTTCTCACTCCTACTAGTGAATCTAATGTAACACACAACCATACAATGCGCACCACCCCGTGATGTTTTTCTCACTCCTACTAGTGAATGTAATGTAACACACACCCATACACTGCGCACCACCCCGTGATGTTTTTCTCACTCCTAGTAGTGAATCTAATGTAACACACACCCATACAATGCGCACCACCCCGTGATGTTTTTCTCACTCCTACTAGTGAATCTAATGTAACACACACCCATACAAGGCGCACCACCCCGTGATGTATTTCTCACTCCTACTAGTGAATGTAATGTAACACACACCCATGCAAGGCACACCACCCCGTGATGTATTTCTCACTCCTACTAGTGAATGTAATGTAACACACACCCATGCAAGGCGCACCACCCCGTGATGTATTTCTCACTCCTACTAGTGAATCTAATGTAACACACACCCATACCATGCGCACCACCCCGTGATGTTTTTCTCACTCCTACTAGTGAATCTAATGTAACACACAACCATACAATGCGCACCACCCCGTGATGTTTTTCTCACTCCTACTAGTGAATCTAATGTAACACACACCCATACAATGCGCACCACCACTTGATGTTTTTCTCACTCCTACTAGTGAATGTAATGTAACACACACCCATGCAAGGCGCACCACCCCGTGATGTATTTCTCACTCCTACTAGTGAATGTAATGTAACACACACCCAAACAATGCGCACCACCCCGTGATGTTTTTCTCACTCCTACTAGTGAATCTAATGTTACACACACCCATACAATGCGCACCACCCCGTGATGTTTTTCTCACTCCTACTAGTGAATCTAATGTAACACACACCCATACAATGCGCACCACCCCGTGATGTATTTCTCACTCCTACTAGTGAATGTAATGTAACACACACCCATAAAATGCGCACCACCCCGTGATGTTTTTCTCACTCCTACTAGTGAATCTAATGTAACACACACCCATACAATGCGCACCACCCCGTGATGTTTTTCTCACTCCTACTAGTGAATGTAATGTAACACACACCCATACAATGCGCACCACCCCGTGATGCTTTTCTCACTCCTACTATTGAATGTAATGTAACACACACCCATACAATGCGCACCACCCCGTGATATTTTTCTCACTCCTACTAGTGAATGTAATGTAACACACACCCAAACAATGCGCACCACACCGTGATGTTTTTCTCACTCCTACTAGTGAATGTAATGTAACACACACCCATACAATGCGCAACACCCCGTGATGTTTTTCTCACTCCTACTAGTGAATGTAATGTAACACACACCCATACTATGCGCACCACCCCATGATGTTTTTCTCACTCCTACTAGTGAATGTAATGTAACACACACCCATACAATGCGCACCACCCCGTGATGTTTTTCTCACTCCTACTAGTGAATCTAATGTAACACACACCCATACAATGCGCACCACCCCGTGATGTTTTTCTCACTCCTACTGGTGAATGTAATGTAACACACACCCATACAATGCGCACCACCCCGTGATGTTTTTCTCACTCCTACTGGTGAATCTAATGTAAAACACACCCATACAATGCGCACCACCCCGTGATGTTTTTCTCACTCCTACTGGTAAATCTAATGTAACACACACCCATATAATGCGCACCACCCCGTGATGTTTTTCTCACTCCTACTAGTGAATGTAATGTAACACACACCCATACAATGTGCACCACCCCGTGATGTTTTTCTCACTCCTACTAGTGAATCTAATGTAACACACACCCATACAATGCGCACCACCCCGTGATGTTTTTCTCACTCCTACTAGTGATTCTAATGTAACACACACCCATAAAATGTGCACCACCCCGTGATGTTTTTCTCACTCCTACTAGTGAATCTAATGTAACACACACCCATACAATGCGCATCACCCCGTGATGTTTTTCTCACTCCTACTAGTGAATGTAATGTAACACACACCCATACAATGCGCACCACCCCGTGATGTTTTTCTAACTCCTACTAGTGAATGTAATGTAACACACACCCATACAATGCGCACCACCCCGTGATGTTTTTCCCACTAATACTAGTGAATGTAATATAACACACACCCATACAATGCGCACCACCCCGTGATGTTTTTCTCACTCCTACTGGTGAATGTAATGTAACACACACCCATACAATGCGCACCACCCCGTGATGTTTTTCTCACTCCTACTGGTGAATCTAATGTAAAACACACCCATACAATGCACACCACCCCGTGATGTTTTTCTCACTCCTACTGGTGAATCTAATGTAACACACACCCATATAATGCGCACCACCCCGTGATGTTTTTCTCACTCCTACTAGTGAATGTAATGTAACACACACCCATACAATGTGCACCACCCCGTGATGTTTTTCTCACTCCTACTAGTGAATCTAATGTAACACACACCCATACAATGCGCACCACCCCGTGATGTTTTTCTCACTCCTACTAGTGATTCTAATGTAACACACACCCATAAAATGTGCACCACCCCGTGATGTTTTTCTCACTCCTACTAGTGAATCTAATGTAACACACACCCATACAATGCGCACCACCCCGTGATGTTTTTCTCACTCCTACTAGTGAATCTATGTAACACACACCCATACAATGCGCACCACCCCGTGATGTTTTTCTCACTCCTACTAGTGAATGTAATGTAACACACACCCATACAATGCGCACCACCCCGTGATGTTTTTCTCACTCCTACTAGTGAATCTAATGTAACACACACCCATACAATGCGCACCACCCCGTGATGTTTTTCTCACTCCTACTAGTGAATGTAATGTAACACACACCCATACAATGCGCACCACCCCGGGATGTTTTCTCACTCCTACTAGTGAATGTAATGTAACACACACCCATACAATGCGCACCACCCCGTGATGTTTTTCTCACTCCTACTAGTGAATGTAATGTAACACACACCCATACAATGCGCACCACCCCGTGATGTTTTTCTCACTCCTACTAGTGCATGTAATGTAACACACACCCATACAAAGCGCACCACCCCATGATGTTTTTCTCACTCCTACTAGTGAATGTAATGTAACACACACCCATACAATGCGCACCACCCCGTGATGTTTTTCTCACTCCTACTAGTGAATCTAATGTAACACACACCCATACAATGCGCACCACCCCGTGATGTTTTTCTCACTCCTACTAGTGAATGTAATGTAACACACACCCATACAATGGGCACCACCCCGTGATGTTTTTCTCACTCCTACTAGTGAATGTAATGTAACACACACCCAAACAATGCGCACCACCCCGTGATGTTTTTCTCACTCCTACTAGTGAATGTAATGTAACACACACCCATACAATGCGCACCACCCCGTGATGTTTTTCTCACTCCTACTAGTGAATGTAATGTAACACACACCCATACAATGCGCACCACCCCGTGATGTTTTTCTCACTCCTACTAGTGAATCTAATGTAACACACACCCATAAAATGCGCACCACCCCGTGATGTTTTTCTCACTCCTACTAGTGAATCTAATGTAACACACACCCATACAATGCGCACCATCCCGTGATGTTTTTCTCACTCCTACTAGTGAATCTAATGTAACACACACCCATACAATGCGCACCACCCCGTGATGTTTTTCTCACTCCTACTAGTGAATCTAATGTAACACACACCCATACAATGCGCACCACCCCGTGATGTTTTTCTCACTCCTACTAGTGAATCTAATGTAACACACACCCATACAATGCGCACCACCCCGTGATGTTTTTCTCACTCCTACTAGCGAATCTAATATAACACACACCCATACAATGCGCACCACCCCGTGATGTTTTTCTCACTCCTACTAGCGAATCTAATGTAACACACACCCATACAATGCGCACCACCCCGTGATGTTTTTCTCACTCCACTAGCGAATCTAATGTAACACACACCCATACAATGCGCACCACCCCGTGATGTTTTTCTCACTCCTACTAGCGAATCTATGTAACACACACCCATACAATGCGCACCACCCCGTGATGTTTTTCTCACTCCTACTAGTGAATGTAATGTAACACACACCCATACAATGCGCACCACCCCGTGATGTTTTTCTCACTCCTACTAGTGAATCTATGTAACACACACCCATACAATGCGCACCACCCCGTGATGTTTTTCTCACTCCT
Source organism: Cavia porcellus (assembly GCF_034190915.1). NCBI lineage: Eukaryota > Metazoa > Chordata > Mammalia > Rodentia > Caviidae > Cavia > Cavia porcellus. The sequence continues at coordinate 279,106 of NW_026947629.1, forward strand.
ACTAGTGAATGTAATGTAACACACACCCATACAATGCGCACCACCCCGTGATGTTTTTCTCACTCCTACTAGTGAATCTAATGTAACACACACCCATACAATGCGCACCACCCCGTGATGTTTTTCTCACTCCTACTAGTGAATCTAATGTAACACACACCCATACAATGCGCACCACCCCGTGATGTTTTTCTCACTCCTACTAGTGAATCTAATGTAACACACACCCATACAATGCGTACCACCCCTTGATGTTTTTCTCACTCCTACTAGTGAATGTAATGTAACACACACCCATACAATGCGCACCACCCCGTGATGTTTCTCTCACTCCTACTAGTGAATGTAATGTAACACACACCCATACAATGCGCACCACACCGTGATGTTTTTCTCACTCCTACTAGTGAATCTAATGTAACACACACCCATACAAGGCGCACCACCCCGTGATGTATTTCTCACTCCTACTAGTGAATGTAATGTAACACACACCCATGCAAGGCTCACCACCCCGTGATGTATTTCTCACTCCTACTAGTGAATGTAATGTAACACACACCCATGCAAGGCGCACCACCCCGTGATGTTTTTCTCACTCCTACTAGTGAATCTAATGTAACACACACCCATACAATGCGCACCACCCCGTGATGTTTTTCTCACTCCTACTAGTGAATCTAATGTAACACACAACCATACAATGCGCACCACCCCGTGATGTTTTTCTCACTCCTACTAGTGAATGTAATGTAACACACACCCATACACTGCGCACCACCCCGTGATGTTTTTCTCACTCCTAGTAGTGAATCTAATGTAACACACACCCATACAATGCGCACCACCCCGTGATGTTTTTCTCACTCCTACTAGTGAATCTAATGTAACACACACCCATACAAGGCGCACCACCCCGTGATGTATTTCTCACTCCTACTAGTGAATGTAATGTAACACACACCCATGCAAGGCGCACCACCCCGTGATGTATTTCTCACTCCTACTAGTGAATGTAATGTAACACACACCCATGCAAGGCGCACCACCCCGTGATGTATTTCTCACTCCTACTAGTGAATCTAATGTAACACACACCCATACCATGCGCACCACCCCGTGATGTTTTTCTCACTCCTACTAGTGAATCTAATGTAACACACAACCATACAATGCGCACCACCCCGTGATGTTTTTCTCACTCCTACTAGTGAATCTAATGTAACACACACCCATACAATGCGCACCACCACTTGATGTTTTTCTCACTCCTACTAGTGAATGTAATGTAACACACACCCATGCAAGGCGCACCACCCCGTGATGTATTTCTCACTCCTACTAGTGAATGTAATGTAACACACACCCAAACAATGCGCACCACCCCGTGATGTTTTTCTCACTCCTACTAGTGAATCTAATGTTACACACACCCATACAATGCGCACCACCCCGTGATGTTTTTCTCACTCCTACTAGTGAATCTAATGTAACACACACCCATACAATGCGCACCACCCCGTGATGTATTTCTCACTCCTACTAGTGAATGTAATGTAACACACACCCATAAAATGCGCACCACCCCGTGATGTTTTTCTCACTCCTACTAGTGAATCTAATGTAACACACACCCATACAATGCGCACCACCCCGTGATGTTTTTCTCACTCCTACTAGTGAATGTAATGTAACACACACCCATACAATGCGCACCACCCCGTGATGCTTTTCTCACTCCTACTATTGAATGTAATGTAACACACACCCATACAATGCGCACCACCCCGTGATATTTTTCTCACTCCTACTAGTGAATGTAATGTAACACACACCCAAACAATGCGCACCACACCGTGATGTTTTTCTCACTCCTACTAGTGAATGTAATGTAACACACACCCATACAATGCGCAACACCCCGTGATGTTTTTCTCACTCCTACTAGTGAATGTAATGTAACACACACCCATACTATGCGCACCACCCCATGATGTTTTTCTCACTCCTACTAGTGAATGTAATGTAACACACACCCATACAATGCGCACCACCCCGTGATGTTTTTCTCACTCCTACTAGTGAATCTAATGTAACACACACCCATACAATGCGCACCACCCCGTGATGTTTTTCTCACTCCTACTGGTGAATGTAATGTAACACACACCCATACAATGCGCACCACCCCGTGATGTTTTTCTCACTCCTACTGGTGAATCTAATGTAAAACACACCCATACAATGCGCACCACCCCGTGATGTTTTTCTCACTCCTACTGGTGAATCTAATGTAACACACACCCATATAATGCGCACCACCCCGTGATGTTTTTCTCACTCCTACTAGTGAATGTAATGTAACACACACCCATACAATGCGCACCACCCCGTGATGTTTTTCTCACTCCTAGTAGTGAATCTAATGTAACACACACCCATACAATGCGCACCACCCCGTGATGTTTTTCTCACTCCTACTAGTGAATCTAATGTAACACACACCCATACAATGCGCACCACCCCGTGATGTTTTTGTCACTCCTACTAGCGAATCTAATATAACACACACCCATACAATGCGCACCACCCCGTGATGTTTTTCTCACTCCTACTAGCGAATCTAATGTAACACACACCCATACAATGCGCACCACCCCGTGATGTTTTTCTCACTCCACTAGCGAATCTAATGTAACACACACCCATACAATGCGCACCACCCCGTGATGTTTTTCTCACTCCTACTAGCGAATCTATGTAACACACACCCATACAATGCGCACCACCCCGTGATGTTTTTCTCACTCCTACTAGTGAATCTATGTAACACACACCCATACAATGCGCACCACCCCGTGATGTTTTTCTCACTCCTACTAGTGAATGTAATGTAACACACACCCATACAATGCGCACCACCCCGTGATGTTTTTCTCACTCCTACTAGTGAATCTAATGTAACACACACCCATACAATGCGCACCACCCCGTGATGTTTTTCTCACTCCTACTAGTGAATCTAATGTAACACACACCCATACAATGCGCACCACCCCGTGATGTTTTTCTCACTCCTACTAGTGAATCTAATGTAACACACACCCATACAATGCGTACCACCCCTTGATGTTTTTCTCACTCCTACTAGTGAATGTAATGTAACACACACCCATACAATGCGCACCACCCCGTGATGTTTCTCTCACTCCTACTAGTGAATGTAATGTAACACACACCCATACAATGCGCACCACCCTGTGATGTTTTTCTCACTCCTAGTAGTGAATCTAATGTAACACACACCCATACAATGCGCACCACACCGTGATGTTTTTCTCACTCCTACTAGTGAATCTAATGTAACACACACCCATACAAGGCGCACCACCCCGTGATGTATTTCTCACTCCTACTAGTGAATGTAATGTAACACACACCCATGCAAGGCGCACCACCCCGTGATGTATTTCTCACTCCTACTAGTGAATGTAATGTAACACACACCCATGCAAGGCGCACCACCCCGTGATGTTTTTCTCACTCCTACTAGTGAATGTAATGTAACACACACCCATACACTGCGCACCACCCCGTGATGTTTTTCTCACTCCTAGTAGTGAATCTAATGTAACACACACCCATACAATGCGCACCACCCCGTGATGTTTTTCTCACTCCTACTAGTGAATCTAATGTAACACACACCCATACAAGGCGCACCACCCCGTGATGTATTTCTCACTCCTACTAGTGAATGTAATGTAACACACACCCATGCAAGGCGCACCACCCCGTGATGTATTTCTCACTCCTACTAGTGAATGTAATGTAACACACACCCATGCAAGGCGCACCACCCCGTGATGTATTTCTCACTCCTACTAGTGAATCTAATGTAACACACACCCATACCATGCGCACCACCCCGTGATGTTTTTCTCACTCCTACTAGTGAATCTAATGTAACACACAACCATACAATGCGCACCACCCCGTGATGTTTTTCTCACTCCTACTAGTGAATCTAATGTAACACACACCCATACAATGCGCACCACCACTTGATGTTTTTCTCACTCCTACTAGTGAATGTAATGTAACACACACCCATGCAAGGCGCACCACCCCGTGATGTATTTCTCACTCCTACTAGTGAATGTAATGTAACACACACCCAAACAATGCGCACCACCCCGTGATGTTTTTCTCACTCCTACTAGTGAATCTAATGTTACACACACCCATACAATGCGCACCACCCCGTGATGTTTTTCTCACTCCTACTAGTGAATCTAATGTAACACACACCCATACAATGCGCACCACCCCGTGATGTATTTCTCACTCCTACTAGTGAATGTAATGTAACACACACCCATAAAATGCGCACCACCCCGTGATGTTTTTCTCACTCCTACTAGTGAATCTAATGTAACACACACCCATACAATGCGCACCACCCCGTGATGTTTTTCTCACTCCTACTAGTGAATCTAATGTAACACACACCCATACAATGCGCACCACCCCGTGATGCTTTTCTCACTCCTACTATTGAATGTAATGTAACACACACCCATACAATGCGCACCACCCCGTGATATTTTTCTCACTCCTACTAGTGAATGTAATGTAACACACACCCAAACAATGCGCACCACACCGTGATGTTTTTCTCACTCCTACTAGTGAATGTAATGTAACACACACCCATACAATGCGCAACACCCCGTGATGTTTTTCTCACTCCTACTAGTGAATGTAATGTAACACACACCCATACTATGCGCACCACCCCATGATGTTTTTCTCACTCCTACTAGTGAATGTAATGTAACACACACCCATACAATGCGCACCACCCCGTGATGTTTTTCTCACTCCTACTAGTGAATCTAATGTAACACACACCCATACAATGCGCACCACCCCGTGATGTTTTTCTCACTCCTACTGGTGAATGTAATGTAACACACACCCATACAATGCGCACCACCCCGTGATGTTTTTCTCACTCCTACTGGTGAATCTAATGTAAAACACACCCATACAATGCGCACCACCCCGTGATGTTTTTCTCACTCCTACTGGTGAATCTAATGTAACACACACCCATATAATGCGCACCACCCCGTGATGTTTTTCTCACTCCTACTAGTGAATGTAATGTAACACACACCCATACAATGTGCACCACCCCGTGATGTTTTTCTCACTCCTACTAGTGAATCTAATGTAACACACACCCATACAATGCGCACCACCCCGTGATGTTTTTCTCACTCCTACTAGTGAATCGATGTAACACACACCCATATAATGCGCACCACCCCGTGATGTTTTTCTCACTCCTACTAGTGAATCTATGTAACACACACCCATACCATGCGCACCACCCCGTGATGTTTTTCTCACTCCTACTAGTGAATCTATGTAACACACACCCATACAATGCGCACCACCCCGTGATGTTTTTCTCACTCCTACTAGTGAATCTAATGTAACACACACCCATACCATGCGCACCACCCCGTGATGTTTTTCTCACTCCTACTAGTGAATCTAATGTAACACACACCCATACAATGCGCACCACCCCGTGATGTTTTTCTCACTCCTACTAGTGAATGTAATGTAACACACACCCATAAAATGCGCACCACCCCGTGATATTTTTCTCACTCCTACTAGTGAATGTAATGTAACACACACCCAAACAATGCGCACCACACCGTGATGTTTTTCTCACTCCTACTAGTGAATGTAATGTAACACACACCCATAAAATGCGCACCACCCCGTGATGTTTTCTCACTCCTACTAGTGAATGTAATGTAACACACACCCATACAATGCGCACCACCCCGTGATGCTTTTCTCACTCCTACTATTGAATGTAATGTAACACACACCCATACAATGCGCACCACCCCGTGATATTTTTCTCACTCCTACTAGTGAATGTAATGTAACACACACCCAAACAATGCGCACCACACCGTGATGTTTTTCTCACTCCTACTAGTGAATGTAATGTAACACACACCCATACAATGCGCAACACCCCGTGATGTTTTTCTCACTCCTACTAGTGAATGTAATGTAACACACACCCATACTATGCGCACCACCCCATGATGTTTTTCTCACTCCTACTAGTGAATGTAATGTAACACACACCCATACAATGCGCACCACCCCGTGATGTTTTTCTCACTCCTACTAGTGAATCTAATGTAACACACACCCATACAATGCGCACCACCCCGTGATGTTTTTCTCACTCCTACTGGTGAATGTAATGTAACACACACCCATACAATGCGCACCACCCCGTGATGTTTTTCTCACTCCTACTGGTGAATCTAATGTAAAACACACCCATACAATGCGCACCACCCCGTGATGTTTTTCTCACTCCTACTGGTGAATCTAATGTAACACACACCCATATAATGCGCACCACCCCGTGATGTTTTTCTCACTCCTACTAGTGAATGTAATGTAACACACACCCATACAATGTGCACCACCCCGTGATGTTTTTCTCACTCCTACTAGTGAATCTAATGTAACACACACCCATACAATGCGCACCACCCCGTGATGTTTTTCTCACTCCTACTAGTGAATCGATGTAACACACACCCATATAATGCGCACCACCCCGTGATGTTTTTCTCACTCCTACTAGTGAATCTATGTAACACACACCCATACCATGCGCACCACCCCGTGATGTTTTTCTCACTCCTACTAGTGAATCTATGTAACACACACCCATACAATGCGCACCACCCCGTGATGTTTTTCTCACTCCTACTAGTGAATCTAATGTAACACACACCCATACCATGCGCACCACCCCGTGATGTTTTTCTCACTCCTACTAGTGAATCTAATGTAACACACACCCATACAATGCGCACCACCCCGTGATGTTTTTCTCACTCCTACTAGTGAATCTAATGTAACACACACCCATACAATGCGCACCACCCCGTGATGTTTTTCTCACTCCTACTAGTGAATCTAATGTAACACACACCCATACAATGCGCACAACCCCGTGATGTTTTTCTCACTCCTCCTAGTGAATCTAATGTAACACACACCCATACAATGCGTACCACCCCGTGATGTTTCTCTCACTCCTACTAGTGAATCTAATGTAACACACACCCATACAATGCGCACCACCCCGTGATGTTTTTCTCACTCCTACTAGTGAATCTATGTAACACACACCCATACAATGCGCACCACACCGTGATGTATTTCTCACTCCTATTAGTGAATCTATGTAACACACACCCATGCAATGCGCACCACCCCGTGATGTTTTTCTCACTCCTACTAGTGAATGTAATGTAACACACACCCAAACAATGCGCACCACCCCGTGATGTTTTTCTCACTCCTACTAGTGAATGTAATGTAACACACACCCATACAATGCGCACCACCCCGTGATGTTTTTCTCACTCCTACTAGTGAATCTAATGTAACACACACCCATACAATGCGCACCACCCCGTGATGTTTTTCTCACTCCTAGTAGTGAATCTAATGTTACACACACCCATACAATGCGCACCACCCCGTGATGTTTTTCTCACTCCTACTAGTGAATCTAATGTAACACACACCCATACAATGCGCACCACCCCGTGATGTATTTCTCACTCCTACTAGTGAATGCAATGTAACACACACCCATACAATGCGCACCACCCCGAGATGTTTTTCTCACTCCTACTAGTGAATCTAATGTAACACACACCCATACAATGCGCACCACCCCGTGATGTTTTTCTCACTCCTACTAGTGAATCTAATGTAACACACACCCATACAATGCGCACCACCCCGTGATGTTTTTCTCACTCCTACTAGTGAATCTAATATAACACACACCCATACAATGCGCACCACCCCGTGATGTTTTTCTCACTCCCACTAGTGAATCTAATGTAACACACACCCATACAATGCGCACCACCCCGTGATGATTTTCTCACTCCCACTAGTGAATCTAATGTAACACACACCCATACAATGCGCACCACCCCGTGATGTTTTTCTCACTCCTACTAGTGAATCTAATGTAACACACACCCATACAATGCGCACCACACCGTGATGTTTTTCTCACTCCCACTAGTGAATCTAATGTAACACACACCCATACAATGCGCACCACCCCTTGATGTTTTTCTCACTCCCACTAGTGAATCTAATGTAACACACACCCATACAATGCGCACCACCCCGTGATGTTTTTCTCACTCCTACTAGCGAATCTAATGTAACACACACCCATACAATGCGCACCACCCCGTGATGTTTTTCTCACTCCTACTAGCGAATCTAATGTAACACACACCCATACAATGCGCACCACACCGTGATGTTTTTCTCACTCCTACTAGTGAATCTATGTAACACACACCCATACAATGCGCACCACCCCGTGATGTTTTTCTCACTCCTACTAGTGAATCTAATGTAACACACACCCATACAATGCGCACCACCCCGTGATGTTTTTCTCACTCCTACTAGTGAATCTAATGTAACACACACCCATACAATGCGCACCACCCCGTGATGTTTTTCTCACTCCTACTAGTGAATCTAATGTAACACACACCCATACAATGCGCACCACCCCGTGATGTTTTTCTCACTCCTACTAGTGAATCTAATGTAACACACACCCATACAATGCGCACCAACCCGTGATGTTTTTCTCACTCCTACTAGTGAATCTAATGTAACACACACCCATACCATGCGCACCACCCCGTGATGTTTTTCTCACTCCTACTAGTGAATCTAATGTAACACACACCCATACAATGCGCACCACCCCGTGATGTTTTTCTCACTCCTACTAGTGAATCTAATGTAACACACACCCATACAATGCGCACCACCCCGTGATGTTTTTGTCACTCCTACTAGCGAATCTAATGTAACACACACCCATACAATGCGCAACACCCCGTGATGTTTTTCTCACTCCTACTAGCGAATCTAATGTAACACACACCCATACAATGCGCACCACCCCGTGATGTTTTTCTCACTCCTACTAGCGAATCTAATGTAACACACACCCATACAATGCGCACCTCCCCGTGATGTTTTTCTCACTCCTACTAGCGAATCTATGTAACACACACCCATACAATGCGCACCACCCCGTGATGTTTTTCTCACTCCTACTAGTGAATCTATGTAACACACACCCATACAATGCGCACCACACCGTGATGTTTTTCTCACTCCTACTAGTGAATCTATGTAACACACACCCATACAATGCGCACCACCCCGTGATGTTTTTCTCACTCCTACTAGTGAATCTAATGTAACACACACCCATACAATGCGCACCACCCCGTGATGTTTTTCTCACTCCTACTAGTGAATCTAATGTAACACACACCCATACAATGCGCACCACCCCGTGATGTTTTTCTCACTCCTACTAGTGAATCTAATGTAACACACACCCATACAGTGCGCACCACCCCGTGATGTTTTTCTCACTCCTACTAGTGAATGTAATGTAACACACACCCATACAATGCGCACCACCCCGTGATGTTTTTCTCACTCCTACTAGTGAATCTAATGTAACACACACCCATACAATGCGCATCACCCCGTGATGTTTTTCTCACTCCTACTAGTGAATGTAATGTAACACACACCCATACAATGCGCACCACCCCGTGATGTTTTTCTAACTCCTACTAGTGAATGTAATGTAACACACACCCATACAATGCGCACCACCCCGTGATGTTTTTCCCACTAATACTAGTGAATGTAATATAACACACACCCATACAATGCGCACCACCCCGTGATGTTTTTCTCACTCCGACTGGTGAATGTAATGTAACACACACCCATACAATGCGCACCACCCCGTGATGTTTTTCTCACTCCTACTGGTGAATCTAATGTAAAACACACCCATACAATGCGCACCACCCCGTGATGTTTTTCTCACTCCTACTGGTGAATCTAATGTAACACACACCCATATAATGCGCACCACCCCGTGATGTTTTTCTCACTCCTACTAGTGAATGTAATGTAACACACACCCATACAATGTGCACCACCCCGTGATGTTTTTCTCACTCCTACTAGTGAATCTAATGTAACACACACCCATACAATGCGCACCACCCCGTGATGTTTTTCTCACTCCTACTAGTGATTCTAATGTAACACACACCCATAAAATGTGCACCACCCCGTGATGTTTTTCTCACTCCTACTAGTGAATCTAATGTAACACACACCCATACAATGCGCATCACCCCGTGATGTTTTTCTCACTCCTACTAGTGAATGTAATGTAACACACACCCATACAATGCGCACCACCCCGTGATGTTTTTCTAACTCCTACTAGTGAATGTAATGTAACACACACCCATACAATGCGCACCACCCCGTGATGTTTTTCCCACTAATACTAGTGAATGTAATATAACACACACCCATACAATGCGCACCACCCCGTGATGTTTTTCTCACTCCTACTGGTGAATGTAATGTAACACACACCCATACAATGCGCACCACCCCGTGATGTTTTTCTCACTCCTACTAGTGAATGTAATGTAACACACACCCATACAAAGCGCACCACCCCGTGATGTTTTTCTCACTCCTACTAGTGAATGTAATGTAACACACACCCATACAATGCGCACCACCCCGTGATGTTTTTCTCACTCCTGCTAGTGAATCTAATGTAACACACACCCATACAATGCGCACCACCCCGTGATGTTTTTCTCACTCCTACTAGTGAATGTAATGTAACACACACCCATACAATGGGCACCACCCCGTGATGTTTTTCTCACTCCTACTAGTGAATGTAATGTAACACACACCCAAACAATGCGCACCACCCCGTGATGTTTTTCTCACTCTTACTAGTGAATGTAATTTAACACACACCCATACAATGCGCACCACCCCGTGATGTTTTTCTCACTCCTACTAGTGAATGTAATGTAACACACACCCATACAATGCGCACCACCCCGTGATGTTTTTCTCACTCCTACTAGTGAATCTAATGTAACACACACCCATAAAATGCGCACCACCCCGTGATGTTTTTCTCACTCCTACTAGTGAATCTAATGTAACACACACCCATACAATGCGCACCATCCCGTGATGTTTTTCTCACTCCTACTAGTGAATCTAATGTAACACACACCCATACAATGCGCACCACTCCGTGATGTTTTTCTCACTCCTACTAGTGAATCTAATGTAACACACACCCATACAATGCGCACCACCCCGTGATGTTTTTCTCACTCCTACTAGTGAATCTAATGTAACACACACCCATACAATGCGCACCACCCCGTGATGTTTTTCTCACTCCCACTAGTGCATCTAATAAAACACACACCCATACAATTCGCACCACCCCGTGATGTTTTTCTCACTCCTAGTAGTGAATCTAATGTAACACACACCCATACAATGCGCACCACCCCGTGATGTTTTTCTCACTCCTACTAGTGAATCTAATGTAACACACACCCATACAATGCGCACCACCCCGTGATGTTTTTGTCACTCCTACTAGCGAATCTAATATAACACACACCCATACAATGCGCACCACCCCGTGATGTTTTTCTCACTCCTACTAGCGAATCTAATGTAACACACACCCATACAATGCGCACCACACCGTGATGTTTTTCTCACTCCACTAGCGAATCTAATGTAACACACACCCATACAATGCGCACCACCCCGTGATGTTTTTCTCACTCCTACTAGCGAATCTATGTAACACACACCCATACAATGCGCACCACCCCGTGATGTTTTTCTCACTCCTACTAGTGAATCTATGTAACACACACCCATACAATGCGCACCACCCCGTGATGTTTTTCTCACTCCTACTAGTGAATGTAATGTAACACACACCCATACAATGCGCACCACCCCGTGATGTTTTTCTCACTCCTACTAGTGAATGTAATGTAACACACACCCATACAATGGGCACCACCCCGTGATGATTTTCTCACTCCTACTAGTGAATGTAATGTAACACACACCCAAACAATGCGCACCACCCCGTGATGTTTTTCTCACTCCTACTAGTGAATGTAATTTAACACACACCCATACAATGCGCACCACCACGTGATGTTTTTCTCACTCCTACTAGTGAATGTAATGTAACACACACCCATACAATGCGCACCACCCCGTGATGTTTTTCTCACTCCTACTAGTGAATCTAATGTAACACACACCCATAAAATGCGCACCACCCCGTGATGTTTTTCTCACTCCTACTAGTGAATCTAATGTAACACACACCCATACAATGCGCACCATCCCGTGATGTTTTTCTCACTCCTACTAGTGAATCTAATGTAACACACACCCATACAATGCGCACCACCCAGTGATGTTTTTCTCACTCCTACTAGTGAATCTAATGTAACACACACCCATACAATGCGCACCACCCCGTGATGTTTTTCTCACTCCTACTAGTGAATCTAATGTAACACACACCCATACAATGCGCACCACCCCGTGATGTTTTTCTCACTCCCACTAGTGCATCTAATAAAACACACACCCATACAATTCGCACCACCCCGTGATGTTTTTCTCACTCCTAGTAGTGAATCTAATGTAACACACACCCATACAATGCGCACCACCCCGTGATGTTTTTCTCACTCCTACTAGTGAATCTAATGTAACACACACCCATACAATGCGCACCACCCCGTGATGTTTTTGTCACTCCTACTAGCGAATCTAATATAACACACACCCATACAATGCGCACCACCCCGTGATGTTTTTCTCACTCCTACTAGCGAATCTAATGTAACACACACCCATACAATGCGCACCACCCCGTGATGTTTTTCTCACTCCACTAGCGAATCTAATGTAACACACACCCATACAATGCGCACCACCCCGTGATGTTTTTCTCACTCCTACTAGCGAATCTATGTAACACACACCCATACAATGCGCACCACCCCGTGATGTTTTTCTCACTCCTACTAGTGAATCTATGTAACACACACCCATACAATGCGCACCACCCCGTGATGTTTTTCTCACTCCTACTAGTGAATGTAATGTAACACACACCCATACAATGGGCACCACCCCGTGATGTTTTTCTCACTCCTACTAGTGAATGTAATGTAACACACACCCAAACAATGCGCACCACCCCGTGATGTTTTTCTCACTCCTACTAGTGAATGTAATTTAACACACACCCATACAATGCGCACCACCCCGTGATGTTTTTCTCACTCCTACTAGTGAATGTAATGTAACACACACCCATACAATGCGCACCACCCCGTGATGTTTTTCTCACTCCTACTAGTGAATCTAATGTAACACACACCCATAAAATGCGCACCACCCCGTGATGTTTTTCTCACTCCTACTAGTGAATCTAATGTATCACACACCCATACAATGCGCACCATCCCGTGAGGTTTTTCTCACTCCTACTAGTGAATCTAATGTAACACACACCCATACAATGCGCACCACCCCGTGATGTTTTTCTCACTCCTACTAGTGAATCTAATGTAACACACACCCATACAATGCGCACCACCCCGTGATGTTTTTCTCACTCCTACTAGTGAATCTAATGTAACACACACCCATACAATGCGCACCACCCCGTGATGTTTTTCTCACTCCCACTAGTGCATCTAATAAAACACACACCCATACAATTCGCACCACCCCGTGATGTTTTTCTCACTCCTAGTAGTGAATCTAATGTAACACACACCCATACAATGCGCACCACCCCGTGATGTTTTTCTCACTCCTACTAGTGAATCTAATGTAACACACACCCATACAATGCGCACCACCCCGTGATGTTTTTGTCACTCCTACTAGCGAATCTAATATAACACACACCCATACAATGCGCACCACCCCGTGATGTTTTTCTCACTCCTACTAGCGAATCTAATGTAACACACACCCATACAATGCGCACCACCCCGTGATGTTTTTCTCACTCCACTAGCGAATCTAATGTAACACACACCCATACAATGCGCACCACCCCGTGATGTTTTTCTCACTCCTACTAGCGAATCTATGTAACACACACCCATACAATGCGCACCACCCCGTGATGTTTTTCTCACTCCTACTAGTGAATCTATGTAACACACACCCATACAATGCGCACCACCCCGTGATGTTTTTCTCACTCCTACTAGTGAATGTAATGTAACACACACCCATACAATGCGCACCACCCCGCGATGTTTTTCTCACTACTACTAGTGAATCTAATGTAACACACACCCATACAATGCGCACCACCCCGTGATGTTTTTCTCACTCCTACTAGTGAATGTAAAGTAACACACACCCATACAATGCGCACCACCCCGTGATGTTTTTCTCACTCCTACTAGTGAATGTAATGTAACACACACCCATACAATGCGCACCACCCCGTGATGTTTTTCTCACTCCTACTAGTGAATGTAATGTAACACACACCCATACAATGCGCTCCACCCCGTGATGTTTTTCTCACTCCTACTAGTGAATGTAATGTAACACAAACCCATACAATGCGCACCACCCCGTGATGTTTTTCTCACTCCTACTAGTGAATGTAATGTAACACACACCCATACAATGCGCACCACCCCGTGATGTTTTTCTCACTCCTACTAGTGAATGTAATGTAACACACACCCATACAATGCGCACCACCTCGTGATGTTTTTCTCACTCCTACTAGTGATTGTAATGTAACACACACCCATACAATGCGCACCACCCCGTGATGTTTTTCTCACCTCTACTAGTGAATCTAATGTAACACACACCCATACAATGCGCACCACCCCGTGATGTTTTTCTCACTCCTACTAGTGAATCTAATGTAACACACACCCATACAATGCGCACCACCCCGTGATGTTTTTCTCACTCCTACTAGTGAATCTAATGTAACACACACCCATACAATGCGCACCACCCCGTGATGTTTTTGTCACTCCTACTAGTGAATCTAATGTAACACACACCCATACAATGCGCACCACCCCGTGATGTTTTCACACTCCTACTAGTGAATGTAATGTAACACACACCCATACAATGCGCACCACCCCGTGATGTTTTTCTCACTCCTACCAGTGAATGTAATGTAACACACACCCATACAATGCGCACCACCCCGTGATGTTTTTCTCACTCCTACCAGTGAATGTAATGTAACACACACCCATACAATGCGCACCACCCCGTGATGTTTTTCTCACTCCTACTAGTGAATGTAATGTAACACACACCCATACAATGCGCACCACCCCGTGATGTTTTTCTCACTCCTACTAGTGAATGTAATGTAACACACACCCATACAATGCGCACCACCCCGTGATGTTTTTCTCACTCCTACTAGTGAATGTAATGTAACACACACCCATACAATGCGCAGCACCCCGTGATGATTTTCTCACTCCTATTAGTGAATATAATGTAATACACACCCATACAATGCGCACCACCCCGTGATGTTTTTCTCACTCCTACTAGTGAATGTAATGTAACACACACCCATACAATGCGCACCACCCCGTGATGTTTTTCTCACTCCTACTAGTGAATGTAATGTAACACACACCCATACAATGCGCACCACCCCGTGATGTTTTTCTCACTCCTACTAGTGAATTTAATGTAACACACACCCATACAATGCGCACCACCCCGTGATGTTTTTCTCACTCCTACTAGTGAATCTAATGTAACACACACCCATACAATGCGCACCACCCCGTGATGTTTTTCTCACTCCCACTAGTGAATCTAATGTAACACACACCCATACAATGCGCACCACCCCGTGATGTTTTTCTCACTCCCACTAGTGAATGTAATGTAACACACACCCATACAATGCGCACCACACCGTGATGTTTTTCTCACTCCCACTAGTGAATCTAATGTAACACACACCCATACAATGCGCACCACCCCGTGTTGTTTTTCTCACTCCCACTAGTGAATCTAATGTAACACACACCCATGTAATGCGCACCACCCCGTGATGTTTTTCTCACTCCTACTAGTGAATCTAATGTAACACACACCCATACAATGCGCACCACCTCGTGATGTTTTTCTCACTCCTACTAGTGAATCTAATGTAACACACACCCATACAATGCGCACCACCCCGTGATGTTTTTGTCACTCCTACTAGTGAATCTAATGTAACACACACCCATACAATGCGCACCACCCCGTGATGTTTTTCTCACTCCTACTAGCGAATCTACTGTAACACACACCCATACAATGCGCACCACCCCGTGATGTTTTTCTCACTCCTACTAGCGAATCTAATGTAACACACACCCATACAATGCGCACCACCCCGTGTTGTTTTTCTCACTCCTACTAGCGAATCTAATGTAACACACACCCATACAATGCGCACCACCCCGTGATGTTTTTCTCACTCCTACTAGCGATTGTAATGTAACACACACCCATACAATGCGCACCACCCCGTGATGTTTTTATCACTCCTACTAGTGAATCTGTGTAACACACACCCATACAATGCGCACCACCCCGTGATGTTTTTCTCACTCCTACTAGTGAATCTAAGTAACACACACCCATACAATGCACACCACCCCGTGATGTTTTTCTCACTCCTACTAGTGAATCTATGTAACACACACCCATACAATGCGCACCACCCCGTGATGTTTTTCTCACTCCTAGTAGTGAATCTAATGTAACACACACCCATACAATGCGCACCACCCCGTGATGTTTTTCTCACTCCTACTAGTGAATCTAATGTAAAACACACCCATACAATGCGCACCACCCCGTGATGTATTTCTCACTCCTACTAGTGAATCTAATGTAACACACACCCATACAATGCGCACCACCCCGTGATGTTTTTCTCACTCCTACTAGTGAATCTAATGTAACACACACCCATACAATGGGCACCACCCCGTGATGTTTTTCTCACTCCTACTAGTGAATCTAATGTAACACACACCCATACAATGCGCACCACCCCGTTATGTTTTTCTCACTCCTACTAGTGAATCTAATGTAACACACACCCATACAATGCGCACCACCCCGTGATGTTTTTCTCACTCCTACTAGTGAATCTAATGTAACACACACCCATACAATGCGCACCACCCCGTGATGTTTTTCTCACTCCTACTAGTGAATCTAATGTAACACACACCCATACAATGCGCACCACCCCGTGATGTTTTTCTCACTCCTACTAGTGAATCTAATGTAACACACACCCATACAATGCGCACCACCCCGTGATGTTTTTCTCACTCCTACTAGTGAATCTAATGTAACACACACCCATACAATGCGCACCACCCCGTGATGTTTTTCTCACTCCTACTAGTGAATGTAATGTAACACACACCCATACAATGCGCACCACCCCGTGATGTTTTTCTCACTCCTACTAGTGAATGTAATGTAACACACACCCATACAATGCGCACCACCCCGTGATGTTTTTCTCACTCCCACTAGTGAATCTAATGTAACACACACCCATACAATGCGCACCACCCCGTGATGTTTTTCTCACTCCCACTAGTGAATGTAATGTAACACACACCCATACAATGCGCACCACCCCGTGATGTTTTTCTCACTCCTACTAGCGAATCTAATGTAACACACACCCATACAATGCGCACCACCCCGTGTTGTTTTTCTCACTCCTACTAGCGAATCTAATGTAACACACACCCATACAATGCGCACCACCCCGTGATGTTTTTCTCACTCCTACTAGCGATTGTAATGTAACACACACCCATACAATGCGCACCACCCCGTGATGTTTTTATCACTCCTACTAGTGAATCTGTGTAACACACACCCATACAATGCGCACCACCCCGTGATGTTTTTCTCACTCCTACTAGTGAATCTATGTAACACACACCCATACAATGCACACCACCCCGTGATGTTTTTCTCACTCCTACTAGTGAATCTATGTAACACACACCCATACAATGCGCACCACCCCGTGATGTTTTTCTCACTCCTACTAGTGAATCTAATGTAACACACACCCATACAATGCGCACCACCCCGTGATGTTTTTCTCACTCCTACTAGTGAATCTAATGTAACACACACCCATACAATGCGCACCACCCCGTGATGTTTTTCTCACTCCTACTGGTGAATCTAATGTAACACGCACCCATACAATGCGTACCGCCCCGTGATGTTTTTCTCACTCCTACTGGTGAATCTAATGTAACACGCACCCATACAATGCGCACCGCCCCGTGATGTTTTTCTCACTGCTACTGTTGAATGTAATGTAACACGCACCCATACAATGCGCACCACCCCGTGATGTTTTTCTCACTCCTATTAGTGAATGTAATGTAACACGCACCCATACAATGCGCACCACCTCGTGATGTTTTTCTCTCTCCTAGTAGTGAATGTAATGTAACACGCACCCATACAATGCACACCACCCCGTGATGTTTTTCTCACTCCTACTAGTGAATGTAATGTAACACGCACCCATACAATGCGCACCACACCCTGATGTTTTTCTCACTCCTACTAGTGAATGTAATGTAACACGCACCCATACAATGCGCACCACCCCGTGATGTTTTTCTCACTCCTACTAGTGAATGTAATATAACACACACCCATACAATGCGCACCACCCCGTGATGTTTTTCTCACTCCTACTAGTGAATGTAATGTAACACACACCCATACAATGCGCACCACCCCGTGATGTTTTTCTCACTCCTAGTAGTGAATCTAATGTAACACACACCCATACAATGCGCACCACCCCGTGATGTTTTTGTCACTCCTACTAGTGAATCTAATGTAAAACACACCCATACAATGCGCACCACCCCGTGATGTATTTCTCACTCCTACTAGTGAATCTAATGTAACACACACCCATACAATGCGCACCACCCCGTGATGTTTTTCTCACTCCTACTAGTGAATCTAATGTAACACACACCCATACAATGCGCACCACCCCGTGATGTTTTTCTCACTCCTACTAGTGAATCTAATGTAACACACACCCATACAATGCGCACCACCCCGTTATGTTTTTCTCACTCCTACTAGTGAATCTAATGTAACACACACCCATACAATGCGCACCACCCCGTGATGTTTTTCTCACTCCTACTAGTGAATCTAATGTAACACACACCCATAC
This sequence comes from Cavia porcellus, assembly GCF_034190915.1. Classification (NCBI taxonomy): domain Eukaryota; kingdom Metazoa; phylum Chordata; class Mammalia; order Rodentia; family Caviidae; genus Cavia; species Cavia porcellus. The sequence continues at coordinate 298,469 of NW_026947629.1, forward strand.
AATGCGCACCACCCCGTGATGTTTTTCTCACTCCTACTAGTGAATCTAATGTAACACACACCCATACAATGCGCACCACCCCGTGATGTTTTTCTCACTCCTACTAGTGAATCTAATGTAACACACACCCATACAATGCGCACCACCCCGCGATGTTTTTCTCACTCCTACTAGTGAATCTAATGTAACACACACCCATACAATGCGCACCACCCCGTGATGTTTTTCTCACTCCTACTAGTGAATGTAAAGTAACACACACCCATACAATGCGCACCACCCCGTGATGTTTTTCTCACTCCTACTAGTGAATGTAATGTAACACACACCCATACAATGCGCACCACCCCGTGATGTTTTTCTCACTCCTACTAGTGAATGTAATGTAACACACACCCATACAATGCGCACCACCCCGTGATGTTTTTCTCACTCCTACTAGTGAATGTAATGTAACACAAACCCATACAATGCGCACCACCCCGTGATGTTTTTCTCACTCCTACTAGTGAATGTAATGTAACACACACCCATACAATGCGCACCACCCCGTGATGTTTTTCTCACTCCTACTAGTGAATGTAATGTAACACACACCCATACAATGCGCACCACCTCGTGATGTTTTTCTCACTCCTACTAGTGATTGTAATGTAACACACACCCATACAATGCGCACCACCCCGTGATGTTTTTCTCACTCCTACTAGTGAATCTAATGTAACACACACCCATACAATGCGCACCACCCCGTGATGTTTTTCTCACTCCTACTAGTGAATCTAATGTAACACACACCCATACAATGCGCACCACCCCGTGATGTTTTTCTCACTCCTACTAGTGAATCTAATGTAACACACACCCATACAATGCGCACCACCCCGTGATGTTTTTCTCACTCCTACTAGTGAATCTAATGTAACACACACCCATACAATGCGCACCACCCCGTGATGTTTTTGTCACTCCTACTAGTGAATCTAATGTAACACACACCCATACAATGCGCACCACCCCGTGATGTTTTTCTCACTCCTACTAGCGAATCTACTGTAACACACACCCATACAATGCGCACCCACCCCGTGATGTTTTTCTCACTCCTACTAGCGAATCTAATGTAACACACACCCATACAATGCGCACCACCCCGTGATGTTTTTCTCACTCCTACTAGTGATTGTAATGTAACACACACAGATACAATGCGCACCACCCCGTGATGTTTTTCTCACTCCTACTAGTGAATCTAATGTAACACACACCCATAAAATGTGCACCACCCCGTGATGTTTTTCTCACTCCTACTAGTGAATCTATGTAACACACAGCCATACAATGCGCACCACCTCGTGATGTTTTTCTCACTCCTACTAGTGAATCTAATGTAACACACACCCATACAATGCGCACCACCCCGTGATGTTTTTGTCACTCCTACTAGTGAATCTAATGTAACACACACCCATACAATGCGCACCACCCCGTGATGTTTTTCTCACTCCTACTAGCGAATCTACTGTAACACACACCCATACAATGCGCACCACCCCGTGATGTTTTTCTCACTCCTACTAGCGAATCTAATGTAACACACACCCATACAATGCGCACCACCCCGTGATGTTTTTCTCACTCCTACTAGTGAATCTAATGTAACACACACCCATACAATGAGCACCACCCCGTGATGTTTTGCTCACTCCTACTAGTGAATGTAATGTAACACACACCCATACAATGCGCACCACCCCGTGATGTTTTCTCACTCCTACTAGTGAATGTAATGAAACACACACCCATACAATGCGCACGACCTCGTGATGTTTTTCTCACTCCTACTAATGAATGTGATGTAACACACACCCATGCAATGCGCACCACCCCGTGATGTTTTTCTCACTCCTACTAGTGAATGTATTGTAACACACACCCATACAATGCGCACCACCCCGTGATGTTTTTCTCACTCCTACTAGTGAATGTAATGTAACACACACCCATACAATGCGCTCCACCCCGTGATGTTTTCTCACTCCTACTAGTGAATGTAATGTAACACAAACCCATACAATGCGAACCACCCCGTGATGTTTTTCTCACTCCTACTAGTGAATGTAATGTAACACACACCCATACAATGCGCACCACCCCGTGATGTTTTTCTCACTCCTACTAGTGAATGTAATGTAACACACACCCATACAATGCGCACCACCTCGTGATGTTTTTCTCACTCCTACTAGTGATTGTAATGTAACACACACCCATACAATGCGCACCACCCCGTGATGTTTTTCTCACTCCTACTAGTGAATGTAATGTAACACACACCCATACAATGCGCACCACCCCGTGATGTTTTTCTCACTCCTACTAGTGAATGTAATGTAACACACACCCATACAATGCGCACCACCCCGTGATGTTTTTCTCACTCCTACTAGTGAATGTAATGTAACACAAACCCATACAATGCGCACCACCCCGTGATGTTTTTCTCACTCCTACTACTGAATGTAATGTAACACACACCCATACAATGCGCACCACCCCGTGATGTTTTTCTCACTCCTACTAGTGAATGTAATGTAACACACACCCATACAATGCGCACCACCTCGTGATGTTTTTCTCACTCCTACTAGTGATTGTAATGTAACACACACCCATACAATGCGCACCACCCCGTGATGTTTTTCTCACTCCTACTAGTGAATCTAATGTAACACACACCCATACAATGCGCACCACCCCGTGATGTTTTTCTCACTCCTACTAGTGAATCTAATGTAACACACACCCATACAATGCGCACCACCCCGTGATGTTTTTCTCACTCCTACTAGTGAATCTAATGTAACACACACCCATACAATGCGCACCACCCCGTGATGTTTTTCTCACTCCTACTAGTGAATCTAATGTAACACACACCATACAATGCGCACCACCCCGTGATGTTTTTGTCACTCCTACTAGTGAATCTAATGTAACACACACCCATACAATGCGCACCACCCCGTGATGTTTTTCTCACTCCTACTAGCGAATCTACTGTAACACACACCCATACAATGCGCACCACCCCGTGATGTTTTTCTCACTCCTACTAGCGAATCTAATGTAACACACACCCATACAATGCGCACCACCCCGTGATGTTTTTCTCACTCCTACTAGTGATTGTAATGTAACACACACAGATACAATGCGCACCACCCCGTGATGTTTTTCTCACTCCTACTAGTGAATCTAATGTAACACACACCCATAAAATGTGCACCACCCCGTGATGTTTTTCTCACTCCTACTAGTGAATCTATGTAACACACAGCCATACAATGCGCACCACCTCGTGATGTTTTTCTCACTCCTACTAGTGAATCTAATGTAACACACACCCATACAATGCGCACCACCCCGTGATGTTTTTGTCACTCCTACTAGTGAATCTAATGTAACACACACCCATACAATGCGCACCACCCCGTGATGTTTTTCTCACTCCTACTAGCGAATCTACTGTAACACACACCCATACAATGCGCACCACCCCGTGATGTTTTTCTCACTCCTACTAGCGAATCTAATGTAACACACACCCATACAATGCGCACCACCCCGTGATGTTTTTCTCACTCCTACTAGTGAATCTAATGTAACACACACCCATACAATGAGCACCACCCCGTGATGTTTTGCTCACTCCTACTAGTGAATGTAATGTAACACACACCCATACAATGCGCACCACCCCGAGATGTTTTCTCACTCCTACTAGTGAATGTAATGAAACACACACCCATACAATGCGCACGACCTCGTGATGTTTTTCTCACTCCTACTAATGAATGTGATGTAACACACACCCATGCAATGCGCACCACCCCGTGATGTTTTTCTCACTCCTACTAGTGAATGTATTGTAACACACACCCATACAATGCGCACCACCCCGTGATGTTTTTCTCACTCCTACTAGTGAATGTAATGTAACACACACCCATACAATGCGCTCCACCCCGTGATGTTTTTCTCACTCCTACTAGTGAATGTAATGTAACACAAACCCATACAATGCGAACCACCCCGTGATGTTTTTCTCACTCCTACTAGTGAATGTAATGTAACACACACCCATACAATGCGCACCACCCCGTGATGTTTTTCTCACTCCTACTAGTGAATGTAATGTAACACACACCCATACAATGCGCACCACCTCGTGATGTTTTTCTCACTCCTACTAGTGATTGTAATGTAACACACACCCATACAATGCGCACCACCCCGTGATGTTTTTCTCACTCCTACTAGTGAATGTAATGTAACACACACCCATACAATGCGCACCACCCCGTGATGTTTTTCTCACTCCTACTAGTGAATGTAATGTAACACACACCCATACAATGCGCACCACCCCGTGATGTTTTTCTCACTCCTACTAGTGAATGTAATGTAACACACACCCATACAATGCGCAGCACCCCGTGATGATTTTCTCACTCCTATTAGTGAATATAATGTAATACACACCCATACAATGCGCACCACCCCGTGATGTTTTTCTCACTCCTACTAGTGAATGTAATGTAACACACACCCATACAATGCGCACCACCCCGTGATGTTTTTCTCACTCCTACTAGTGAATGTAATGTAACACACACCCATACAATGCGCACCACCCCGTGATGTTTTTCTCACTCCTACTAGTGAATTTAATGTAACACACACCCATACAATGCGCACCACCCCGTGATGTTTTTCTCACTCCTACTAGTGAATCTAATGTAACACACACCCATACAATGCGCACCACCCCGTGATGTTTTTCTCACTCCCACTAGTGAATCTAATGTAACACACACCCATACAATGCGCACCACCCCGTGATGTTTTTCTCACTCCCACTAGTGAATGTAATGTAACACACACCCATACAATGCGCACCACACCGTGATGTTTTTCTCACTCCCACTAGTGAATCTAATGTAACACACACCCATACAATGCGCACCACCCCGTGTTGTTTATCTCACTCCCACTAGTGAATCTAATGTAACACACACCCATATAATGCGCACCACCCCGTGATGTTTTTCTCACTCCTACTAGTGAATCTAATGTAACACACACCCATACAATGCGCACCACCCCGTGATGTTTTTCTCACTCCTACTAGTGAATCTAATGTAACACACACCCATACAATGCGCACCACCCCGTGATGTTTTTGTCACTCCTACTAGTGAATCTAATGTAACACACACCCATACAATGCGCACCACCCCGTGATGTTTTTCTCACTCCTACTAGCGAATCTACTGTAACACACACCCATACAATGCGCACCACCCCGTGATGTTTTTCTCACTCCTACTAGCGAATCTAATGTAACACACACCCATACAATGCGCACCACCCCGTGTTGTTTTTCTCACTCCTACTAGTGAATGTAATGTAACACACACCCATACAATGCGCACCACCCCGTGATGTTTTTCTCACTCCTACTAGTGAATCTAATGTAACACACACCCATACAATGCGCACCACCCCGTGATGTTTTTCTCACTCCTACTAGTGAATCTAATGTAACACACACCCATACAATGCGCACCACCCCGTGATGTTTTTCTCACTCCTACTAGTGAATCTAATGTAACACACACCCATACAATGCGCACCACCCCGTGATGTTTTTCTCACTCCTACTAGTGAATCTAATGTAACACACACCCATACAATGCGCACCACCCCGTGATGTTTTTCTCACTCCTACTAGTGAATCTAATGTAACACACACCCATACAATGCGCACCACCCCGTGATGTTTTTCTCACTCCTACTAGTGAATGTAATGTAACACACACCCATACAATGCGCACCACCCCGTGATGTTTTTCTCACTCCTACTAGTGAATGTAATGTAACACACACCCATACAATGCGCACCACCCCGTGATGTTTTTCTCACTCCCACTAGTGAATCTAATGTAACACACACCCATACAATGCGCACCACCCCGTGATGTTTTTCTCACTCCCACTAGTGAATGTAATGTAACACACACCCATACAATGCGCACCACCCCGTGATGTTTTTCTCACTCCTACTAGCGAATCTAATGTAACACACACCCATACAATGCGCACCACCCCGTGTTGTTTTTCTCACTCCTACTAGCGAATCTAATGTAACACACACCCATACAATGCGCACCACCCCGTGATGTTTTTCTCACTCCTACTAGCGATTGTAATGTAACACACACCCATACAATGCGCACCACCCCGTGATGTTTTTATCACTCCTACTAGTGAATCTGTGTAACACACACCCATACAATGCGCACCACCCCGTGATGTTTTTCTCACTCCTACTAGTGAATCTATGTAACACACACCCATACAATGCACACCACCCCGTGATGTTTTTCTCACTCCTACTAGTGAATCTATGTAACACACACCCATACAATGCGCACCACCCCGTGATGTTTTTCTCACTCCTACTAGTGAATCTAATGTAACACACACCCATACAATGCGCACCACCCCGTGATGTTTTTCTCACTCCTACTAGTGAATCTAATGTAACACACACCCATACAATGCGCACCACCCCGTGATGTTTTTCTCACTCCTACTGGTGAATCTAATGTAACACGCACCCATACAATGCGTACCGCCCCGTGATGTTTTTCTCACTCCTACTGGTGAATCTAATGTAACACGCACCCATACAATGCGCACCGCCCCGTGATGTTTTTCTCACTGCTACTGTTGAATGTAATGTAACACGCACCCATACAATGCGCACCACCCCGTGATGTTTTTCTCACTCCTATTAGTGAATGTAATGTAACACGCACCCATACAATGCGCACCACCTCGTGATGTTTTTCTCTCTCCTAGTAGTGAATGTAATGTAACACGCACCCATACAATGCACACCACCCCGTGATGTTTTTCTCACTCCTACTAGTGAATGTAATGTAACACGCACCCATACAATGCGCACCACACCCTGATGTTTTTCTCACTCCTACTAGTGAATGTAATGTAACACGCACCCATACAATGCGCCCCACCCCGTGATGTTTTTCTCACTCCTACTAGTGAATGTAATATAACACACACCCATACAATGCGCACCACCCCGTGATGTTTTTCTCACTCCTACTAGTGAATGTAATGTAACACACACCCATACAATGCGCACCACCCCGTGATGTTTTTCTCACTCCTAGTAGTGAATCTAATGTAACACACACCCATACAATGCGCACCACCCCGTGATGTTTTTGTCACTCCTACTAGTGAATCTAATGTAAAACACACCCATACAATGCGCACCACCCCGTGATGTATTTCTCACTCCTACTAGTGAATCTAATGTAACACACACCCATACAATGCGCACCACCCCGTGATGTTTTTCTCACTCCTACTAGTGAATCTAATGTAACACACACCCATACAATGCGCACCACCCCGTGATGTTTTTCTCACTCCTACTAGTGAATCTAATGTAACACACACCCATACAATGCGCACCACCCCGTTATGTTTTTCTCACTCCTACTAGTGAATCTAATGTAACACACACCCATACAATGCGCACCACCCCGTGATGTTTTTCTCACTCCTACTAGTGAATCTAATGTAACACACACCCATACAATGCGCACCACCCCGTGATGTTTTTCTCACTCCTACTAGTGAATCTAATGTAACACACACCCATACAATGCGCACCACCCCGTGATGTTTTTCTCACTCCTACTAGTGAATCTAATGTAACACACACCCATACAATGCGCACCACCCCGCGATGTTTTTCTCACTCCTACTAGTGAATCTAATGTAACACACACCCATACAATGCGCACCACCCCGTGATGTTTTTCTCACTCCTACTAGTGAATGTAAAGTAACACACACCCATACAATGCGCACCACCCCGTGATGTTTTTCTCACTCCTACTAGTGAATGTAATGTAACACACACCCATACAATGCGCACCACCCCGTGATGTTTTTCTCACTCCTACTAGTGAATGTAATGTAACACACACCCATACAATGCGCACCACCCCGTGATGTTTTTCTCACTCCTACTAGCGAATCTACTGTAACACACACCCATACAATGCGCACCACCCCGTGATGTTTTTCTCACTCCTACTAGCGAATCTAATGTAACACACACCCATACAATGCGCACCACCCCGTGATGTTTTTCTCACTCCTACTAGTGAATCTAATGTAACACACACCCATACAATGAGCACCACCCCGTGATGTTTTGCTCACTCCTACTAGTGAATGTAATGTAACACACACCCATACAATGCGCACCACCCCGTGATGTTTTCTCACTCCTACTAGTGAATGTAATGAAACACACACCCATACAATGCGCACGACCTCGTGATGTTTTTCTCACTCCTACTAATGAATGTGATGTAACACACACCCATGCAATGCGCACCACCCCGTGATGTTTTTCTCACTCCTACTAGTGAATGTATTGTAACACACACCCATACAATGCGCACCACCCCGTGATGTTTTTCTCACTCCTACTAGTGAATGTAATGTAACACACACCCATACAATGCGCTCCACCCCGTGATGTTTTTCTCACTCCTACTAGTGAATGTAATGTAACACAAACCCATACAATGCGAACCACCCCGTGATGTTTTTCTCACTCCTACTAGTGAATGTAATGTAACACACACCCATACAATGCGCACCACCCCGTGATGTTTTTCTCACTCCTACTAGTGAATGTAATGTAACACACACCCATACAATGCGCACCACCTCGTGATGTTTTTCTCACTCCTACTAGTGATTGTAATGTAACACACACCCATACAATGCGCACCACCCCGTGATGTTTTTCTCACTCCTACTAGTGAATGTAATGTAACACACACCCATACAATGCGCACCACCCCGTGATGTTTTTCTCACTCCTACTAGTGAATGTAATGTAACACACACCCATACAATGCGCACCACCCCGTGATGTTTTTCTCACTCCTACTAGTGAATGTAATGTAACACACACCCATACAATGCGCAGCACCCCGTGATGATTTTCTCACTCCTATTAGTGAATATAATGTAATACACACCCATACAATGCGCACCACCCCGTGATGTTTTTCTCACTCCTACTAGTGAATGTAATGTAACACACACCCATACAATGCGCACCACCCCGTGATGTTTTTCTCACTCCTACTAGTGAATGTAATGTAACACACACCCATACAATGCGCACCACCCCGTGATGTTTTTCTCACTCCTACTAGTGAATTTAATGTAACACACACCCATACAATGCGCACCACCCCGTGATGTTTTTCTCACTCCTACTAGTGAATCTAATGTAACACACACCCATACAATGCGCACCACCCCGTGATGTTTTTCTCACTCCCACTAGTGAATCTAATGTAACACACACCCATACAATGCGCACCACCCCGTGATGTTTTTCTCACTCCCACTAGTGAATGTAATGTAACACACACCCATACAATGCGCACCACACCGTGATGTTTTTCTCACTCCCACTAGTGAATCTAATGTAACACACACCCATACAATGCGCACCACCCCGTGTTGTTTATCTCACTCCCACTAGTGAATCTAATGTAACACACACCCATATAATGCGCACCACCCCGTGATGTTTTTCTCACTCCTACTAGTGAATCTAATGTAACACACACCCATACAATGCGCACCACCCCGTGATGTTTTTCTCACTCCTACTAGTGAATCTAATGTAACACACACCCATACAATGCGCACCACCCCGTGATGTTTTTGTCACTCCTACTAGTGAATCTAATGTAACACACACCCATACAATGCGCACCACCCCGTGATGTTTTTCTCACTCCTACTAGCGAATCTACTGTAACACACACCCATACAATGCGCACCACCCCGTGATGTTTTTCTCACTCCTACTAGCGAATCTAATGTAACACACACCCATACAATGCGCACCACCCCGTGTTGTTTTTCTCACTCCTACTAGCGAATCTAATGTAACACACACCCATACAATGCGCACCACCCCGTGATGTTTTTCTCACTCCTACTAGCGATTGTAATGTAACACACACCCATACAATGCGCACCACCCCGTGATGTTTTTATCACTCCTACTAGTGAATCTGTGTAACACACACCCATACAATGCGCACCACCCCGTGATGTTTTTCTCACTCCTACTAGTGAATCTAAGTAACAAACACCCATACAATGCACACCACCCCGTGATGTTTTTCTCACTCCTACTAGTGAATCTATGTAACACACACCCATACAATGCGCACCACCCCGTGATGTTTTTCTCACTCCTACTAGTGAATCTAATGTAACACACACCCATACAATGCGCACCACCCCGTGATGTTTTTCTCACTCCTACTAGTGAATCTAATGTAACACACACCCATACAATGCGCACCACCCCGTGATGTTTTTCTCACTCCTACTAGTGAATCTAATGTAACACACACCCATACAATGCGCACCACCCCGTGATGTTTTTCTCACTCCTACTAGTGAATCTAATGTAACACACACCCATACAATGCGCACCACCCCGTGATGTTTTTCTCACTCCTACTGGTGAATCTAATGTAACACGCACCCATACAATGCGCACCGCCCCATGATGTTTTTCTCACTCCTACTGGTGAATCTAATGTAACACGCACCCATACAATGCGCACCGCCCCGTGATGTTTTTCTCACTGCTACTGTTGAATGTAATGTAACACACACCCATACAATGCGCACCACCCCGTGATGTTTTTCTCACTCCTACTAGTGAATGTAATATAACACACACCCATACAATGCGCACCACCCCGTGATGTTTTTCTCACTCCTACTAGTGAATGTAATGTAACACACACCCATACAATGCGCACCACCCCGTGATGTTTTTCTCACTCCTAGTAGTGAATCTAATGTAACACACACCCATACAATGCGCACCACCCCGTGATGTTTTTCTCACTCCTACTAGTGAATCTAATGTAAAACACACCCATACAATGCGCACCACCCCGTGATGTATTTCTCACTCCTACTAGTGAATCTAATGTAACACACACCCATACAATGCGCACCACCCCGTGATGTTTTTCTCACTCCTACTAGTGAATCTAATGTAACACACACCCATACAATGCGCACCACCCCGTGATGTTTTTCTCACTCCTACTAGTGAATCTAATGTAACACACACCCATACAATGCGCACCACCCCGTTATGTTTTTCTCACTCCTACTAGTGAATCTAATGTAACACACACCCATACAATGCGCACCACCCCGTGATGTTTTTCTCACTCCTACTAGTGAATCTAATGTAACACACACCCATAAAATGCGCACCACCCCGTGATGTTTTTCTCACTCCTACTAGTGAATCTAATGTAACACACACCCATACAATGCGCACCACCCCGTGATGTTTTTCTCACTCCTACTAGTGAATCTAATGTAACACACACCCATACAATGCGCACCACCCCGTGATGTTTTTCTCACTCCTACTAGTGAATCTAATGTAACACACACCCATACAATGCGCACCACCCCGTGATGTTTTTCTCACTCCTACTAGTGAATGTAATGTAACACACACCCATACAATGCGCACCACCCCGTGATGTTTTTCTCACTCCTACTAGTGAATGTAATGTAACACACACCCATACAATGCGCACCACCCCGTGATGTTTTTCTCACTCCCACTAGTGAATCTAATGTAACACACACCCATACAATGCGCACCACCCCGTGATGTTTTTCTCACTCCCACTAGTGAATGTAATGTAACACACACCCATACAATGCGCACCACCCCGTGATGTTTTTCTCACTCCTACTAGCGAATCTAATGTAACACACACCCATACAATGCGCACCACCCCGTGTTGTTTTTCTCACTCCTACTAGCGAATCTAATGTAACACACACCCATACAATGCGCACCACCCCGTGATGTTTTTCTCACTCCTACTAGCGATTGTAATGTAACACACACCCATACAATGCGCACCACCCCGTGATGTTTTTATCACTCCTACTAGTGAATCTGTGTAACACACACCCATACAATGCGCACCACCCCGTGATGTTTTTCTCACTCCTACTAGTGAATCTATGTAACACACACCCATACAATGCACACCACCCCGTGATGTTTTTCTCACTCCTACTAGTGAATCTATGTAACACACACCCATACAATGCGCACCACCCCGTGATGTTTTTCTCACTCCTACTAGTGAATCTAATGTAACACACACCCATACAATGCGCACCACCCCGTGATGTTTTTCTCACTCCTACTAGTGAATCTAATGTAACACACACCCATACAATGCGCACCACCCCGTGATGTTTTTCTCACTCCTACTGGTGAATCTAATGTAACACGCACCCATACAATGCGCACCGCCCCGTGATGTTTTTCTCACTCCTACTGGTGAATCTAATGTAACACGCACCCATACAATGCGCACCGCCCCGTGATGTTTTTCTCACTGCTACTGTTGAATGTAATGTAACACGCACCCATACAATGCGCACCACCCCGTGATGTTTTTCTCACTCCTATTAGTGAATGTAATGTAACACGCACCCATACAATGCGCACCACCTCGTGATGTTTTTCTCTCTCCTAGTAGTGAATGTAATGTAACACGCACCCATACAATGCACACCACCCCGTGATGTTTTTCTCACTCCTACTAGTGAATGTAATGTAACACGCACCCATACAATGCGCACCACACCCTGATGTTTTTCTCACTCCTACTAGTGAATGTAATGTAACACGCACCCATACAATGCGCACCACCCCGTGATGTTTTTCTCACTCCTACTAGTGAATGTAATATAACACACACCCATACAATGCGCACCACCCCGTGATGTTTTTCTCACTCCTACTAGTGAATGTAATGTAACACACACCCATACAATGCGCACCACCCCGTGATGTTTTTCTCACTCCTAGTAGTGAATCTAATGTAACACACACCCATACAATGCGCACCACCCCGTGATGTTTTTCTCACTCCTACTAGTGAATCTAATGTAAAACACACCCATACAATGCGCACCACCCCGTGATGTATTTCTCACTCCTACTAGTGAATCTAATGTAACACACACCCATACAATGCGCACCACCCCGTGATGTTTTTCTCACTCCTACTAGTGAATCTAATGTAACACACACCCATACAATGCGCACCACCCCGTGATGTTTTTCTCACTCCTACTAGTGAATCTAATGTAACACACACCCATACAATGCGCACCACCCCGTTATGTTTTTCTCACTCCTACTAGTGAATCTAATGTAACACACACCCATACAATGCGCACCACCCCGTGATGTTTTTCTCACTCCTACTAGTGAATCTAATGTAACACACACCCATACAATGCGCACCACCCCGTGATGTTTTTCTCACTCCTACTAGTGAATCTAATGTAACACACACCCATACAATGCGCACCACCCCGTGATGTTTTTCTCACTCCTACTAGTGAATGTAAAGTAACACACACCCATACAATGCGCACCACCCCGTGATGTTTTTCTCACTCCTACTAGTGAATGTAATGTAACACACACCCATACAATGCGCACCACCCCGTGATGTTTTTCTCACTCCTACTAGTGAATGTAATGTAACACACACCCATACAATGCGCACCACCCCGTGATGTTTTTCTCACTCCTACTAGTGAATGTAATGTAACACAAACCCATACAATGCGCACCACCCCGTGATGTTTTTCTCACTCCTACTAGTGAATGTAATGTAACACACACCCATACAATGCGCACCACCCCGTGATGTTTTTCTCACTCCTACTAGTGAATGTAATGTAACACACACCCATACAATGCGCACCACCTCGTGATGTTTTTCTCACTCCTACTAGTGATTGTAATGTAACACACACCCATACAATGCGCACCACCCCGTGATGTTTTTCTCACTCCTACTAGTGAATCTAATGTAACACACACCCATACAATGCGCACCACCCCGTGATGTTTTTCTCACTCCTACTAGTGAATCTAATGTAACACACACCCATACAATGCGCACCACCCCGTGATGTTTTTCTCACTCCTACTAGTGAATCTAATGTAACACACACCCATACAATGCGCACCACCCCGTGATGTTTTTCTCACTCCTACTAGTGAATCTAATGTAACACACACCCATACAATGCGCACCACCCCGTGATGTTTTTGTCACTCCTACTAGTGAATCTAATGTAACACACACCCATACAATGCGCACCACCCCGTGATGTTTTTCTCACTCCTACTAGCGAATCTACTGTAACACACACCCATACAATGCGCACCACCCCGTGATGTTTTTCTCACTCCTACTAGCGAATCTAATGTAACACACACCCATACAATGCGCACCACCCCGTGATGTTTTTCTCACTCCTACTAGTGATTGTAATGTAACACACACAGATACAATGCGCACCACCCCGTGATGTTTTTCTCACTCCTACTAGTGAATCTAATGTAACACACACCCATAAAATGTGCACCACCCCGTGATGTTTTTCTCACTCCTACTAGTGAATCTATGTAACACACAGCCATACAATGCGCACCACCTCGTGATGTTTTTCTCACTCCTACTAGTGAATCTAATGTAACACACACCCATACAATGCGCACCACCCCGTGATGTTTTTGTCACTCCTACTAGTGAATCTAATGTAACACACACCCATACAATGCGCACCACCCCGTGATGTTTTTCTCACTCCTACTAGTGAATGTAATGTAACACACACCCATACAATGCGCACCACCCCGTGATGTTTTTCTCACTCCTACTAGTGAATGTAATGTAACACACACCCATACAATGCGCAGCACCCCGTGATGATTTTCTCACTCCTATTAGTGAATATAATGTAATACACACCCATACAATGCGCACCACCCCGTGATGTTTTTCTCACTCCTACTAGTGAATGTAATGTAACACACACCCATACAATGCGCACCACCCCGTGATGTTTTTCTCACTCCTACTAGTGAATGTAATGTAACACACACCCATACAATGCGCACCACCCCGTGATGTTTTTCTCACTCCTACTAGTGAATTTAATGTAACACACACCCATACAATGCGCACCACCCCGTGATGTTTTTCTCACTCCTACTAGTGAATCTAATGTAACACACACCCATACAATGCGCACCACCCCGTGATGTTTTTCTCACTCCCACTAGTGAATCTAATGTAACAAACACCCATACAATGCGCACCACCCCGTGATGTTTTTCTCACTCCCACTAGTGAATGTAATGTAACACACACCCATACAATGCGCACCACACCGTGATGTTTTTCTCACTCCCACTAGTGAATCTAATGTAACACACACCCATACAATGCGCACCACCCCGTGTTGTTTTTCTCACTCCCACTAGTGAATCTAATGTAACACACACCCATATAATGCGCACCACCCCGTGATGTTTTTCTCACTCCTACTAGTGAATCTAATGTAACACACACCCATACAATGCGCACCACCCCGTGATGTTTTTCTCACTCCTACTAGTGAATCTAATGTAACACACACCCATACAATGCGCACCACCCCGTGATGTTTTTGTCACTCCTACTAGTGAATCTAATGTAACACACACCCATACAATGCGCACCACCCCGTGATGTTTTTCTCACTCCTACTAGCGAATCTACTGTAACACACACCCATACAATGCGCACCACCCCGTGATGTTTTTCTCACTCCTACTAGCGAATCTAATGTAACACACACCCATACAATGCGCACCACCCCGTGTTGTTTTTCTCACTCCTACTAGCGAATCTAATGTAACACACACCCATACAATGCGCACCACCCCGTGATGTTTTTCTCACTCCTACTAGCGATTGTAATGTAACACACACCCATACAATGCGCACCACCCCGTGATGTTTTTATCACACCTACTAGTGAATCTGTGTAACACACACCCATACAATGCGCACCACCCCGTGATGTTTTTCTCACTCCTACTAGTGAATCTAAGTAACACACACCCATACAATGCACACCACCCCGTGATGTTTTTCTCACTCCTACTAGTGAATCTATGTAACACACACCCATACAATGCGCACCACCCCGTGATGTTTTTCTCACTCCTACTAGTGAATCTAATGTAACACACACCCATACAATGCGCACCACCCCGTGATGTTTTTCTCACTCCTACTAGTGAATCTAATGTAACACACACCCATACAATGCTCACCACCCCGTGATGTTTTTCTCACTCCTACTAGTGAATCTAATGTAACACACACCCATACAATGCGCACCACCCCGTGATGTTTTTCTCACTCCTACTAGTGAATCTAATGTAACACACACCCATACAATGCGCACCACCCCGTGATGTTTTTCTCACTCCTACTGGTGAATCTAATGTAACACGCACCCATACAATGCACACCGCCCCATGATGTTTTTCTCACTCCTACTGGTGAATCTAATGTAACACGCACCCATACAATGCGCACCGCCCCGTGATGTTTTTCTCACTGCTACTGTTGAATGTAATGTAACACGCACCCATACAATGCGCACCACCCCGTGATGTTTTTCTCACTCCTATTAGTGAATGTAATGTAACACGCACCCATACAATGCGCACCACCCCGTGATGTTTTTCTCTCTCCTAGTAATGAATGTAATGTAACACGCACCCATACAATGCACACCACCCCGTGATGTTTTTCTCACTCCTACTAGTGAATGTAATGTAACACGCACCCATACAATGCGCACCACACCCTGATGTTTTTCTCACTCCTACTAGTGAATGTAATGTAACACGCACCCATACAATGCGCACCACCCCGTGATGTTTTTCTCACTCCTACTAGTGAATGTAATGTAACACGCACCCATACAATGCGCACCACACCCTGATGTTTTTCTCACTCCTACTAGTGAATGTAATGTAACACGCACCCATACAATGCGCACCACACCCTGATGTTTTTCTCACTCCTACTAGTGAATGTAATGTAACACGCACCCATACAATGCGCACCACACCCTGATGTTTTTCTCACTCCTACTAGTGAATGTAATGTAACACGCACCCATACAATGCGCACCACCCCGTGATGTTTTTCTCACTCCTACTAGTGAATGTAATGTAACACACACCCATACAATGCGCACCACCCCGTGATGTTTTTCTCACTCCTAGTAGTGAATCTAATGTAACACACACCCATACAATGCGCACCACCCCGTGATGTTTTTCTCACTCCTACTAGTGAATCTAATGTAAAACACACCCATACAATGCGCACCACCCCGTGATGTATTTCTCACTCCTACTAGTGAATCTAATGTAACACACACCCATACAATGCGCACCACCCCGTGATGTTTTTCTCACTCCTACTAGTGAATCTAATGTAACACACACCCATACAATGCGCACCACCCCGTGATGTTTTTCTCACTCCTACTAGTGAATCTAATGTAACACACACCCATACAATGCGCACCACCCCGTTATGTTTTTCTCACTCCTACTAGTGAATCTAATGTAACACACACCCATGCAATGCGCACCACCCCGTGATGTTTTTCTCACTCCTACTAGTGAATCTAATGTAACACACACCCATACAATGCGCACCACCCCGTGATGTTTTTCTCACTCCTACTAGTGAATCTAATGTAACACACACCCATACAATGCGCACCACCCCGTGATGTTTTTCTCACTCCTACTAGTGAATCTAATGTAACACACACCCATACAATGCGCACCACCCCGTGATGTTTTTCTCACTCCTACTAGTGAATCTAATGTAACACACACCCATACAATGCGCACCACCCCGTGATGTTTTTCTCACTCCTACTAGTGAATGTAATGTAACACACACCCATACAATGCGCACCACCCCGTGATGTTTTTCTCACTCCTACTAGTGAATGTAATGTAACACACACCCATACAATGCGCACCACCCCGTGATGTTTTTCTCACTCCCACTAGTGAATCTAATGTAACACACACCCATACAATGCGCACCACCCCGTGATGTTTTTCTCACTCCCACTAGTGAATCTAATGTAACACACACCCATACAATGCGCACCACCCCGTGATGTTTTTCTCACTCCCACTAGTGAATGTAATGTAACACACACCCATACAATGCGCACCACCCCGTGATGTTTTTCTCACTCCTACTAGCGAATCTAATGTAACACACACCCATACAATGCGCACCACCCCGTGTTGTTTTTCTCACTCCTACTAGCGAATCTAATGTAACACACACCCATACAATGCGCACCACCCCGTGATGTTTTTCTCACTCCTACTAGCGATTGTAATGTAACACACACCCATACAATGCGCACCACCCCGTGATGTTTTTATCACTCCTACTAGTGAATCTGTGTAACACACACCCATACAATGCGCACCACCCCGTGATGTTTTTCTCACTCCTACTAGTGAATCTATGTAACACACACCCATACAATGCACACCACCCCGTGATGATTTTCTCACTCCTACTAGTGAATCTATGTAACACACACCCATACAATGCGCACCACCCCGTGATGTTTTTCTCACTCCTACTAGTGAATCTAATGTAACACACACCCATACAATGCGCACCACCCCGTGATGTTTTTCTCACTCCTACTAGTGAATCTAATGTAACACACACCCATACAATGCGCACCACCCCGTGATGTTTTTCTCACTCCTACTGGTGAATCTAATGTAACACGCACCCATACAATGCGCACCGCCCCGTGATGTTTTTCTCACTCCTACTGGTGAATCTAATGTAACACGCACCCATACAATGCGCACCGCCCCGTGATGTTTTTCTCACTGCTACTGTTGAATGTAATGTAACACGCACCCATACAATGCGCACCACCCCGTGATGTTTTTCTCACTCCTACTAGTGAATCTAATGTAACACACACCCATACAATGCGCACCACCCCGTGATGTTTTTCTCACTCCTACTAGTGAATCTAATGTAACACACACCCATACAATGCGCACCACCCCGCGATGTTTTTCTCACTCCTACTAGTGAATCTAATGTAACACACACCCATACAATGCGCACCACCCCGTGATGTTTTTCTCACTCCTACTAGTGAATGTAAAGTAACACACACCCATACAATGCGCACCACCCCGTGATGTTTTTCTCACTCCTACTAGTGAATGTAATGTAACACACACCCATACAATGCGCACCACCCCGTGATGTTTTTCTCACTCCTACTAGTGAATGTAATGTAACACACACCCATACAATGCGCACCACCCCGTGATGTTTTTCTCACTCCTACTAGTGAATGTAATGTAACACAAACCCATACAATGCGCACCACCCCGTGATGTTTTTCTCACTCCTACTAGTGAATGTAATGTAACACACACCCATACAATGCGCACCACCCCGTGATGTTTTTCTCACTCCTACTAGTGAATGTAATGTAACACACACCCATACAATGCGCACCACCTCGTGATGTTTTTCTCACTCCTACTAGTGATTGTAATGTAACACACACCCATACAATGCGCACCACCCCGTGATGTTTTTCTCACTCCTACTAGTGAATCTAATGTAACACACACCCATACAATGCGCACCACCCCGTGATGTTTTTCTCACTCCTACTAGTGAATCTAATGTAACACACACCCATACAATGCGCACCACCCCGTGATGTTTTTCTCACTCCTACTAGTGAATCTAATCTAACACACACCCATACAATGCGCACCACCCCGTGATGTTTTTCTCACTCCTACTAGTGAATCTAATGTAACACACACCCATACAATGCGCACCACCCCGTGATGTTTTTGTCACTCCTACTAGTGAATCTAATGTAACACACACCCATACAATGCGCACCACCCCGTGATGTTTTTCTCACTCCTACTAGCGAATCTACTGTAACACACACCCATACAATGCGCACCACCCCGTGATGTTTTTCTCACTCCTACTAGCGAATCTAATGTAACACACACCCATACAATGCGCACCACCCCGTGATGTTTTTCTCACTCCTACTAGTGATTGTAATGTAACACACACAGATACAATGCGCACCACCCCGTGATGTTTTTCTCACTCCTACTAGTGAATCTAATGTAACACACACCCATAAAATGTGCACCACCCCGTGATGTTTTTCTCACTCCTACTAGTGAATCTATGTAACACACAGCCATACAATGCGCACCACCTCGTGATGTTTTTCTCACTCCTACTAGTGAATCTAATGTAACACACACCCATACAATGCGCACCACCCCGTGATGTTTTTGTCACTCCTACTAGTGAATCTAATGTAACACACACCCATACAATGCGCACCACCCCGTGATGTTTTTCTCACTCCTACTAGCGAATCTACTGTAACACACGCCCATACAATGCGCACCACCCCGTGATGTTTTTCTCACTCCTACTAGCGAATCTAATGTAACACACACCCATACAATGCGCACCACCCCGTGATGTTTTTCTCACTCCTACTAGTGAATCTAATGTAACACACACCCATACAATGAGCACCACCCCGTGATGTTTTGCTCACTCCTACTAGTGAATGTAATGTAACACACACCCATACAATGCGCACCACCCCGTGATGTTTTCTCACTCCTACTAGTGAATGTAATGAAACACACACCCATACAATGCGCACGACCTCGTGATGTTTTTCTCACTCCTACTAATGAATGTGATGTAACACACACCCATGCAATGCGCACCACCCCGTGATGTTTTTCTCACTCCTACTAGTGAATGTATTGTAACACACACCCATACAATGCGCACCACCCCGTGATGTTTTTCTCACTCCTACTAGTGAATGTAATGTAACACACACCCATACAATGCGCACCACCCCGTGATGTTTTTCTCACTCCTACTAGTGAATGTAATGTAACACACACCCATACAATGCGCAACACCCCGTGATGTTTTTCTCACTCCTAGTAGTGAATCTAATGTAACACACACCCATACAATGCGCACCACCCCGTGATGTATTTCTCACTCCTACTAGTGAATGTAATGTAACACACACCCATACAATGCGCACCACCCTGTGATGTATTTCTCACTCCTACTAGTGAAGCTAATGTAACACACACCCATACAATGCGCATCACCCCGTGATGTATTTCTCACTCCTACTAGTGAATCTAATGTAACACACACCCATACAATGCGCACCACCCCGTGATGTTTTTCTCACTCCTACTAGTGAATCTAATGTAACACACACCCATACAATGCGCACCACCCCGTGATGTTTTTCTCTCTCCTAGTAGTGAATGTAATGTAACACGCACCCATACAATGCACACCACCCCGTGATGTTTTTCTCACTCCTACTAGTGAATGTAATGTAACACGCACCCATACAATGCGCACCACCTCGTGATGTTTTTCTCTCTCCTAGTAGTGAATGTAATGTAACACGCACCCATACAATGCACACCACCCCGTGATGTTTTTCTCACTCCTACTAGTGAATGTAATGTAACACGCACCCATACAATGCGCACCACACCCTGATGTTTTTCTCACTCCTACTAGTGAATGTAATGTAACACGCACCCATACAATGCGCACCACCCCGTGATGTTTTTCTCACTCCTACTAGTGAATGTAATATAACACACACCCATACAATGCGCACCACCCCGTGATGTTTTTCTCACTCCTACTAGTGAATGTAATGTAACACACACCCATACAATGCGCACCACCCCGTGATGTTTTTCTCACTCCTACTAGTGAATGTAATGTAACACACACCCATACAATGCGCACCACCCCGTGATGTTTTTCTCACTCCTAGTAGTGAATCTAATGTAACACACACCCATACAATGCGCACCACCCCGTGATGTTTTTCTCACTCCTACTAGTGAATCTAATGTAAAACACACCCATACAATGCGCACCACCCCGTGATGTATTTCTCACTCCTACTAGTGAATCTAATGTAACACACACCCATACAATGCGCACCACCCCGTGATGTTTTTCTCACTCCTACTAGTGAATCTAATGTAACACACACCCATACAATGCGCACCACCCCGTGATGTTTTTCTCACTCCTACTAGTGAATCTAATGTAACACACACCCATACAATGCGCACCACCCCGTTATGTTTTTCTCACTCCTACTAGTGAATCTAATGTAACACACACCCATACAATGCGCACCACCCCGTGATGTTTTTCTCACTCCTACTAGTGAATCTAATGTAACACACACCCATACAATGCGCACCACCCCGTGATGTTTTTCTCACTCCTACTAGTGAATCTAATGTAACACACACCCATACAATGCGCACCACCCCGTGATGTTTTTCTCACTCCTACTAGTGAATCTAATGTAACACACACCCATACAATGCGCACCACCCCGTGATGTTTTTCTCACTCCTACTAGTGAATCTAATGTAACACACACCCATACAATGCGCACCACCCCGTGATGTTTTTCTCACTCCTACTAGTGAATGTAATGTAACACACACCCATACAATGCGCACCACCCCGTGATGTTTTTCTCACTCCTACTAGTGAATGTAATGTAACACACACCCATACAATGCGCACCACCCCGTGATGTTTTTCTCACTCCCACTAGTGAATCTAATGTAACACACACCCATACAATGCGCACCACCCCGTGATGTTTTTCTCACTCCCACTAGTGAATGTAATGTAACACACACCCATACAATGCGCACCACCCCGTGATGTTTTTCTCACTCCTACTAGCGAATCTAATGTAACACACACCCATACAATGCGCACCACCCCGTGTTGTTTTTCTCACTCCTACTAGCGAATCTAATGTAACACACACCCATACAATGCGCACCACCCCGTGATGTTTTTCTCACTCCTACTAGCGATTGTAATGTAACACACACCCATACAATGCGCACCACCCCGTGATGTTTTTATCACTCCTACTAGTGAATCTGTGTAACACACACCCATACAATGCGCACCACCCCGTGATGTTTTTCTCACTCCTACTAGTGAATCTATGTAACACACACCCATACAATGCACACCACCCCGTGATGTTTTTCTCACTCCTACTAGTGAATCTATGTAACACACACCCATACAATGCGCACCACCCCGTGATGTTTTTCTCACTCCTACTAGTGAATCTAATGTAACACACACCCATACAATGCGCACCACCCCGTGATGTTTTTCTCACTCCTACTAGTGAATCTAATGTAACACACACCCATACAATGCGCACCACCCCGTGATGTTTTTCTCACTCCTACTGGTGAATCTAATGTAACACGCACCCATACAATGCGCACCGCCCCGTGATGTTTTTCTCACTCCTACTGGTGAATCTAATGTAACACGCACCCATACAATGCGCACCGCCCCGTGATGTTTTTCTCACTGCTACTGTTGAATGTAATGTAACACGCACCCATACAATGCGCACCACCCCGTGATGTTTTTCTCACTCCTATTAGTGAATGTAATGTAACACGCACCCATACAATGCGCACCACCTCGTGATGTTTTTCTCTCTCCTAGTAGTGAATGTAATGTAACACGCACCCATACAATGCACACCTCCCCGTGATGTTTTTCTCACTCCTACTAGTGAATGTAATGTAACACGCACCCATACAATGCGCACCACACCCTGATGTTTTTCTCACTCCTACTAGTGAATGTAATGTAACACGCACCCATACAATGCGCACCACCCCGTGATGTTTTTCTCACTCCTACTAGTGAATGTAATATAACACACACCCATACAATGCGCACCACCCCGTGATGTTTTTCTCACTCCTACTAGTGAATGTAATGTAACACACACCCATACAATGCGCACCACCCCGTGATGTTTTTCTCACTCCTAGTAGTGAATCTAATGTAACACACACCCATACAATGCGCACCACCCCGTGATGTTTTTCTCACTCCTACTAGTGAATCTAATGTAAAACACACCCATACAATGCGCACCACCCCGTGATGTATTTCTCACTCCTACTAGTGAATCTAATGTAACACACACCCATACAATGCGCACCACCCCGTGATGTTTTTCTCACTCCTACTAGTGAATCTAATGTAACACACACCCATACAATGCGCACCACCCCGTGATGTTTTTCTCACTCCTACTAGTGAATCTAATGTAACACACACCCATACAATGCGCACCACCCCGTTATGTTTTTCTCACTCCTACTAGTGAATCTAATGTAACACACACCCATACAATGCGCACCACCCCGTGATGTTTTTCTCACTCCTACTAGTGAATCTAATGTAACACACACCCATACAATGCGCACCACCCCGTGATGTTTTTCTCACTCCTACTAGTGAATCTAATGTAACACACACCCATACAATGCGCACCACCCCGTGATGTTTTTCTCACTCCTACTAGTGAATCTAATGTAACACACACCCATACAATGCGCACCACCCCGCGATGTTTTTCTCACTCCTACTAGTGAATCTAATGTAACACACACCCATACAATGCGCACCACCCCGTGATGTTTTTCTCACTCCTACTAGTGAATGTAAAGTAACACACACCCATACAATGCGCACCACCCCGTGATGTTTTTCTCACTCCTACTAGTGAATGTAATGTAACACACACCCATACAATGCGCACCACCCCGTGATGTTTTTCTCACTCCTACTAGTGAATGTAATGTAACACACACCCATACAATGCGCACCACCCCGTGATGTTTTTCTCACTCCTACTAGTGAATGTAATGTAACACAAACCCATACAATGCGCACCACCCCGTGATGTTTTTCTCACTCCTACTAGTGAATGTAATGTAACACACACCCATACAATGCGCACCACCCCGTGATGTTTTTCTCACTCCTACTAGTGAATGTAATGTAACACACACCCATACAATGCGCACCACCTCGTGATGTTTTTCTCACTCCTACTAGTGATTGTAATGTAACACACACCCATACAATGCGCACCACCCCGTGATGTTTTTCTCACTCCTACTAGTGAATCTAATGTAACACACACCCATACAATGCGCACCACCCCGTGATGTTTTTCTCACTCCTACTAGTGAATCTAATGTAACACACACCCATACAATGCGCACCACCCCGTGATGTTTTTCTCACTCCTACTAGTGAATCTAATGTAACACACACCCATACAATGCGCACCACCCCGTGATGTTTTTCTCACTCCTACTAGTGAATCTAATGTAACACACACCCATACAATGCGCACCACCCCGTGATGTTTTTGTCACTCCTACTAGTGAATCTAATGTAACACACACCCATACAATGCGCACCACCCCGTGATGTTTTTCTCACTCCTACTAGCGAATCTACTGTAACACACACCCATACAATGCGCACCACCCCGTGATGTTTTTCTCACTCCTACTAGCGAATCTAATGTAACACACACCCATACAATGCGCACCACCCCGTGATGTTTTTCTCACTCCTACTAGTGATTGTAATGTAACACACACAGATACAATGCGCACCACCCCGTGATGTTTTTCTCACTCCTACTAGTGAATCTAATGTAACACACACCCATAAAATGTGCACCACCCCGTGATGTTTTTCTCACTCCTACTAGTGAATCTATGTAACACACAGCCATACAATGCGCACCACCTCGTGATGTTTTTCTCACTCCTACTAGTGAATCTAATGTAACACACACCCATACAATGCGCACCACCCCGTGATGTTTTTGTCACTCCTACTAGTGAATCTAATGTAACACACACCCCTACAATGCGCACCACCCCGTGATGTTTTTCTCACTCCTACTAGTGAATGTAATGTAACACACACCCATACAATGCGCACCACCCCGTGATGTTTTTCTCACTCCTACTAGTGAATGTAATGTAACACACACCCATACAATGCGCAGCACCCCGTGATGATTTTCTCACTCCTATTAGTGAATATAATGTAATACACACCCATACAATGCGCACCACCCCGTGATGTTTTTCTCACTCCTACGAGTGAATGTAATGTAACACACACCCATACAATGCGCACCACCCCGTGATGTTTTTCTCACTCCTACTAGTGAATGTAATGTAACACACACCCATACAATGCGCACCACCCCGTGATGTTTTTCTCACTCCTACTAGTGAATTTAATGTAACACACACCCATACAATGCGCACCACCCCGTGATGTTTTTCTCACTCCTACTAGTGAATCTAATGTAACACACACCCATACAATGCGCACCACCCCGTGATGTTTTTCTCACTCCCACTAGTGAATCTAATGTAACAAACACCCATACAATGCGCACCACCCCGTGATGTTTTTCTCACTCCCACTAGTGAATGTAATGTAACACACACCCATACAATGCGCACCACACCGTGATGTTTTTCTCACTCCCACTAGTGAATCTAATGTAACACACACCCATACAATGCGCACCACCCCGTGTTGTTTTTCTCACTCCCACTAGTGAATCTAATGTAACACACACCCATATAATGCGCACCACCCCGTGATGTTTTTCTCACTCCTACTAGTGAATCTAATGTAACACACACCCATACAATGCGCACCACCCCGTGATGTTTTTCTCACTCCTACTAGTGAATCTAATGTAACACACACCCATACAATGCGCACCACCCCGTGATGTTTTTGTCACTCCTACTAGTGAATCTAATGTAACACACACCCATACAATGCGCACCACCCCGTGATGTTTTTCTCACTCCTACTAGCGAATCTACTGTAACACACACCCATACAATGCGCACCACCCCGTGATGTTTTTCTCACTCCTACTAGCGAATCTAATGTAACACACACCCATACAATGCGCACCACCCCGTGTTGTTTTTCTCACTCCTACTAGCGAATCTAATGTAACACACATCCATACAATGCGCACCACCCCGTGATGTTTTTCTCACTCCTACTAGCGATTGTAATGTAACACACACCCATACAATGCGCACCACCCCGTGATGTTTTTATCACACCTACTAGTGAATCTGTGTAACACACACCCATACAATGCGCACCACCCCGTGATGTTTTTCTCACTCCTACTAGTGAATCTAAGTAACACACACCCATACAATGCACACCACCCCGTGATGTTTTTCTCACTCCTACTAGTGAATCTATGTAACACACACCCATACAATGCGCACCACCCCGTGATGTTTTTCTCACTCCTACTAGTGAATCTAATGTAACACACACCCATACAATGCGCACCACCCCGTGATGTTTTTCTCACTCCTACTAGTGAATCTAATGTAACACACACCCATACAATGCTCACCACCCCGTGATGTTTTTCTCACTCCTACTAGTGAATCTAATGTAACACACACCCATACAATGCGCACCACCCCGTGATGTTTTTCTCACTCCTACTAGTGAATCTAATGTAACACACACCCATACAATGCGCACCACCCCGTGATGTTTTTCTCACTCCTACTGGTGAATCTAATGTAACACGCACCCATACAATGCACACCGCCCCATGATGTTTTTCTCACTCCTACTGGTGAATCTAATGTAACACGCACCCATACAATGCGCACCGCCCCGTGATGTTTTTCTCACTGCTACTGTTGAATGTAATGTAACACGAACCCATACAATGCGCACCACCCCGTGATGTTTTTCTCACTCCTATTAGTGAATGTAATGTAACACGCACCCATACAATGCGCACCACCCCGTGATGTTTTTCTCTCTCCTAGTAATGAATGTAATGTAACACGCACCCATACAATGCACACCACCCCGTGATGTTTTTCTCACTCCTACTAGTGAATGTAATGTAACACGCACCCATACAATGCGCACCACACCCTGATGTTTTTCTCACTCCTACTAGTGAATGTAATGTAACACGCACCCATACAATGCGCACCACCCCGTGATGTTTTTCTCACTCCTACTAGTGAATGTAATATAACACACACCCATACAATGCGCACCACCCCGTGATGTTTTTCTCACTCCTACTAGTGAATGTAATGTAACACACACCCATACAATGCGCACCACCCCGTGATGTTTTTCTCACTCCTAGTAGTGAATCTAATGTAACACACACCCATACAATGCGCACCACCCCGTGATGTTTTTCTCACTCCTACTAGTGAATCTAATGTAAAACACACCCATACAATGCGCACCACCCCGTGATGTATTTCTCACTCCTACTAGTGAATCTAATGTAACACACACCCATACAATGCGCACCACCCCGTGATGTTTTTCTCACTCCTACTAGTGAATCTAATGTAACACACACCCATACAATGCGCACCACCCCGTGATGTTTTTCTCACTCCTACTAGTGAATCTAATGTAACACACACCCATACAATGCGCACCACCCCGTTATGTTTTTCTCACTCCTACTAGTGAATCTAATGTAACACACACCCATGCAATGCGCACCACCCCGTGATGTTTTTCTCACTCCTACTAGTGAATCTAATGTAACACACACCCATACAATGCGCACCACCCCGTGATGTTTTTCTCACTCCTACTAGTGAATCTAATGTAACACACACCCATACAATGCGCACCACCCCGTGATGTTTTTCTCACTCCTACTAGTGAATCTAATGTAACACACACCCATACAATGCGCACCACCCCGTGATGTTTTTCTCACTCCTACTAGTGAATCTAATGTAACACACACCCATACAATGCGCACCACCCCGTGATGTTTTTCTCACTCCTACTAGTGAATGTAATGTAACACACACCCATACAATGCGCACCACCCCGTGATGTTTTTCTCACTCCTACTAGTGAATGTAATGTAACACACACCCATACAATGCGCACCACCCCGTGATGTTTTTCTCACTCCCACTAGTGAATCTAATGTAACACACACCCATACAATGCGCACCACCCCGTGATGTTTTTCTCACTCCCACTAGTGAATCTAATGTAACACACACCCATACAATGCGCACCACCCCGTGATGTTTTTCTCACTCCCACTAGTGAATGTAATGTAACACACACCCATACAATGCGCACCACCCCGTGATGTTTTTCTCACTCCTACTAGCGAATCTAATGTAACACACACCCATACAATGCGCACCACCCCGTGTTGTTTTTCTCACTCCTACTAGCGAATCTAATGTAACACACACCCATACAATGCGCACCACCCCGTGATGTTTTTCTCACTCCTACTAGCGATTGTAATGTAACACACACCCATACAATGCGCACCACCCCGTGATGTTTTTATCACTCCTACTAGTGAATCTGTGTAACACACACCCATACAATGCGCACCACCCCGTGATGTTTTTCTCACTCCTACTAGTGAATCTATGTAACACACACCCATACAATGCACACCACCCCGTGATGATTTTCTCACTCCTACTAGTGAATCTATGTAACACACACCCATACAATGCGCACCACCCCGTGATGTTTTTCTCACTCCTACTAGTGAATCTAATGTAACACACACCCATACAATGCGCACCACCCCGTGATGTTTTTCTCACTCCTACTAGTGAATCTAATGTAACACACACCCATACAATGCGCACCACCCCGTGATGTTTTTCTCACTCCTACTGGTGAATCTAATGTAACACGCACCCATACAATGCGCACCGCCCCGTGATGTTTTTCTCACTCCTACTGGTGAATCTAATGTAACACGCACCCATACAATGCGCACCGCCCCGTGATGTTTTTCTCACTGCTACTGTTGAATGTAATGTAACACGCACCCATACAATGCGCACCACCCCGTGATGTTTTTCTCACTCCTACTAGTGAATCTAATGTAACACACACCCATACAATGCGCACCACCCCGTGATGTTTTTCTCACTCCTACTAGTGAATCTAATGTAACACACACCCATACAATGCGCACCACCCCGCGATGTTTTTCTCACTCCTACTAGTGAATCTAATGTAACACACACCCATACAATGCGCACCACCCCGTGATGTTTTTCTCACTCCTACTAGTGAATGTAAAGTAACACACACCCATACAATGCGCACCACCCCGTGATGTTTTTCTCACTCCTACTAGTGAATGTAATGTAACACACACCCATACAATGCGCACCACCCCGTGATGTTTTTCTCACTCCTACTAGTGAATGTAATGTAACACACACCCATACAATGCGCACCACCCCGTGATGTTTTTCTCACTCCTACTAGTGAATGTAATGTAACACAAACCCATACAATGCGCACCACCCCGTGATGTTTTTCTCACTCCTACTAGTGAATGTAATGTAACACACACCCATACAATGCGCACCACCCCGTGATGTTTTTCTCACTCCTACTAGTGAATGTAATGTAACACACACCCATACAATGCGCACCACCTCGTGATGTTTTTCTCACTCCTACTAGTGATTGTAATGTAACACACACCCATACAATGCGCACCACCCCGTGATGTTTTTCTCACTCCTACTAGTGAATCTAATGTAACACACACCCATACAATGCGCACCACCCCGTGATGTTTTTCTCACTCCTACTAGTGAATCTAATGTAACACACACCCATACAATGCGCACCACCCCGTGATGTTTTTCTCACTCCTACTAGTGAATCTAATCTAACACACACCCATACAATGCGCACCACCCCGTGATGTTTTTCTCACTCCTACTAGTGAATCTAATGTAACACACACCCATACAATGCGCACCACCCCGTGATGTTTTTGTCACTCCTACTAGTGAATCTAATGTAACACACACCCATACAATGCGCACCACCCCGTGATGTTTTTCTCACTCCTACTAGCGAATCTACTGTAACACACACCCATACAATGCGCACCACCCCGTGATGTTTTTCTCACTCCTACTAGCGAATCTAATGTAACACACACCCATACAATGCGCACCACCCCGTGATGTTTTTCTCACTCCTACTAGTGATTGTAATGTAACACACACAGATACAATGCGCACCACCCCGTGATGTTTTTCTCACTCCTACTAGTGAATCTAATGTAACACACACCCATAAAATGTGCACCACCCCGTGATGTTTTTCTCACTCCTACTAGTGAATCTATGTAACACACAGCCATACAATGCGCACCACCTCGTGATGTTTTTCTCACTCCTACTAGTGAATCTAATGTAACACACACCCATACAATGCGCACCACCCCGTGATGTTTTTGTCACTCCTACTAGTGAATCTAATGTAACACACACCCATACAATGCGCACCACCCCGTGATGTTTTTCTCACTCCTACTAGCGAATCTACTGTAACACACGCCCATACAATGCGCACCACCCCGTGATGTTTTTCTCACTCCTACTAGCGAATCTAATGTAACACACACCCATACAATGCGCACCACCCCGTGATGTTTTTCTCACTCCTACTAGTGAATCTAATGTAACACACACCCATACAATGAGCACCACCCCGTGATGTTTTGCTCACTCCTACTAGTGAATGTAATGTAACACACACCCATACAATGCGCACCACCCCGTGATGTTTTCTCACTCCTACTAGTGAATGTAATGAAACACACACCCATACAATGCGCACGACCTCGTGATGTTTTTCTCACTCCTACTAATGAATGTGATGTAACACACACCCATGCAATGCGCACCACCCCGTGATGTTTTTCTCACTCCTACTAGTGAATGTATTGTAACACACACCCATACAATGCGCACCACCCCGTGATGTTTTTCTCACTCCTACTAGTGAATGTAATGTAACACACACCCATACAATGCGCACCACCCCGTGATGTTTTTCTCACTCCTACTAGTGAATGTAATGTAACACACACCCATACAATGCGCAACACCCCGTGATGTTTTTCTCACTCCTAGTAGTGAATCTAATGTAACACACACCCATACAATGCGCACCACCCCGTGATGTATTTCTCACTCCTACTAGTGAATGTAATGTAACACACACCCATACAATGCGCACCACCCTGTGATGTATTTCTCACTCCTACTAGTGAAGCTAATGTAACACACACCCATACAATGCGCATCACCCCGTGATGTATTTCTCACTCCTACTAGTGAATCTAATGTAACACACACCCATACAATGCGCACCACCCCGTGATGTTTTTCTCACTCCTACTAGTGAATCTAATGTAACACACACCCATACAATGCGCACCACCCCGTGATGTTTTTCTCACTCCTACTAGTGAAGGTAATGTAACACACACCCATACAATGCGCACCACCCCGTTATGTTTTTCTCACTCCTACTAGTGAATCTAATGTAACACACACCCATACAATGCGCACCACCCCGTGATGTTTTTCTCACTCCTACTAGTGAATCTAATGTAACACACACCCATACAATGCGCACCACCCCGTGATGTTTTTCTCACTCCTACTAGTGAATGTAATGTAACACACACCCATACAATGCGCACCACCCCGTGATGTTTTTCTCACTCCTACTAGTGAATGTAATGTAACACACACCCATACAATGGGCACCACCCCGTGATGTTTTCTCACTCCTACTAGTGAATGTAATGTAACACACACCCATACAATGCGCACCAACCCGTGATGTTTTTCTCACTCCTACTAGTGAATGTAATGTAGCACACAGCCATACAATGTGCACCACCCCGTGATGTTTTTCTCACTCCTACTAGTGAATGTAATGTAACACACACCCATACAATGCGCACCACCCCGTGATGTTTTTCTCACTCCTACTAGTGAATGTAATGTAACACACACCCATACAATGTGCACCACCCCGTGATGTTTTTCTCACTCCTACTAGTGAATGTAATGTAACACACACCCTTACAATGCGCACCACCCCGTGATGTTTTTCTCACTCCTACTAGTGAATCTAATGTAACACACACCCATACAATGCGCACCACCCCGTGATGTTTTTCTCACTCCTACTAGTGAATGTAATGTAACACACACCCATACAATGCGCACCACCCCGTGATGTTTTTCTCACTCCTACTAGTGAATGTAATGTAACACACACCCATACAATGCGTACCACCCCCTGATGTTTTTCTCACTCCTAGTAGTGAATGTAATGTAACACACACCCATACAATGCGCACCACCCCGTGACGTTTTTCTCACTCCTACTAGTGATTGTAATGTAACACACACCCATACAATGCGCACCACCCCGTGATGTTTTTCTCACTCCTACTAGTGAAGGTAATGTAACACACACCCATACAATGCGCACCACCCCGTGATGTTTTTCTCACTCCTACTAGTGAATCTAATGTAACACACACCCATACAATGCGCACCACCCCGTGATGTTTTTCTCACTCCTACTAGTGAATCTAATGTAACACACACCCAAACAATGCGCACCACCCCGTGTGGTTTTTCTCACTCCTACTAGTGAATCCAATGTAACACACACCCATAAAATGCGCACCACCCCGTGATGTTTTTCTCACTCCTACTAGTGAATCCAATGTAAAACACACCCATACAATGCGCACCACCCCGTGATGTATTTCTCACTCCTACTAGTGAATCTAATGTAACACACACCCATAAAATGCGCACCACCCCGTGATGTTTTTCTCACTCCTACTAGTGAATCTAATGTAACACACACCCATACAATGCGCACCACCCCGTGATGTATTTCTCACTCCTACTAGTGAATCTAATGTAACACACACCCATACAATGCGCACCACCCCGTGATGTTTTTCTCACTCCTACTAGTGAATCTAATGTAACACACACCCATAAAATGCGCACCACCCCGTGATGTTTTTCTCACTCCTACTAGTGAATCCAATGTAAAACACACCCATACAATGCGCACCACCCCGTGATGTATTTCTCACTCCTACTAGTGAATCTAATGTAACACACACCCATACAATGCGCACCACCCCGTGATGTTTTTCTCACTCCTACTAGTGAATCTAATGTAACACACACCCATACAATGCGCACCACCCCGTGATGTTTTTCTCACTCCTACTAGTGAATCTAATGTAACACACACCCATACAA
Source organism: Cavia porcellus (assembly GCF_034190915.1). NCBI lineage: Eukaryota > Metazoa > Chordata > Mammalia > Rodentia > Caviidae > Cavia > Cavia porcellus. The sequence continues at coordinate 332,805 of NW_026947629.1, forward strand.
TGCGCACCACCCTGTGATGTATTTCTCACTCCTACTAGTGAAGCTAATGTAACACACACCCATACAATGCGCATCACCCCGTGATGTATTTCTCACTCCTACTAGTGAATCTAATGTAACACACACCCATACAATGCGCACCACCCCGTGATGTTTTTCTCACTCCTACTAGTGAATCTAATGTAACACACACCCATACAATGCGCACCACCCCGTGATGTTTTTCTCACTCCTACTAGTGAAGGTAATGTAACACACACCCATACAATGCGCACCACCCCGTTATGTTTTTCTCACTCCTACTAGTGAATCTAATGTAACACACACCCATACAATGCGCACCACCCCGTGATGTTTTTCTCACTCCTACTAGTGAATCTAATGTAACACACACCCATACAATGCGCACCACCCCGTGATGTTTTTCTCACTCCTACTAGTGAATGTAATGTAACACACACCCATACAATGCGCACCACCCCGTGATGTTTTTCTCACTCCTACTAGTGAATGTAATGTAACTCACACCCATACAATGGGCACCACCCCGTGATGTTTTCTCACTCCTACTAGTGAATGTAATGTAACACACACCCATACAATGCGCACCAACCCGTGATGTTTTTCTCACTCCTACTAGTGAATGTAATGTAGCACACAGCCATACAATGTGCACCACCCCGTGATGTTTTTCTCACTCCTACTAGTGAATGTAATGTAACACACACCCATACAATGCGCACCACCCCGTGATGTTTTTCTCACTCCTACTAGTGAATGTAATGTAACACACACCCATACAATGTGCACCACCCCGTGATGTTTTTCTCACTCCTACTAGTGAATGTAATGTAACACACACCCTTACAATGCGCACCACCCCGTGATGTTTTTCTCACTCCTACTAGTGAATCTAATGTAACACACACCCATACAATGCGCACCACCCCGTGATGTTTTTCTCACTCCTAATAGTGAATGTAATGTAACACACACCCATACAATGCGCACCACCCCGTGATGTTTTTCTCACTCCTACTAGTGAATGTAATGTAACACACACCCATACAATGCGTACCACCCCCTGATGTTTTTCTCACTCCTAGTAGTGAATGTAATGTAACACACACCCATACAATGCGCACCACCCCGTGATGTTTTTCTCTCTCCTACTAGTGAATGTAATGTAACACACACCCATACAATGCGCACCACCCCGTGATGTTTTTCTCACTCCTACTAGTGAAGGTAATGTAACACACACCCATACAATGCGCACCACCCCGTGATGTTTTTCTCACTCCTACTAGTGAATCTAATGTAACACACACCCATACAATGCGCACCACCCCGTGATGTTTTTCTCACTCCTACTAGTGAATCTAATGTAACACACACCCAAACAATGCGCACCACCCCGTGTGGTTTTTCTCACTCCTACTAGTGAATCCAATGTAACACACACCCATAAAATGCGCACCACCCCGTGATGTTTTTCTCACTCCTACTAGTGAATCCAATGTAAAACACACCCATACAATGCGCACCACCCCGTGATGTATTTCTCACTCCTACTAGTGAATCTAATGTAACACACACCCATACAATGCGCACCACCCCGTGATGTTTTTCTCACTCCTACTAGTGAATGTAATGTAACACACACCCATACAATGAGCACCACCCCGTGATGTTTTGCTCACTCCTACTAGTGAATGTAATGTAACACACACCCATACAATGCGCACCACACCCTGATGTTTTTCTCACTCCTACTAGTGAATGTAATGTAACACACACCCATACAATGCGCACCACCCCGTGATGTTTTTCTCACTCCTACTAGTGAATGTAATGTAACACACACCCATACAATGCGCACGACCCCGTGATGTTTTTCTCACTCCTACTAGTGAATGTAATGTAACACACACCCATACAATGTGCACCACCCCGTGATGTTTTTCTCACTCCTACTAGTGAATGTAATGTAACACACACCCATACAATGCGCACCACCCCGTGATGTTTTTCTCACTCCTACTAGTGAATCTAATGTAACACACACCCATACAATGCGCACCACCCCGTGATGTTTTTCTCACTCCTACTAGTGAATCTAATGTAACACACACCCATACAATGCGCACCACCCCGTGATGTTTTTCTCACTCCTACTAGTGAATCTAATGTAACACACACCCATACAATGCGCACCACCCCGTGATGTTTTTGTCACTCCTACTAGTGAATCTAATGTAACACACACCCATACAATGCGCACCACCCCGTGATGTTTTTCTCACTCCTACTAGCGAATCTACTGTAACACACACCCATACAATGCGCACCACCCCGTGATGTTTTTCTCACTCCTACTAGCGAATCTAATGTAACACACACCCATACAATGCGCACCACCCCGTGATGTTTTTCTCACTCCTACTAGTGATTGTAATGTAACACACACAGATACAATGCGCACCACCCCGTGATGTTTTTCTCACTCCTACTAGTGAATCTAATGTAACACACACCCATAAAATGTGCACCACCCCGTGATGTTTTTCTCACTCCTACTAGTGAATCTATGTAACACACAGCCATACAATGCGCACCACCTCGTGATGTTTTTCTCACTCCTACTAGTGAATCTAATGTAACACACACCCATACAATGCGCACCACCCCGTGATGTTTTTGTCACTCCTACTAGTGAATCTAATGTAACACACACCCATACAATGCGCACCACCCCGTGATGTTTTTCTCACTCCTACTAGCGAATCTACTGTAACACACACCCATACAATGCGCACCACCCCGTGATGTTTTTCTCACTCCTACTAGCGAATCTAATGTAACACACACCCATACAATGCGCACCACCCCGTGATGTTTTTCTCACTCCTACTAGTGAATCTAATGTAACACACACCCATACAATGAGCACCACCCCGTGATGTTTTGCTCACTCCTACTAGTGAATGTAATGTAACACACACCCATACAATGCGCACCACCCCGTGATGTTTTCTCACTCCTACTAGTGAATGTAATGAAACACACACCCATACAATGCGCACGACCTCGTGATGTTTTTCTCACTCCTACTAATGAATGTGATGTAACACACACCCATGCAATGCGCACCACCCCGTGATGTTTTTCTCACTCCTACTAGTGAATGTATTGTAACACACACCCATACAATGCGCACCACCCCGTGATGTTTTTCTCACTCCTACTAGTGAATGTAATGTAACACACACCCATACAATGCGCACCACCCCGTGATGTTTTTCTCACTCCTACTAGTGAATGTAATGTAACACACACCCATACAATGCGCAACACCCCGTGATGTTTTTCTCACTCCTAGTAGTGAATCTAATGTAACACACACCCATACAATGCGCACCACCCCGTGATGTTTTTCTCACTCCTACTAGTGAATGTAATGTAACACACACCCATACAATGCGCACCACCCTGTGATGTATTTCTCACTCCTACTAGTGAAGCTAATGTAACACACACCCATACAATGCGCATCACCCCGTGATGTATTTCTCACTCCTACTAGTGAATCTAATGTAACACACACCCATACAATGCGCACCACCCCGTGATGTTTTTCTCACTCCTACTAGTGAATCTAATGTAACACACACCCATACAATGCGCACCACCCCGTGATGTTTTTCTCACTCCTACTAGTGAAGGTAATGTAACACACACCCATACAATGCGCACCACCCCGTTATGTTTTTCTCACTCCTACTAGTGAATCTAATGTAACACACACCCATACAATGCGCACCACCCCGTGATGTTTTTCTCACTCCTACTAGTGAATCTAATGTAACACACACCCATACAATGCGCACCACCCCGTGATGTTTTTCTCACTCCTACTAGTGAATGTAATGTAACACACACCCATACAATGCGCACCACCCCGTGATGTTTTTCTCACTCCTACTAGTGAATGTAATGTAACACACACCCATACAATGCGCACCACCCCGTGATGTTTTTCTCACTCCTACTAGTGAATGTAATGTAACACACACCCATACAATGCGCACCACCCCGTGATGTTTTTCTCACTCCCACTAGTGAATCTAATGTAACACACACCCATACAATGCGCACCACCCCGTGATGTTTTTCTCACTCCCACTAGTGAATGTAATGTAACACACACCCATACAATGCGCACCACCCCGTGATGTTTTTCTCACTCCTACTAGCGAATCTAATGTAACACACACCCATACAATGCGCACCACCCCGTGTTGTTTTTCTCACTCCTACTAGCGAATCTAATGTAACACACACCCATACAATGCGCACCACCCCGTGATGTTTTTCTCACTCCTACTAGCGATTGTAATGTAACACACACCCATACAATGCGCACCACCCCGTGATGTTTTTATCACTCCTACTAGTGAATCTGTGTAACACACACCCATACAATGCGCACCACCCCGTGATGTTTTTCTCACTCCTACTAGTGAATCTATGTAACACACACCCATACAATGCACACCACCCCGTGATGATTTTCTCACTCCTACTAGTGAATCTATGTAACACACACCCATACAATGCGCACCATCCCGTGATGTTTTTCTCACTCCTACTAGTGAATCTAATGTAACACACACCCATACAATGCGCACCACCCCGTGATGTTTTTCTCACTCCTACTAGTGAATCTAATGTAACACACACCCATACAATGCGCACCACCCCGTGATGTTTTTCTCACTCCTACTGGTGAATCTAATGTAACACGCACCCATACAATGCGCACCGCCCCGTGATGTGTTTCTCACTCCTACTGGTGAATCTAATGTAACACGCACCCATACAATGCGCACCGCCCCGTGATGTTTTTCTCACTGCTACTGTTGAATGTAATGTAACACGCACCCATACAATGCGCACCACCCCGTGATGTTTTTCTCACTCCTATTAGTGAATGTAATGTAACACGCACCCATACAATGCGCACCACCTCGTGATGTTTTTCTCTCTCCTAGTAGTGAATGTAATGTAACACGCACCCATACAATGCACACCACCCCGTGATGTTTTTCTCACTCCTACTAGTGAATGTAATGTAACACGCACCCATACAATGCGCACCACACCCTGATGTTTTTCTCACTCCTACTAGTGAATGTAATGTAACACGCACCCATACAATGCGCACCACCCCGTGATGTTTTTCTCACTCCTACTAGTGAATGTAATATAACACACACCCATACAATGCGCACCACCCCGTGATGTTGTTCTCACTCCTACTAGTGAATGTAATGTAACACACACCCATACAATGCGCACCACCCCGTGATGTTTTTCTCACTCCTAGTAGTGAATCTAATGTAACACACACCCATACAATGCGCACCACCCCGTGATGTTTTTCTCACTCCTACTAGTGAATCTAATGTAACACACACCCATACAATGCGCACCACCCCGTGATGTATTTCTCACTCCTACTAGTGAATCTAATGTAACACACACCCATACAATGCGCACCACCCCGTGATGTTTTTCTCACTCCTACTAGTGAATCTAATGTAACACACACCCATACAATGCGCACCACCCCGTGATGTTTTTCTCACTCCTACTAGTGAATCTAATGTAACACACACCCATACAATGCGCACCACCCCGTTATGTTTTTCTCACTCCTACTAGTGAATCTAATGTAACACACACCCATACAATGCGCACCACCCCGTGATGTTTTTCTCACTCCTACTAGTGAATCTAATGTAACACACACCCATACAATGCGCACCACCCCGTGATGTTTTTCTCACTCCTACTAGTGAATCTAATGTAACACACACCCATACAATGCGCACCACCCCGTGATGTTTTTCTCACTCCTACTAGTGAATCTAATGTAACACACACCCATACAATGCGCACCACCCCGCGATGTTTTTCTCACTCCTACTAGTGACTCTAATGTAACACACACCCATACAATGCGCACCACCCCGTGATGTTTTTCTCACTCCTACTAGTGAATGTAAAGTAACACACACCCATACAATGCGCACCACCCCGTGATGTTTTTCTCACTCCTACTAGTGAATGTAATGTAACACACACCCATACAATGCGCACCACCCCGTGATGTTTTTCTCACTCCTACTAGTGAATGTAATGTAACACACACCCATACAATGCGCACCACCCCGTGATGTTTTTCTCACTCCTACTAGTGAATGTAATGTAACACAAACCCATACAATGCGCACCACCCCGTGATGTTTTTCTCACTCCTACTAGTGAATGTAATGTAACACACACCCATACAATGCGCACCACCCCGTGATGTTTTTCTCACTCCTACTAGTGAATGTAATGTAACACACACCCATACAATGCGCACCACCTCGTGATGTTTTTCTCACTCCTACTAGTGATTGTAATGTAACACACACCCATACAATGCGCACCACCCCGTGATGTTTTTCTCACTCCTACTAGTGAATCTAATGTAACACACACCCATACAATGCGCACCACCCCGTGATGTTTTTCTCACTCCTACTAGTGAATCTAATGTAACACACACCCATACAATGCGCACCACCCCGTGATGTTTTTCTCACTCCTACTAGTGAATGTAATGTAACACACACCCATACAATGCGCACCACCCCGTGATGTTTTTCTCACTCCTACTAGTGAATGTAATGTAACACACACCCATACAATGCGCACCACCCCGTGATGTTTTTGTCACTCCTACTAGTGAATCTAATGTAACACACACCCATACAATGCGCACCACCCCGTGATGTTTTTCTCACTCCTACTAGTGAATGTAATGTAACACACACCCATACAATGCGCACCACCCCGTGATGTTTTTCTCACTCCTACTAGTGAATGTAATGTAACACACACCCATACAATGCGCAGCACCCCGTGATGATTTTCTCACTCCTATTAGTGAATATAATGTAATACACACCCATACAATGCGCACCACCCCGTGATGTTTTTCTCACTCCTACTAGTGAATGTAATGTAACACACACCCATACAATGCGCACCACCCCGTGATGTTTTTCTCACTCCTACTAGTGAATGTAATGTAACACACACCCATACAATGCGCACCACCCCGTGATGTTTTTCTCACTCCTACTAGTGAATTTAATGTAACACACACCCATACAATGCGCACCACCCCGTGATGTTTTTCTCACTCCTACTAGTGAATCTAATGTAACACACACCCATACAATGCGCACCACCCCGTGATGTTTTTCTCACTCCCACTAGTGAATCTAATGTAACAAACACCCATACAATGCGCACCACCCCGTGATGTTTTTCTCACTCCCACTAGTGAATGTAATGTAACACACACCCATACAATGCGCACCACACCGTGATGTTTTTCTCATTCCCACTAGTGAATCTAATGTAACACACACCCATACAATGCGCACCACCCCGTGTTGTTTTTCTCACTCCCACTAGTGAATCTAATGTAACACACACCCATATAATGCGCACCACCCCGTGATGTTTTTCTCACTCCTACTAGTGAATCTAATGTAACACACACCCATACAATGCGCACCACCCCGTGATGTTTTTCTCACTCCTACTAGTGAATCTAATGTAACACACACCCATACAATGCGCACCACCCCGTGATGTTTTTGTCACTCCTACTAGTGAATCTAATGTAACACACACCCATACAATGCGCACCACCCCGTGATGTTTTTCTCACTCCTACTAGCGAATCTACTGTAACACACACCCATACAATGCGCACCACCCCGTGATGTTTTTCTCACTCCTACTAGCGAATCTAATGTAACACACACCCATACAATGCGCACCACCCCGTGTTGTTTTTCTCACTCCTACTAGCGAATCTAATGTAACACACACCCATACAATGCGCACCACCCCGTGATGTTTTTCTCACTCCTACTAGCGATTGTAATGTAACACACACCCATACAATGCGCACCACCCCGTGATGTTTTTATCACACCTACTAGTGAATCTGTGTAACACACACCCATACAATGCGCACCACCCCGTGATGTTTTTCTCACTCCTACTAGTGAATCTAAGTAACACACACCCATACAATGCACACCACCCCGTGATGTTTTTCTCACTCCTACTAGTGAATCTATGTAACACACACCCATACAATGCGCACCACCCCGTGATGTTTTTCTCACTCCTACTAGTGAATCTAATGTAACACACACCCATACAATGCGCACCACCCCGTGATGTTTTTCTCACTCCTACTAGTGAATCTAATGTAACACACACCCATACAATGCTCACCACCCCGTGATGTTTTTCTCACTCCTACTAGTGAATCTAATGTAACACACACCCATACAATGCGCACCACCCCGTGATGTTTTTCTCACTCCTACTAGTGAATCTAATGTAACACACACCCATACAATGCGCACCACCCCGTGATGTTTTTCTCACTCCTACTGGTGAATCTAATGTAACACGCACCCATACAATGCACACCGCCCCATGATGTTTTTCTCACTCCTACTGGTGAATCTAATGTAACACGCACCCATACAATGCGCACCGCCCCGTGATGTTTTTCTCACTGCTACTGTTGAATGTAATGTAACACGCACCCATACAATGCGCACCACCCCGTGATGTTTTTCTCACTCCTATTAGTGAATGTAATGTAACACGCACCCATACAATGCGCACCACCCCGTGATGTTTTTCTCTCTCCTAGTAATGAATGTAATGTAACACGCACCCATACAATGCACACCACCCCGTGATGTTTTTCTCACTCCTACTAGTGAATGTAATGTAACACGCACCCATACAATGCGCACCACACCCTGATGTTTTTCTCACTCCTACTAGTGAATGTAATGTAACACGCACCCATACAATGCGCACCACCCCGTGATGTTTTTCTCACTCCTACTAGTGAATGTAATATAACACACACCCATACAATGCGCACCACCCCGTGATGTTTTTCTCACTCCTACTAGTGAATGTAATGTAACACACACCCATACAATGCGCACCACCCCGTGATGTTTTTCTCACTCCTAGTAGTGAATCTAATGTAACACACACCCATACAATGCGCACCACCCCGTGATGTTTTTCTCACTCCTACTAGTGAATCTAATGTAAAACACACCCATACAATGCGCACCACCCCGTGATGTATTTCTCACTCCTACTAGTGAATCTAATGTAACACACACCCATACAATGCGCACCACCCCGTGATGTTTTTCTCACTCCTACTAGTGAATCTAATGTAACACACACCCATACAATGCGCACCACCCCGTGATGTTTTTCTCACTCCTACTAGTGAATCTAATGTAACACACACCCATACAATGCGCACCACCCCGTTATGTTTTTCTCACTCCTACTAGTGAATCTAATGTAACACACACCCATGCAATGCGCACCACCCCGTGATGTTTTTCTCACTCCTACTAGTGAATCTAATGTAACACACACCCATACAATGCGCACCACCCCGTGATGTTTTTCTCACTCCTACTAGTGAATCTAATGTAACACACACCCATACAATGCGCACCACCCCGTGATGTTTTTCTCACTCCTACTAGTGAATCTAATGTAACACACACCCATACAATGCGCACCACCCCGTGATGTTTTTCTCACTCCTACTAGTGAATCTAATGTAACACACACCCATACAATGCGCACCACCCCGTGATGTTTTTCTCACTCCTACTAGTGAATGTAATGTAACACACACCCAAACAATGCGCACCACCCCGTGATGTTTTTCTCACTCCTACTAGTGAATGTAATGTAACACACACCCATACAATGCGCACCACCCCGTGATGTTTTTCTCACTCCCACTAGTGAATCTAATGTAACACACACCCATACAATGCGCACCACCCCGTGATGTTTTTCTCACTCCCACTAGTGAATGTAATGTAACACACACCCATACAATGCGCACCACCCCGTGATGTTTTTCTCACTCCTACTAGCGAATCTAATGTAACACACACCCATACAATGCGCACCACCCCGTGTTGTTTTTCTCACTCCTACTAGCGAATCTAATGTAACACACACCCATACAATGCGCACCACCCCGTGATGTTTTTCTCACTCCTACTAGCGATTGTAATGTAACACACACCCATACAATGCGCACCACCCCGTGATGTTTTTATCACTCCTACTAGTGAATCTGTGTAACACACACCCATACAATGCGCACCACCCCGTGATGTTTTTCTCACTCCTACTAGTGAATCTATGTAACACACACCCATACAATGCACACCACCCCGTGATGATTTTCTCACTCCTACTAGTGAATCTATGTAACACACACCCATACAATGCGCACCACCCCGTGATGTTTTTCTCACTCCTACTAGTGAATCTAATGTAACACACACCCATACAATGCGCACCACCCCGTGATGTTTTTCTCACTCCTACTAGTGAATCTAATGTAACACACACCCATACAATGCGCACCACCCCGTGATGTTTTTCTCACACCTACTGGTGAATCTAATGTAACACGCACCCATACAATGCGCACCGCCCCGTGATGTTTTTCTCACTCCTACTGGTGAATCTAATGTAACACGCACCCATACAATGCGCACCGCCCCGTGATGTTTTTCTCACTGCTACTGTTGAATGTAATGTAACACGCACCCATACAATGCGCACCACCCCGTGATGTTTTTCTCACTCCTACTAGTGAATCTAATGTAACACACACCCATACAATGCGCACCACCCCGTGATGTTTTTCTCACTCCTACTAGTGAATCTAATGTAACACACACCCATACAATGCGCACCACCCCGCGATGTTTTTCTCACTCCTACTAGTGAATCTAATGTAACACACACCCATACAATGCGCACCACCCCGTGATGTTTTTCTCACTCCTACTAGTGAATGTAAAGTAACACACACCCATACAATGCGCACCACCCCGTGATGTTTTTCTCACTCCTACTAGTGAATGTAATGTAACACACACCCATACAATGCGCACCACCCCGTGATGTTTTTCTCACTCCTACTAGTGAATGTAATGTAACACACACCCATACAATGCGCACCACCCCGTGATGTTTTTCTCACTCCTACTAGTGAATGTAATGTAACACAAACCCATACAATGCGCACCACCCCGTGATGTTTTTCTCACTCCTACTAGTGAATGTAATGTAACACACACCCATACAATGCGCACCACCCCGTGATGTTTTTCTCACTCCTACTAGTGAATGTAATGTAACACACACCCATACAATGCGCACCACCTCGTGATGTTTTTCTCACTCCTACTAGTGATTGTAATGTAACACACACCCATACAATGCGCACCACCCCGTGATGTTTTTCTCACTCCTACTAGTGAATCTAATGTAACACACACCCATACAATGCGCACCACCCCGTGATGTTTTTCTCACTCCTACTAGTGAATCTAATGTAACACACACCCATACAATGCGCACCACCCCGTGATGTTTTTCTCACTCCTACTAGTGAATCTAATGTAACACACACCCATACAATGCGCACCACCCCGTGATGTTTTTCTCACTCCTACTAGTGAATCTAATGTAACACACACCCATACAATGCGCACCACCCCGTGATGTTTTTGTCACTCCTACTAGTGAATCTAATGTAACACACACCCATACAATGCGCACCACCCCGTGATGTTTTTCTCACTCCTACTAGCGAATCTACTGTAACACACACCCATACAATGCGCACCACCCCGTGATGTTTTTCTCACTCCTACTAGCGAATCTAATGTAACACACACCCATACAATGCGCACCACCCCGTGATGTTTTTCTCACTCCTACTAGTGATTGTAATGTAACACACACAGATACAATGCGCACCACCCCGTGATGTTTTTCTCACTCCTACTAGTGAATCTAATGTAACACACACCCATAAAATGTGCACCACCCCGTGATGTTTTTCTCACTCCTACTAGTGAATCTATGTAACACACAGCCATACAATGCGCACCACCTCGTGATGTTTTTCTCACTCCTACTAGTGAATCTAATGTAACACACACCCATACAATGCGCACCACCCCGTGATGTTTTTGTCACTCCTACTAGTGAATCTAATGTAACACACACCCATACAATGCGCACCACCCCGTGATGTTTTTCTCACTCCTACTAGCGAATCTACTGTAACACACGCCCATACAATGCGCACCACCCCGTGATGTTTTTCTCACTCCTACTAGCGAATCTAATGTAACACACACCCATACAATGCGCACCACCCCGTGATGTTTTTCTCACTCCTACTAGTGAATCTAATGTAACACACACCCATACAATGAGCACCACCCCGTGATGTTTTGCTCACTCCTACTAGTGAATGTAATGTAACACACACCCATACAATGCGCACCACCCCGTGATGTTTTCTCACTCCTACTAGTGAATGTAATGAAACACACACCCATACAATGCGCACGACCTCGTGATGTTTTTCTCACTCCTACTAATGAATGTGATGTAACACACACCCATGCAATGCGCACCACCCCGTGATGTTTTTCTCACTCCTACTAGTGAATGTATTGTAACACACACCCATACAATGCGCACCACCCCGTGATGTTTTTCTCACTCCTACTAGTGAATGTAATGTAACACACACCCATACAATGCGCACCACCCCGTGATGTTTTTCTCACTCCTACTAGTGAATGTAATGTAACACACACCCATACAATGCGCAACACCCCGTGATGTTTTTCTCACTCCTAGTAGTGAATCTAATGTAACACACACCCATACAATGCGCACCACCCCGTGATGTATTTCTCACTCCTACTAGTGAATGTAATGTAACACACACCCATACAATGCGCACCACCCTGTGATGTATTTCTCACTCCTACTAGTGAAGCTAATGTAACACACACCCATACAATGCGCATCACCCCGTGATGTATTTCTCACTCCTACTAGTGAATCTAATGTAACACACACCCATACAATGCGCACCACCCCGTGATGTTTTTCTCACTCCTACTAGTGAATCTAATGTAACACACACCCATACAATGCGCACCACCCCGTGATGTTTTTCTCACTCCTACTAGTGAAGGTAATGTAACACACACCCATACAATGCGCACCACCCCGTTATGTTTTTCTCACTCCTACTAGTGAATCTAATGTAACACACACCCATACAATGCGCACCACCCCGTGATGTTTTTCTCACTCCTACTAGTGAATCTAATGTAACACACACCCATACAATGCGCACCACCCCGTGATGTTTTTCTCACTCCTACTAGTGAATGTAATGTAACACACACCCATACAATGCGCACCACCCCGTGATGTTTTTCTCACTCCTACTAGTGAATGTAATGTAACACACACCCATACAATGGGCACCACCCCGTGATGTTTTCTCACTCCTACTAGTGAATGTAATGTAACACACACCCATACAATGCGCACCAACCCGTGATGTTTTTCTCACTCCTACTAGTGAATGTAATGTAGCACACAGCCATACAATGTGCACCACCCCGTGATGTTTTTCTCACTCCTACTAGTGAATGTAATGTAACACACACCCATACAATGCGCACCACCCCGTGATGTTTTTCTCACTCCTACTAGTGAATGTAATGTAACACACACCCATACAATGTGCACCACCCCGTGATGTTTTTCTCACTCCTACTAGTGAATGTAATGTAACACACACCCTTACAATGCGCACCACCCCGTGATGTTTTTCTCACTCCTACTAGTGAATCTAATGTAACACACACCCATACAATGCGCACCACCCCGTGATGTTTTTCTCACTCCTACTAGTGAATGTAATGTAACACACACCCATACAATGCGCACCACCCCGTGATGTTTTTCTCACTCCTACTAGTGAATGTAATGTAACACACACCCATACAATGCGTACCACCCCCTGATGTTTTTCTCACTCCTAGTAGTGAATGTAATGTAACACACACCCATACAATGCGCACCACCCCGTGATGTTTTTCTCACTCCTACTAGTGATTGTAATGTAACACACACCCATACAATGCGCACCACCCCGTGATGTTTTTCTCACTCCTACTAGTGAAGGTAATGTAACACACACCCATACAATGCGCACCACCCCGTGATGTTTTTCTCACTCCTACTAGTGAATCTAATGTAACACACACCCATACAATGCGCACCACCCCGTGATGTTTTTCTCACTCCTACTAGTGAATCTAATGTAACACACACCCAAACAATGCGCACCACCCCGTGTGGTTTTTCTCACTCCTACTAGTGAATCCAATGTAACACACACCCATAAAATGCGCACCACCCCGTGATGTTTTTCTCACTCCTACTAGTGAATCCAATGTAAAACACACCCATACAATGCGCACCACCCCGTGATGTATTTCTCACTCCTACTAGTGAATCTAATGTAACACACACCCATACAATGCGCACCACCCCGTGATGTTTTTCTCACTCCTACTAGTGAATCTAATGTAACACACACCCATACAATGCGCACCACCCCGTGATGTATTTCTCACTCCTACTAGTGAATCTAATGTAACACACACCCATACAATGCGCACCACCCCGTGATGTTTTTCTCACTCCTACTAGTGAATCTAATGTAACACACACCCATAAAATGCGCACCACCCCGTGATGTTTTTCTCACTCCTACTAGTGAATCCAATGTAAAACACACCCATACAATGCGCACCACCCCGTGATGTATTTCTCACTCCTACTAGTGAATCTAATGTAACACACACCCATACAATGCGCACCACCCCGTGATGTTTTTCTCACTCCTACTAGTGAATCTAATGTAACACACACCCATACAATGCGCACCACCCCGTGATGTTTTTCTCACTCCTACTAGTGAATCTAATGTAACACACACCCATACAATGCGCACCACCCTGTGATGTATTTCTCACTCCTACTAGTGAAGCTAATGTAACACACACCCATACAATGCGCATCACCCCGTGATGTATTTCTCACTCCTACTAGTGAATCTAATGTAACACACACCCATACAATGCGCACCACCCCGTGATGTTTTTCTCACTCCTACTAGTGAATCTAATGTAACACACACCCATACAATGCGCACCACCCCGTGATGTTTTTCTCACTCCTACTAGTGAAGGTAATGTAACACACACCCATACAATGCGCACCACCCCGTTATGTTTTTCTCACTCCTACTAGTGAATCTAATGTAACACACACCCATACAATGCGCACCACCCCGTGATGTTTTTCTCACTCCTACTAGTGAATCTAATGTAACACACACCCATACAATGCGCACCACCCCGTGATGTTTTTCTCACTCCTACTAGTGAATGTAATGTAACACACACCCATACAATGCGCACCACCCCGTGATGTTTTTCTCACTCCTACTAGTGAATGTAATGTAACACACACCCATACAATGGGCACCACCCCGTGATGTTTTCTCACTCCTACTAGTGAATGTAATGTAACACACACCCATACAATGCGCACCAACCCGTGATGTTTTTCTCACTCCTACTAGTGAATGTAATGTAGCACACAGCCATACAATGTGCACCACCCCGTGATGTTTTTCTCACTCCTACTAGTGAATGTAATGTAACACACACCCATACAATGCGCACCACCCCGTGATGTTTTTCTCACTCCTACTAGTGAATGTAATGTAACACACACCCATACAATGTGCACCACCCCGTGATGTTTTTCTCACTCCTACTAGTGAATGTAATGTAACACACACCCTTACAATGCGCACCACCCCGTGATGTTTTTCTCACTCCTACTAGTGAATCTAATGTAACACACACCCATACAATGCGCACCACCCCGTGATGTTTTTCTCACTCCTAATAGTGAATGTAATGTAACACACACCCATACAATGCGCACCACCCCGTGATGTTTTTCTCACTCCTACTAGTGAATGTAATGTAACACACACCCATACAATGCGTACCACCCCCTGATGTTTTTCTCACTCCTAGTAGTGAATGTAATGTAACACACACCCATACAATGCGCACCACCCCGTGATGTTTTTCTCACTCCTACTAGTGAAGGTAATGTAACACACACCCATACAATGCGCACCACCCCGTGATGTTTTTCTCACTCCTACTAGTGAATCTAATGTAACACACACCCATACAATGCGCACCACCCCGTGATGTTTTTCTCACTCCTACTAGTGAATCTAATGTAACACACACCCAAACAATGCGCACCACCCCGTGTGGTTTTTCTCACTCCTACTAGTGAATCCAATGTAACACACACCCATAAAATGCGCACCACCCCGTGATGTTTTTCTCACTCCTACTAGTGAATCCAATGTAAAACACACCCATACAATGCGCACCACCCCGTGATGTATTTCTCACTCCTACTAGTGAATCTAATGTAACACACACCCATACAATGCGCACCACCCCGTGATGTTTTTCTCACTCCTACTAGTGAATGTAATGTAACACACACCCATACAATGAGCACCACCCCGTGATGTTTTGCTCACTCCTACTAGTGAATGTAATGTAACACACACCCATACAATGCGCACCACACCCTGATGTTTTTCTCACTCCTACTAGTGAATGTAATGTAACACACACCCATACAATGCGCACCACCCCGTGATGTTTTTCTCACTCCTACTAGTGAATGTAATGTAACACACACCCATACAATGCGCACGACCCCGTGATGTTTTTCTCACTCCTACTAGTGAATGTAATGTAACACACACCCATACAATGTGCACCACCCCGTGATGTTTTTCTCACTCCTACTAGTGAATGTAATGTAACACACACCCATACAATGCGCACCACCCCGTGATGTTTTTCTCACTCCTACTAGTGAATCTAATGTAACACACACCCATACAATGCGCACCACCCCGTGATGTTTTTCTCACTCCTACTAGTGAATCTAATGTAACACACACCCATACAATGCGCACCACCCCGTGATGTTTTTCTCACTCCTACTAGTGAATCTAATGTAACACACACCCATACAATGCGCACCACCCCGTGATGTTTTTGTCACTCCTACTAGTGAATCTAATGTAACACACACCCATACAATGCGCACCACCCCGTGATGTTTTTCTCACTCCTACTAGCGAATCTAATGTAACACACACCCATACAATGCGCACCACCCCGTGATGTTTTTCTCACTCCTACTAGCGAATCTAATGTAACACACACCCATACAATGCGCACCACCCCGTGATGTTTTTCTCACTCCTACTAGTGATTGTAATGTAACACACACAGATACAATGCGCACCACCCCGTGATGTTTTTCTCACTCCTACTAGTGAATCTAATGTAACACACACCCATAAAATGTGCACCACCCCGTGATGTTTTTCTCACTCCTACTAGTGAATCTATGTAACACACAGCCATACAATGCGCACCACCTCGTGATGTTTTTCTCACTCCTACTAGTGAATCTAATGTAACACACACCCATACAATGCGCACCACCCCGTGATGTTTTTCTCACTCCTACTGGCGAATCTACTGTAACACAGACCCATACAATGCGCACCACCCCGTGATGTTTTTCTCACTCCTACTAGCGAATCTAATGTAACACACACCCATACAATGCGCACCACCCCGTGATGTTTTTCTCACTCCTACTAGTGAATCTAATGTAACACACACCCATACAATGAGCACCACCCCGTGATGTTTTGCTCACTCCTACTAGTGAATGTAATGTAACACACACCCATACAATGCGCACCACCCCGTGATGTTTTCTCACTCCTACTAGTGAATGTAATGAAACACACACCCATACAATGCGCACGACCTCGTGATGTTTTTCTCACTCCTACTAATGAATGTGATGTAACACACACCCATGCAATGCGCACCACCCCGTGATGTTTTTCTCACTCCTACTAGTGAATGTATTGTAACACACACCCATACAATGCGCACCACCCCGTGATGTTTTTCTCACTCCTACTAGTGAATGTAATGTAACACACACCCATACAATGCGCACCACCCCGTGATGTTTTTCTCACTCCTACTAGTGAATGTAATGTAACACACACCCATACAATGCGCACCACCCCGTGATGTTTTTCTCACTCCTACTAGTGAATCTAATGTAACACACACCCATACAATGCGCACCACCCCGTGATGTTTTTCTCACTCCTACTAGTGAAGGTAATGTAACACACACCCATACAATGCGCACCACCCCGTTATGTTTTTCTCACTCCTACTAGTGAATCTAATGTAACACACACCCATACAATGCGCACCACCCCGTGATGTTTTTCTCACTCCTACTAGTGAATCTAATGTAACACACACCCATACAATGCGCACCACCCCGTGATGTTTTTCTCACTCCTACTAGTGAATGTAATGTAACACACACCCATACAATGCGCACCACCCCGTGATGTTTTTCTCACTCCTACTAGTGAATGTAATGTAACACACACCCATACAATGCGCACCACCCCGTGATGTTTTTCTCACTCCTACTAGTGAATGTAATGTAACACACACCCATACAATGCGCACCACCCCGTGATGTTTTTCTCACTCCCACTAGTGAATCTAATGTAACACACACCCATACAATGCGCACCACCCCGTGATGTTTTTCTCACTCCCACTAGTGAATGTAATGTAACACACACCCATACAATGCGCACCACCCCGTGATGTTTTTCTCACTCCTACTAGCGAATCTAATGTAACACACACCCATACAATGCGCACCACCCCGTGTTGTTTTTCTCACTCCTACTAGCGAATCTAATGTAACACACACCCATACAATGCGCACCACCCCGTGATGTTTTTCTCACTCCTACTAGCGATTGTAATGTAACACACACCCATACAATGCGCACCACCCCGTGATGTTTTTATCACTCCTACTAGTGAATCTGTGTAACACACACCCATACAATGCGCACCACCCCGTGATGTTTTTCTCACTCCTACTAGTGAATCTATGTAACACACACCCATACAATGCACACCACCCCGTGATGATTTTCTCACTCCTACTAGTGAATGTAAAGTAACACACACCCATACAATGCGCACCACCCCGTGATGTTTTTCTCACTCCTACTAGTGAATCTAATGTAACACACACCCATACAATGCGCACCACCCCGTGATGTTTTTCTCACTCCTACTAGTGAATGTAATGTAACACACACCCATACAATGCGCACCACCCCGTGATGTTTTTCTCACTCCTACTAGTGAATGTAATGTAACACAAACCCATACAATGCGCACCACCCCGTGATGTTTTTCTCACTCCTACTAGTGAATGTAATGTAACACACACCCATACAATGCGCACCACCCCGTGATGTTTTTCTCACTCCTACTAGTGAATGTAATGTAACACACACCCATACAATGCGCACCACCTCGTGATGTTTTTCTCACTCCTACTAGTGATTGTAATGTAACACACACCCATACAATGCGCACCACCCCGTGATGTTTTTCTCACTCCTACTAGTGAATCTAATGTAACACACACCCATACAATGCGCACCACCCCGTGATGTTTTTCTCACTCCTACTAGTGAATCTAATGTAACACACACCCATACAATGCGCACCACCCCATGATGTTTTTCTCACTCCTACTAGTGAATCTAATGTAACACACACCCATACAATGCGCACCACCCCGTGATGTTTTTCTCACTCCTACTAGTGAATCTAATGTAACACACACCCATACAATGCGCACCACCCCGTGATGTTTTTGTCACTCCTACTAGTGAATCTAATGTAACACACACCCATACAATGCGCACCACCCCGTGATGTTTTTCTCACTCCTACTAGCGAATCTACTGTAACACACACCCATACAATGCGCACCACCCCGTGATGTTTTTCTCACTCCTACTAGCGAATCTAATGTAACACACACCCATACAATGCGCACCACCCCGTGATGTTTTTCTCACTCCTACTAGTGATTGTAATGTAACACACACAGATACAATGCGCACCACCCCGTGATGTTTTTCTCACTCCTACTAGTGAATCTAATGTAACACACACCCATAAAATGTGCACCACCCCGTGATGTTTTTCTCACTCCTACTAGTGAATCTATGTAACACACAGCCATACAATGCGCACCACCTCGTGATGTTTTTCTCACTCCTACTAGTGAATCTAATGTAACACACACCCATACAATGCGCACCACCCCGTGATGTTTTTGTCACTCCTACTAGTGAATCTAATGTAACACACACCCATACAATGCGCACCACCCCGTGATGTTTTTCTCACTCCTACTAGCGAATCTACTGTAACACACACCCATACAATGCGCACCACCCCGTGATGTTTTTCTCACTCCTACTAGCGAATCTAATGTAACACACACCCATACAATGCGCACCACACCGTGATGTTTTTCTCACTCCTACTAGTGAATCTAATGTAACACACACCCATAAAATGAGCACCACCCCGTGATGTTTTGCTCACTCCTACTAGTGAATGTAATGTAACACACACCCATACAATGCGCACCACCCCGTGATGTTTTCTCACTCCTACTAGTGAATGTAATGAAACACACACCCATACAATGCGCACGACCTCGTGATGTTTTTCTCACTCCTACTAATGAATGTGATGTAACACACACCCATGCAATGCGCACCACCCCGTGATGTTTTTCTCACTCCTACTAGTGAATGTATTGTAACACACACCCATACAATGCGCACCACCCCGTGATGTTTTTCTCACTCCTACTAGTGAATGTAATGTAACACACACCCATACAATGCGCACCACCCCGTGATGTTTTTCTCACTCCTACTAGTGAATGTAATGTAACACACACCCATACAATGCGCAACACCCCGTGATGTTTTTCTCACTCCTAGTAGTGAATCTAATGTAACACACACCCATACAATGCGCACCACCCCGTGATGTATTTCTCACTCCTACTAGTGAATGTAATGTAACACACACCCATACAATGCGCACCACCCTGTGATGTATTTCTCACTCCTACTAGTGAAGCTAATGTAACACACACCCATACAATGCGCATCACCCCGTGATGTATTTCTCACTCCTACTAGTGAATCTAATGTAACACACACCCATACAATGCGCACCACCCCGTGATGTTTTTCTCACTCCTACTAGTGAATCTAATGTAACACACACCCATACAATGCGCACCACCCCGTGATGTTTTTCTCACTCCTACTAGTGAAGGTAATGTAACACACACCCATACAATGCGCACCACCCCGTTATGTTTTTCTCACTCCTACTAGTGAATCTAATGTAACACACACCCATACAATGCGCACCACCCCGTGATGTTTTTCTCACTCCTACTAGTGAATCTAATGTAACACACACCCATACAATGCGCACCACCCCGTGATGTTTTTCTCACTCCTACTAGTGAATCTAATGTAACACACACCCATACAATGCGCACCACCCCGTGATGTTTTTCTCACTCCTACTAGTGAATGTAATGTAACACACACCCATACAATGGGCACCACCCCGTGATGTTTTCTCACTCCTACTAGTGAATGTAATGTAACACACACCCATACAATGCGCACCAATCCGTGATGTTTTTCTCACTCCTACTAGTGAATGTAATGTAGCACACAGCCATACAATGTGCACCACCCCGTGATGTTTTTCTCACTCCTACTAGTGAATGTAATGTAACACACACCCATACAATGCGCACCACCCCGTGATGTTTTTCTCACTCCTACTAGTGAATGTAATGTAACACACACCCATACAATGTGCACCACCCCGTGATGTTTTTCTCACTCCTACTAGTGAATGTAATGTAACACACACCCTTACAATGCGCACCACCCCGTGATGTTTTTCTCACTCCTACTAGTGAATCTAATGTAACACACACCCATACAATGCGCACCACCCCGTGATGTTTTTCTCACTCCTACTAGTGAATCTAATGTAACACACACCCATACAATGCGCACCACCCCGTGATGTTTTTGTCACTCCTACTAGTGAATCTAATGTAACACACACCCATACAATGCGCACCACCCCGTGATGTTTTTCTCACTCCTACTAGCGAATCTACTGTAACACACACCCATACAATGCGCACCACCCCGTGATGTTTTTCTCACTCCTACTAGCGAATCTAATGTAACACACACCCATACAATGCGCACCACCCCGTGATGTTTTTCTCACTCCTACTAGTGATTGTAATGTAACACACACAGATACAATGCGCACCACCCCGTGATGTTTTTCTCACTCCTACTAGTGAATCTAATGTAACACACACCCATAAAATGTGCACCACCCCGTGATGTTTTTCTCACTCCTACTAGTGAATCTATGTAACACACAGCCATACAATGCGCACCACCTCGTGATGTTTTTCTCACTCCTACTAGTGAATCTAATGTAACACACACCCATACAATGCGCACCACCCCGTGATGTTTTTGTCACTCCTACTAGTGAATCTAATGTAACACACACCCATACAATGCGCACCACCCCGTGATGTTTTTCTCACTCCTACTAGCGAATCTACTGTAACACACACCCATACAATGCGCACCACCCCGTGATGTTTTTCTCACTCCTACTAGCGAATCTAATGTAACACACACCCATACAATGCGCACCACACCGTGATGTTTTTCTCACTCCTACTAGTGAATCTAATGTAACACACACCCATACAATGAGCACCACCCCGTGATGTTTTGCTCACTCCTACTAGTGAATGTAATGTAACACACACCCATACAATGCGCACCACCCCGTGATGTTTTCTCACTCCTACTAGTGAATGTAATGAAACACACACCCATACAATGCGCACGACCTCGTGATGTTTTTCTCACTCCTACTAATGAATGTGATGTAACACACACCCATGCAATGCGCACCACCCCGTGATGTTTTTCTCACTCCTACTAGTGAATGTATTGTAACACACACCCATACAATGCGCACCACCCCGTGATGTTTTTCTCACTCCTACTAGTGAATGTAATGTAACACACACCCATACAATGCGCACCACCCCGTGATGTTTTTCTCACTCCTACTAGTGAATGTAATGTAACACACACCCATACAATGCGCAACACCCCGTGATGTTTTTCTCACTCCTAGTAGTGAATCTAATGTAACACACACCCATACAATGCGCACCACCCCGTGATGTATTTCTCACTCCTACTAGTGAATGTAATGTAACACACACCCATACAATGCGCACCACCCTGTGATGTATTTCTCACTCCTACTAGTGAAGCTAATGTAACACACACCCATACAATGCGCATCACCCCGTGATGTATTTCTCACTCCTACTAGTGAATCTAATGTAACACACACCCATACAATGCGCACCACCCCGTGATGTTTTTCTCACTCCTACTAGTGAATCTAATGTAACACACACCCATACAATGCGCACCACCCCGTGATGTTTTTCTCACTCCTACTAGTGAAGGTAATGTAACACACACCCATACAATGCGCACCACCCCGTTATGTTTTTCTCACTCCTACTAGTGAATCTAATGTAACACACACCCATACAATGCGCACCACCCCGTGATGTTTTTCTCACTCCTACTAGTGAATCTAATGTAACACACACCCATACAATGCGCACCACCCCGTGATGTTTTTCTCACTCCTACTAGTGAATCTAATGTAACACACACCCATACAATGCGCACCACCCCGTGATGTTTTTCTCACTCCTACTAGTGAATGTAATGTAACACACACCCATACAATGGGCACCACCCCGTGATGTTTTCTCACTCCTACTAGTGAATGTAATGTAACACACACCCATACAATGCGCACCAATCCGTGATGTTTTTCTCACTCCTACTAGTGAATGTAATGTAGCACACAGCCATACAATGTGCACCACCCCGTGATGTTTTTCTCACTCCTACTAGTGAATGTAATGTAACACACACCCATACAATGCGCACCACCCCGTGATGTTTTTCTCACTCCTACTAGTGAATGTAATGTAACACACACCCATACAATGTGCACCACCCCGTGATGTTTTTCTCACTCCTACTAGTGAATGTAATGTAACACACACCCTTACAATGCGCACCACCCCGTGATGTTTTTCTCACTCCTACTAGTGAATCTAATGTAACACACACCCATACAATGCGCACCACCCCGTGATGTTTTTCTCACTCCTACTAGTGAATGTAATGTAACACACACCCATACAATGCGCACCACCCCGTGATGTTTTTCTCACTCCTACTAGTGAATGTAATGTAACACACACCCATACAATGCGTACCACCCCCTGATGTTTTTCTCACTCCTAGTAGTGAATGTAATGTAACACACACCCATACAATGCGCACCACCCCGTGATGTTTTTCTCACTCCTACTAGTGAATGTAATGTAACACACACCCATACAATGCGCACCACCCCGTGATGTTTTTCTCACTCCTACTAGTGAAGGTAATGTAACACACACCCATACAATGCGCACCACCCCGTGATGTTTTTCTCACTCCTACTAGTGAATCTAATGTAACACACACCCATACAATGCGCACCACCCCGTGATGTTTTTCTCACTCCTACTAGTGAATCTAATGTAACACACACCCAAACAATGCGCACCACCCCGTGTGGTTTTTCTCACTCCTACTAGTGAATCCAATGTAACACACACCCATAAAATGCGCACCACCCCGTGATGTTTTTCTCACTCCTACTAGTGAATTCAATGTAAAACACACCCATACAATGCGCACCACCCCGTGATGTATTTCTCACTCCTACTAGTGAATCTAATGTAACACACACCCATACAATGCGCACCACCCCGTGATGTTTTTCTCACTCCTACTAGTGAATGTAATGTAACACACACCCATACAATGCGCAACACCCCGTGATGTTTTTCTCACTCCTAGTAGTGAATCTAATGTAACACACACCCATACAATGCGCACCACCCCGTGATGTATTTCTCACTCCTACTAGTGAATGTAATGTAACACACACCCATACAATGCGCACCACCCTGTGATGTATTTCTCACTCCTACTAGTGAAGCTAATGTAACACACACCCATACAATGCGCATCACCCCGTGATGTATTTCTCACTCCTACTAGTGAATCTAATGTAACACACACCCATACAATGCGCACCACCCCGTGATGTTTTTCTCACTCCTACTAGTGAATCTAATGTAACACACACCCATACAATGCGCACCACCCCGTGATGTTTTTCTCACTCCTACTAGTGAAGGTAATGTAACACACACCCATACAATGCGCACCACCCCGTTATGTTTTTCTCACTCCTACTAGTGAATCTAATGTAACACACACCCATACAATGCGCACCACCCCGTGATGTTTTTCTCACTCCTACTAGTGAATCTAATGTAACACACACCCATACAATGCGCACCACCCCGTGATGTTTTTCTCACTCCTACTAGTGAATCTAATGTAACACACACCCATACAATGCGCACCACCCCGTGATGTTTTTCTCACTCCTACTAGTGAATGTAATGTAACACACACCCATACAATGGGCACCACCCCGTGATGTTTTCTCACTCCTACTAGTGAATGTAATGTAACACACACCCATACAATGCGCACCAACCCGTGATGTTTTTCTCACTCCTACTAGTGAATGTAATGTAGCACACAGCCATACAATGTGCACCACCCCGTGATGTTTTTCTCACTCCTACTAGTGAATGTAATGTAACACACACCCATACAATGCGCACCACCCCGTGATGTTTTTCTCACTCCTACTAGTGAATGTAATGTAACACACACCCATACAATGTGCACCACCCCGTGATGTTTTTCTCACTCCTACTAGTGAATGTAATGTAACACACACCCTTACAATGCGCACCACCCCGTGATGTTTTTCTCACTCCTACTAGTGAATCTAATGTAACACACACCCATACAATGCGCACCACCCCGTGATGTTTTTCTCACTCCTACTAGTGAATGTAATGTAACACACACCCATACAATGCGCACCACCCCGTGATGTTTTTCTCACTCCTACTAGTGAATGTAATGTAACACACACCCATACAATGCGTACCACCCCCTGATGTTTTTCTCACTCCTAGTAGTGAATGTAATGTAACACACACCCATACAATGCGCACCACCCCGTGATGTTTTTCTCACTCCTACTAGTGAATGTAATGTAACACACACCCATACAATGCGCACCACCCCGTGATGTTTTTCTCACTCCTACTAGTGAAGGTAATGTAACACACACCCATACAATGCGCACCACCCCGTGATGTTTTTCTCACTCCTACTAGTGAATCTAATGTAACACACACCCATACAATGCGCACCACCCCGTGATGTTTTCCTCACTCCTACTAGTGAATCTAATGTAACACACACCCAAACAATGCGCACCACCCCGTGTGGTTTTTCTCACTCCTACTAGTGAATCCAATGTAACACACACCCATAAAATGCGCACCACCCCGTGATGTTTTTCTCACTCCTACTAGTGAATCCAATGTAAAACACACCCATACAATGCGCACCACCCCGTGATGTATTTCTCACTCCTACTAGTGAATCTAATGTAACACACACCCATACAATGCGCACCACCCCGTGATGTTTTTCTCACTCCTACTAGTGAATGTAATGTAACACACACCCATACAATGAGCACCACCCCGTGATGTTTTGCTCACTCCTACTAGTGAATGTAATGTAACACACACCCATACAATGCGCACCACACCCTGATGTTTTTCTCACTCCTACTAGTGAATGTAATGTAACACACACCCATACAATGCGCACCACCCCGTGATGTTTTTCTCACTCCTACTAGTGAATGTAATGTAACACACACCCATACAATGCGCACGACCCCGTGATGTTTTTCTCACTCCTACTAGTGAATGTAATGTAACACACACCCATACAATGTGCACCACCCCGTGATGTTTTTCTCACTCCTACTAGTGAATGTAATGTAACACACACCCATACAATGCGCACCACCCCGTGATGTTTTTCTCACTCCTACTAGTGAATCTAATGTAACACACACCCATACAATGCGCACCACCCCGTGATGTTTTTCTCACTCCTACTAGTGAATCTAATGTAACACACACCCATACAATGCGCACCACCCCGTGATGTTTTTCTCACTCCTACTAGTGAATCTAATGTAACACACACCCATACAATGCGCACCACCCCGTGATGTTTTTGTCACTCCTACTAGTGAATCTAATGTAACACACACCCATACAATGCGCACCACCCCGTGATGTTTTTCTCACTCCTACTAGCGAATCTACTGTAACACACACCCATACAATGCGCACCACCCCGTGATGTTTTTCTCACTCCTACTAGCGAATCTAATGTAACACACACCCATACAATGCGCACCACCCCGTGATGTTTTTCTCACTCCTACTAGTGATTGTAATGTAACACACACAGATACAATGCGCACCACCCCGTGATGTTTTTCTCACTCCTACTAGTGAATCTAATGTAACACACACCCATAAAATGTGCACCACCCCGTGATGTTTTTCTCACTCCTACTAGTGAATCTATGTAACACACAGCCATACAATGCGCACCACCTCGTGATGTTTTTCTCACTCCTACTAGTGAATCTAATGTAACACACACCCATACAATGCGCACCACCCCGTGATGTTTTTGTCACTCCTACTAGTGAATCTAATGTAACACACACCCATACAATGCGCACCACCCCGTGATGTTTTTCTCACTCCTACTAGCGAATCTACTGTAACACAGACCCATACAATGCGCACCACCCCGTGATGTTTTTCTCACTCCTACTAGCGAATCTAATGTAACACACACCCATACAATGCGCACCACCCCGTGATGTTTTTCTCACTCCTACTAGTGAATCTAATGTAACACACACCCATACAATGAGCACCACCCCGTGATGTTTTGCTCACTCCTACTAGTGAATGTAATGTAACACACACCCATACAATGCGCACCACCCCGTGATGTTTTCTCACTCCTACTAGTGAATGTAATGAAACACACACCCATACAATGCGCACGACCTCGTGATGTTTTTCTCACTCCTACTAATGAATGTGATGTAACACACACCCATGCAATGCGCACCACCCCGTGATGTTTTTCTCACTCCTACTAGTGAATGTATTGTAACACACACCCATACAATGCGCACCACCCCGTGATGTTTTTCTCACTCCTACTAGTGAATGTAATGTAACACACACCCATACAATGCGCACCACCCCGTGATGTTTTTCTCACTCCTACTAGTGAATGTAATGTAACACACACCCATACAATGCGCAACACCCCGTGATGTTTTTCTCACTCCTAGTAGTGAATCTAATGTAACACACACCCATACAATGCGCACCACCCCGTGATGTTTTTCTCACTCCTACTAGTGAATGTAATGTAACACACACCCATACAATGCGCACCACCCTGTGATGTATTTCTCACTCCTACTAGTGAAGCTAATGTAACACACACCCATACAATGCGCATCACCCCGTGATGTATTTCTCACTCCTACTAGTGAATCTAATGTAACACACACCCATACAATGCGCACCACCCCGTGATGTTTTTCTCACTCCTACTAGTGAATCTAATGTAACACACACCCATACAATGCGCACCACCCCGTGATGTTTTTCTCACTCCTACTAGTGAAGGTAATGTAACACACACCCATACAATGCGCACCACCCCGTTATGTTTTTCTCACTCCTACTAGTGAATCTAATGTAACACACACCCATACAATGCGCACCACCCCGTGATGTTTTTCTCACTCCTACTAGTGAATCTAATGTAACACACACCCATACAATGCGCACCACCCCGTGATGTTTTTCTCACTCCTACTAGTGAATGTAATGTAACACACACCCATACAATGCGCACCACCCCGTGATGTTTTTCTCACTCCTACTAGTGAATGTAATGTAACACACACCCATACAATGGGCACCACCCCGTGATGTTTTCTCACTCCTACTAGTGAATGTAATGTAACACACACCCATACAATGCGCACCAACCCGTGATGTTTTTCTCACTCCTACTAGTGAATGTAATGTAGCACACAGCCATACAATGTGCACCACCCCGTGATGTTTTTCTCACTCCTACTAGTGAATGTAATGTAACACACACCCATACAATGCGCACCACCCCATGATGTTTTTCTCACTCCTACTAGTGAATGTAATGTAACACACACCCATACAATGTGCACCACCCCGTGATGTTTTTCTCACTCCTACTAGTGAATGTAATGTAACACACACCCTTACAATGCGCACCACCCCGTGATGTTTTTCTTACTCCTACTAGTGAATCTAATGTAACACACACCCATACAATGCGCACCACCCCGTGATGTTTTTCTCACTCCTACTAGTGAATGTAATGTAACACACACCCATACAATGCGCACCACCCCGTGATGTTTTTCTCACTCCTACTAGTGAATGTAATGTAACACACACCCATACAATGCGTACCACCCCCTGATGTTTTTCTCACTCCTAGTAGTGAATGTAATGTAACACACACCCATACAATGCGCACCACCCCGTGATGTTTTTCTCACTCCTACTAGTGAATGTAATGTAACACACACCCATACAATGCGCACCACCCCGTGATGTTTTTCTCACTCCTACTAGTGAAGGTAATGTAACACACACCCATACAATGCGCACCACCCCGTGATGTTTTTCTCACTCCTACTAGTGAATCTAATGTAACACACACCCATACAATGCGCACCACCCCGTGATGTTTTTCTCACTCCTACTAGTGAATCTAATGTAACACACACCCAAACAATGCGCACCACCCCGTGTGGTTTTTCTCACTCCTACTAGTGAATCCAATGTAACACACACCCATAAAATGCGCACCACCCCGTGATGTTTTTCTCACTCCTACTAGTGAATCCAATGTAAAACACACCCATACAATGCGCACCACCCCGTGATGTATTTCTCACTCCTACTAGTGAATCTAATGTAACACACACCCATACAATGCGCACCACCCCGTGATGTTTTTCTCACTCCTACTAGTGAATGTAATGTAACACACACCCATACAATGAGCACCACCCCGTGATGTTTTGCTCACTCCTACTAGTGAATGTAATGTAACACACACCCATACAATGCG
Source organism: Cavia porcellus (assembly GCF_034190915.1). Classification (NCBI taxonomy): domain Eukaryota; kingdom Metazoa; phylum Chordata; class Mammalia; order Rodentia; family Caviidae; genus Cavia; species Cavia porcellus. The sequence continues at coordinate 363,331 of NW_026947629.1, forward strand.
CACCACACCCTGATGTTTTTCTCACTCCTACTAGTGAATGTAATGTAACACACACCCATACAATGCGCACCACCCCGTGATGTATTTCTCACTCCTACTAGTGAAGCTAATGTAACACACACCCATACAATGCGCACGACCCCGTGATGTATTTCTCACTCCTACTAGTGAATCTAATGTAACACACACCCATACAATGCGCACCACCCCGTGATGTTTTTCTCACTCCTACTAGTGAATCTAATGTAATACACACCCATACAATGCGCACCACCCCGTGATGTTTTTCTCACTCCTACTAGTGAAGGTAATGTAACACACACCCATACAATGCGCACCACCCCGTGATGTTTTTCTCACTCCTACTAGTGAATCTAATGTAACACACACCCATACAATGCGCACCACCCCGTGATGTTTTTCTCACTCCTACTAGTGAATCTAATGTAACACACACCCATACAATGCGCACCACCCCGTGATGTTTTTCTCACTCCTACTAGTGAATCTAATGTAACACACACCCATACAATGCGCACCACCCCGTGATGTTTTTCTCACTCCTACTAGTGAATCTAATGTAACACACACCCATACAATGCGCACCACCCCGTGATGTTTTTCTCACTCCTACTAGTGAATGTAATGTAACACACACCCATACAATGGGCACCACCCCGTGATGTTTTCTCACTCCTACTAGTGAATGTAATGTAACACACACCCATACAATGCGCACCAACCCGTGATGTTTTTCTCACTCCTACTAGTGAATGTAATGTAGCACACAGCCATACAATGTGCACCACCCCGTGATGTTTTTCTCACTCCTACTAGTGAATGTAATGTAACACACACCCATACAATGCGCACCACCCCATGATGTTTTTCTCACTCCTACTAGTGAATGTAATGTAACACACACCCATACAATGTGCACCACCCCGTGATGTTTTTCTCACTCCTACTAGTGAATGTAATGTAACACACACCCTTACAATGCGCACCACCCCGTGATGTTTTTCTCACTCCTACTAGTGAATCTAATGTAACACACACCCATACAATGCGCACCACCCCGTGATGTTTTTCTCACTCCTACTAGTGAATGTAATGTAACACACACCCATACAATGCGCACCACCCCGTGATGTTTTTCTCACTCCTACTAGTGAATGTAATGTAACACACACCCATACAATGCGTACCACCCCCTGATGTTTTTCTCACTCCTAGTAGTGAATGTAATGTAACACACACCCATACAAGGCGCACCACCCCGTGATGTTTTTCTCACTCCTACTAGTGAATGTAATGTAACACACACCCATACAATGCGCACCACCCCGTGATGTTTTTCTCACTCCTACTAGTGAAGGTAATGTAACACACACCCATACAATGCGCACCACCCCGTGATGTTTTTCTCACTCCTACTAGTGAATCTAATGTAACACACACCCATACAATGCGCACCACCCCGTGATGTTTTTCTCACTCCTACTAGTGAATCTAATGTAACACACACCCAAACAATGCGCACCACCCCGTGTGGTTTTTCTCACTCCTACTAGTGAATCCAATGTAACACACACCCATAAAATGCGCACCACCCCGTGATGTTTTTCTCACTCCTACTAGTGAATCCAATGTAAAACACACCCATACAATGCGCACCACCCCGTGATGTATTTCTCACTCCTACTAGTGAATCTAATGTAACACACACCCATACAATGCGCACCACCCCGTGATGTTTTTCTCACTCCTACTAGTGAATGTAATGTAACACACACCCATACAATGAGCACCACCCCGTGATGTTTTGCTCACTCCTACTAGTGAATGTAATGTAACACACACCCATACAATGCGCACCACACCCTGATGTTTTTCTCACTCCTACTAGTGAATGTAATGTAACACACACCCATACAATGCGCACCACCCCGTGATGTTTTTCTCACTCCTACTAGTGAATGTAATGTAACACACACCCATACAATGCGCACCACCCCGTGATGTTTTTCTCACTCCTACTAGTGAATGTAATGTAACACACACCCATACAATGTGCACCACCCCGTGATGTTTTTCTCACTCCTACTAGTGAATGTAATGTAACACACACCCATACAATGCGCACCACCCCGTGATGTTTTTCTCACTCCTACTAGTGAATCTAATGTAACACACACCCATACAATGTGCACCACCCCGTGATGTATTTCTCACTCCTACTAGTGAAGCTAATGTAACACACACCCATACAATGCGCACGACCCCGTGATGTATTTCTCACTCCTACTAGTGAATCTAATGTAACACACACCCATACAATGCGCACCACCCCGTGATGTTTTTCTCACTCCTACTAGTGAATCTAATGTAATACACACCCATACAATGCGCACCACCCCGTGATGTTTTTCTCACTCCTACTAGTGAAGGTAATGTAACACACACCCATACAATGCGCACCACCCCGTGATGTTTTTCTCACTCCTACTAGTGAATCTAATGTAACACACACCCATACAATGCGCACCACCCCGTGATGTTTTTCTCACTCCTACTAGTGAATCTAATGTAACACACACCCATACAATGCGCACCACCCCGTGATGTTTTTCTCACTCCTACTAGTGAATCTAATGTAACACACACCCATACAATGCGCACCACCCCGTGATGTTTTTCTCACTCCTACTAGTGAATCTAATGTAACACACACCCATACAATGCGCACCACCCCGTGATGTTTTTCTCACTCCTACTAGTGAATCTAATGTAACACACACCCATACAATGCGCACCACCCCGTGATGTTTTTGTCACTCCTACTAGTGAATCTAATGTAACACACACCCATACAATGCGCACCACCCCGTGATGTTTTTCTCACTCCTACTAGCGAATCTACTGTAACACACACCCATACAATGCGCACCACCCCGTGATGTTTTTCTCACTCCTACTAGCGAATCTAATGTAACACACACCCATACAATGCGCACCACCCCGTGATGTTTTTCTCACTCCTACTAGTGATTGTAATGTAACACACACAGATACAATGCGCACCACCCCGTGATGTTTTTCTCACTCCTACTAGTGAATCTAATGTAACACACACCCATAAAATGTGCACCACCCCGTGATGTTTTTCTCACTCCTACTAGTGAATCTATGTAACACACAGCCATACAATGCGCACCACCTCGTGATGTTTTTCTCACTCCTACTAGTGAATCTAATGTAACACACACCCATACAATGCGCACCACCCCGTGATGTTTTTGTCACTCCTACTAGTGAATCTAATGTAACACACACCCATACAATGCGCACCACCCCGTGATGTTTTTCTCACTCCTACTAGCGAATCTACTGTAACACAGACCCATACAATGCGCACCACCCCGTGATGTTTTTCTCACTCCTACTAGCGAATCTAATGTAACACACACCCATACAATGCGCACCACCCCGTGATGTTTTTCTCACTCCTACTAGTGAATCTAATGTAACACACACCCATACAATGAGCACCACCCCGTGATGTTTTGCTCACTCCTACTAGTGAATGTAATGTAACACACACCCATACAATGCGCACCACCCCGTGATGTTTTCTCACTCCTACTAGTGAATGTAATGAAACACACACCCATACAATGCGCACGACCTCGTGATGTTTTTCTCACTCCTACTAATGAATGTGATGTAACACACACCCATGCAATGCGCACCACCCCGTGATGTTTTTCTCACTCCTACTAGTGAATGTATTGTAACACACACCCATACAATGCGCACCACCCCGTGATGTTTTTCTCACTCCTACTAGTGAATGTAATGTAACACACACCCATACAATGCGCACCACCCCGTGATGTTTTTCTCACTCCTACTAGTGAATGTAATGTAACACACACCCATACAATGCGCAACACCCCGTGATGTTTTTCTCACTCCTAGTAGTGAATCTAATGTAACACACACCCATACAATGCGCACCACCCCGTGATGTTTTTCTCACTCCTACTAGTGAATGTAATGTAACACACACCCATACAATGCGCACCACCCTGTGATGTATTTCTCACTCCTACTAGTGAAGCTAATGTAACACACACCCATACAATGCGCATCACCCCGTGATGTATTTCTCACTCCTACTAGTGAATCTAATGTAACACACACCCATACAATGCGCACCACCCCGTGATGTTTTTCTCACTCCTACTAGTGAATCTAATGTAACACACACCCATACAATGCGCACCACCCCGTGATGTTTTTCTCACTCCTACTAGTGAAGGTAATGTAACACACACCCATACAATGCGCACCACCCCGTTATGTTTTTCTCACTCCTACTAGTGAATCTAATGTAACACACACCCATACAATGCGCACCACCCCGTGATGTTTTTCTCACTCCTACTAGTGAATCTAATGTAACACACACCCATACAATGCGCACCACCCCGTGATGTTTTTCTCACTCCTACTAGTGAATGTAATGTAACACACACCCATACAATGCGCACCACCCCGTGATGTTTTTCTCACTCCTACTAGTGAATGTAATGTAACACACACCCATACAATGGGCACCACCCCGTGATGTTTTCTCACTCCTACTAGTGAATGTAATGTAACACACACCCATACAATGCGCACCAACCCGTGATGTTTTTCTCACTCCTACTAGTGAATGTAATGTAGCACACAGCCATACAATGTGCACCACCCCGTGATGTTTTTCTCACTCCTACTAGTGAATGTAATGTAACACACACCCATACAATGCGCACCACCCCATGATGTTTTTCTCACTCCTACTAGTGAATGTAATGTAACACACACCCATACAATGTGCACCACCCCGTGATGTTTTTCTCACTCCTACTAGTGAATGTAATGTAACACACACCCTTACAATGCGCACCACCCCGTGATGTTTTTCTTACTCCTACTAGTGAATCTAATGTAACACACACCCATACAATGCGCACCACCCCGTGATGTTTTTCTCACTCCTACTAGTGAATGTAATGTAACACACACCCATACAATGCGCACCACCCCGTGATGTTTTTCTCACTCCTACTAGTGAATGTAATGTAACACACACCCATACAATGCGTACCACCCCCTGATGTTTTTCTCACTCCTAGTAGTGAATGTAATGTAACACACACCCATACAATGCGCACCACCCCGTGATGTTTTTCTCACTCCTACTAGTGAATGTAATGTAACACACACCCATACAATGCGCACCACCCCGTGATGTTTTTCTCACTCCTACTAGTGAAGGTAATGTAACACACACCCATACAATGCGCACCACCCCGTGATGTTTTTCTCACTCCTACTAGTGAATCTAATGTAACACACACCCATACAATGCGCACCACCCCGTGATGTTTTTCTCACTCCTACTAGTGAATCTAATGTAACACACACCCAAACAATGCGCACCACCCCGTGTGGTTTTTCTCACTCCTACTAGTGAATCCAATGTAACACACACCCATAAAATGCGCACCACCCCGTGATGTTTTTCTCACTCCTACTAGTGAATCCAATGTAAAACACACCCATACAATGCGCACCACCCCGTGATGTATTTCTCACTCCTACTAGTGAATCTAATGTAACACACACCCATACAATGCGCACCACCCCGTGATGTTTTTCTCACTCCTACTAGTGAATGTAATGTAACACACACCCATACAATGAGCACCACCCCGTGATGTTTTGCTCACTCCTACTAGTGAATGTAATGTAACACACACCCATACAATGCGCACCACACCCTGATGTTTTTCTCACTCCTACTAGTGAATGTAATGTAACACACACCCATACAATGCGCACCACCCCGTGATGTATTTCTCACTCCTACTAGTGAAGCTAATGTAACACACACCCATACAATGCGCACGACCCCGTGATGTATTTCTCACTCCTACTAGTGAATCTAATGTAACACACACCCATACAATGCGCACCACCACGTGATGTTTTTCTCACTCCTACTAGTGAATCTAATGTAATACACACCCATACAATGCGCACCACCCCGTGATGTTTTTCTCACTCCTACTAGTGAAGGTAATGTAACACACACCCATACAATGCGCACCACCCCGTGATGTTTTTCTCACTCCTACTAGTGAATCTAATGTAACACACACCCATACAATGCGCACCACCCCGTGATGTTTTTCTCACTCCTACTAGTGAATCTAATGTAACACACACCCATACAATGCGCACCACCCCGTGATGTTTTTCTCACTCCTACTAGTGAATCTAATGTAACACACACCCATACAATGCGCACCACCCCGTGATGTTTTTCTCACTCCTACTAGTGAATCTAATGTAACACACACCCATACAATGCGCACCACCCCGTGATGTTTTTCTCACTCCTACTAGTGAATGTAATGTAACACACACCCATACAATGGGCACCACCCCGTGATGTTTTCTCACTCCTACTAGTGAATGTAATGTAACACACACCCATACAATGCGCACCAACCCGTGATGTTTTTCTCACTCCTACTAGTGAATGTAATGTAGCACACAGCCATACAATGTGCACCACCCCGTGATGTTTTTCTCACTCCTACTAGTGAATGTAATGTAACACACACCCATACAATGCGCACCACCCCATGATGTTTTTCTCACTCCTACTAGTGAATGTAATGTAACACACACCCATACAATGTGCACCACCCCGTGATGTTTTTCTCACTCCTACTAGTGAATGTAATGTAACACACACCCTTACAATGCGCACCACCCCGTGATGTTTTTCTCACTCCTACTAGTGAATCTAATGTAACACACACCCATACAATGCGCACCACCCCGTGATGTTTTTCTCACTCCTACTAGTGAATGTAATGTAACACACACCCATACAATGCGCACCACCCCGTGATGTTTTTCTCACTCCTACTAGTGAATGTAATGTAACACACACCCATACAATGCGTACCACCCCCTGATGTTTTTCTCACTCCTAGTAGTGAATGTAATGTAACACACACCCATACAAGGCGCACCACCCCGTGATGTTTTTCTCACTCCTACTAGTGAATGTAATGTAACACACACCCATACAATGCGCACCACCCCGTGATGTTTTTCTCACTCCTACTAGTGAAGGTAATGTAACACACACCCATACAATGCGCACCACCCCGTGATGTTTTTCTCACTCCTACTAGTGAATCTAATGTAACACACACCCATACAATGCGCACCACCCCGTGATGTTTTTCTCACTCCTACTAGTGAATCTAATGTAACACACACCCAAACAATGCGCACCACCCCGTGTGGTTTTTCTCACTCCTACTAGTGAATCCAATGTAACACACACCCATAAAATGCGCACCACCCCGTGATGTTTTTCTCACTCCTACTAGTGAATCCAATGTAAAACACACCCATACAATGCGCACCACCCCGTGATGTATTTCTCACTCCTACTAGTGAATCTAATGTAACACACACCCATACAATGCGCACCACCCCGTGATGTTTTTCTCACTCCTACTAGTGAATGTAATGTAACACACACCCATACAATGAGCACCACCCCGTGATGTTTTGCTCACTCCTACTAGTGAATGTAATGTAACACACACCCATACAATGCGCACCACACCCTGATGTTTTTCTCACTCCTACTAGTGAATGTAATGTAACACACACCCATACAATGCGCACCACCCCGTGATGTTTTTCTCACTCCTACTAGTGAATGTAATGTAACACACACCCATACAATGCGCACCACCCCGTGATGTTTTTCTCACTCCTACTAGTGAATGTAATGTAACACACACCCATACAATGTGCACCACCCCGTGATGTTTTTCTCACTCCTACTAGTGAATGTAATGTAACACACACCCATACAATGCGCACCACCCCGTGATGTTTTTCTCACTCCTACTAGTGAATCTAATGTAACACACACCCATACAATGTGCACCACCCCGTGATGTATTTCTCACTCCTACTAGTGAAGCTAATGTAACACACACCCATACAATGCGCACGACCCCGTGATGTATTTCTCACTCCTACTAGTGAATCTAATGTAACACACACCCATACAATGCGCACCACCCCGTGATGTTTTTCTCACTCCTACTAGTGAATCTAATGTAATACACACCCATACAATGCGCACCACCCCGTGATGTTTTTCTCACTCCTACTAGTGAAGGTAATGTAACACACACCCATACAATGCGCACCACCCCGTGATGTTTTTCTCACTCCTACTAGTGAATCTAATGTAACACACACCCATACAATGCGCACCACCCCGTGATGTTTTTCTCACTCCTACTAGTGAATCTAATGTAACACACACCCATACAATGCGCACCACCCCGTGATGTTTTTCTCACTCCTACTAGTGAATCTAATGTAACACACACCCATACAATGCGCACCACCCCGTGATGTTTTTCTCACTCCTACTAGTGAATCTAATGTAACACACACCCATACAATGCGCACCACCCCGTGATGTTTTTCTCACTCCTACTAGTGAATCTAATGTAACACACACCCATACAATGCGCACCACCCCGTGATGTTTTTGTCACTCCTACTAGTGAATCTAATGTAACACACACCCATACAATGCGCACCACCCCGTGATGTTTTTCTCACTCCTACTAGCGAATCTACTGTAACACACACCCATACAATGCGCACCACCCCGTGATGTTTTTCTCACTCCTACTAGCGAATCTAATGTAACACACACCCATACAATGCGCACCACCCCGTGATGTTTTTCTCACTCCTACTAGTGATTGTAATGTAACACACACAGATACAATGCGCACCACCCCGTGATGTTTTTCTCACTCCTACTAGTGAATCTAATGTAACACACACCCATAAAATGTGCACCACCCCGTGATGTTTTTCTCACTCCTACTAGTGAATCTATGTAACACACAGCCATACAATGCGCACCACCTCGTGATGTTTTTCTCACTCCTACTAGTGAATCTAATGTAACACACACCCATACAATGCGCACCACCCCGTGATGTTTTTGTCACTCCTACTAGTGAATCTAATGTAACACACACCCATACAATGCGCACCACCCCGTGATGTTTTTCTCACTCCTACTAGCGAATCTACAGTAACACACACCCATACAATGCGCACCACCCCGTGATGTTTTTCTCACTCCTACTAGCGAATCTAATGTAACACACACCCATACAATGCGCACCACCCCGTGATGTTTTTCTCACTCCTACTAGTGAATCTAATGTAACACACACCCATACAATGAGCACCACCCCATGATGTTTTGCTCACTCCTACTAGTGAATGTAATGTAACACACACCCATACAATGCGCACCACCCCGTGATGTTTTCTCACTCCTACTAGTGAATGTAATGAAACACACACCCATACAATGCGCACGACCTCGTGATGTTTTTCTCACTCCTACTAATGAATGTGATGTAACACACACCCATGCAATGCGCACCACCCCGTGATGTTTTTCTCACTCCTACTAGTGAATGTATTGTAACACACACCCATACAATGCGCACCACCCCGTGATGTTTTTCTCACTCCTACTAGTGAATGTAATGTAACACACACCCATACAATGCGCACCACCCCGTGATGTTTTTCTCACTCCTACTAGTGAATGTAATGTAACACACACCCATACAATGCGCAACACCCCGTGATGTTTTTCTCACTCCTAGTAGTGAATCTAATGTAACACACACCCATACAATGCGCACCACCCCGTGATGTTTTTCTCACTCCTACTAGTGAATGTAATGTAACACACACCCATACAATGCGCACCACCCTGTGATGTATTTCTCACTCCTACTAGTGAAGCTAATGTAACACACACCCATACAATGCGCATCACCCCGTGATGTATTTCTCACTCCTACTAGTGAATCTAATGTAACACACACCCATACAATGCGCACCACCCCGTGATGTTTTTCTCACTCCTACTAGTGAATCTAATGTAACACACACCCATACAATGCGCACCACCCCTGATGTTTTTCTCACTCCTACTAGTGAAGGTAATGTAACACACACCCATACAATGCGCACCACCCCGTTATGTTTTTCTCACTCCTACTAGTGAATCTAATGTAACACACACCCATACAATGCGCACCACCCCGTGATGTTTTTCTCACTCCTACTAGTGAATCTAATGTAACACACACCCATACAATGCGCACCACCCCGTGATGTTTTTCTCACTCCTACTAGTGAATGTAATGTAACACACACCCATACAATGCGCACCACCCCATGATGTTTTTCTCACTCCTACTAGTGAATGTAATGTAACACACACCCATACAATGTGCACCACCCCGTGATGTTTTTCTCACTCCTACTAGTGAATGTAATGTAACACACACCCTTACAATGCGCACCACCCCGTGATGTTTTTCTCACTCCTACTAGTGAATCTAATGTAACACACACCCATACAATGCGCACCACCCCGTGATGTTTTTCTCACTCCTACTAGTGAATGTAATGTAACACACACCCATACAATGCGCACCACCCCGTGATGTTTTTCTCACTCCTACTAGTGAATGTAATGTAACACACACCCATACAATGCGTACCACCCCCTGATGTTTTTCTCACTCCTAGTAGTGAATGTAATGTAACACACACCCATACAATGCGCACCACCCCGTGATGTTTTTCTCACTCCTACTAGTGAATGTAATGTAACACACACCCATACAATGCGCACCACCCCGTGATGTTTTTCTCACTCCTACTAGTGAAGGTAATGTAACACACACCCATACAATGCGCACCACCCCGTGATGTTTTTCTCACTCCTACTAGTGAATCTAATGTAACACACACCCATACAATGCGCACCACCCCGTGATGTTTTTCTCACTCCTACTAGTGAATCTAATGTAACACACACCCAAACAATGCGCACCACCCCGTGTGGTTTTTCTCACTCCTACTAGTGAATCCAATGTAACACACACCCATACAATGCGCACCACCCCGTGATGTTTTTCTCACTCCTACTAGTGAATCCAATGTAAAACACACCCATACAATGCGCACCACCCCGTGATGTATTTCTCACTCCTACTAGTGAATCTAATGTAGCACACACCCATACAATGCGCACCACCCCGTGATGTTTTTCTCACTCCTACTAGTGAATGTAATGTAACACACACCCATACAATGAGCACCACCCCGTGATGTTTTGCTCACTCCTACTAGTGAATGTAATGTAACACACACCCATACAATGCGCACCACACCCTGATGTTTTTCTCACTCCTACTAGTGAATGTAATGTAACACACACCCATACAATGCGCACCACCCCGTGATGTTTTTCTCACTCCTACTAGTGAATGTAATGTAACACACACCCATACAATGCGCACGACCCCGTGATGTTTTTCTCACTCCTACTAGTGAATGTAATGTAACACACACCCATACAATGTGCACCACCCCGTGATGTTTTTCTCACTCCTACTAGTGAATGTAATGTAACACACACCCATACAATGCGCACCACCCCGTGATGTTTTTCTCACTCCTACTAGTGAATCTAATGTAACACACACCCATACAATGCGCACCACCCCGTGATGTATTTCTCACTCCTACTAGTGAAGCTAATGTAACACACACCCATACAATGCGCACGACCCCGTGATGTATTTCTCACTCCTACTAGTGAATCTAATGTAACACACACCCATACAATGCGCACCACCCCGTGATGTTTTTCTCACTCCTACTAGTGAATCTAATGTAATACACACCCATACAATGCGCACCACCCCGTGATGTTTTTCTCACTCCTACTAGTGAATGTAATGTAACACACACCCATACAATGCGCACCACCCCGTGATGTTTTTCTCACTCCTACTAGTGAATGTAATGTAACACACACCCATACAATGCGCACGACCCCGTGATGTTTTTCTCACTCCTACTAGTGAATGTAATGTAACACACACCCATACAATGTGCACCACCCCGTGATGTTTTTCTCACTCCTACTAGTGAATGTAATGTAACACACACCCATACAATGCGCACCACCCCGTGATGTTTTTCTCACTCCTACTAGTGAATCTAATGTAACACACACCCATACAATGCGCACCACCCCGTGATGTATTTCTCACTCCTACTAGTGAAGCTAATGTAACACACACCCATACAATGCGCACGACCCCGTGATGTATTTCTCACTCCTACTAGTGAATCTAATGTAACACACACCCATACAATGCGCACCACCCCGTGATGTTTTTCTCACTCCTACTAGTGAATCTAATGTAATACACACCCATACAATGCGCACCACCCCGTGATGTTTTTCTCACTCCTACTAGTGAAGGTAATGTAACACACACCCATACAATGCGCACCACCCCGTGATGTTTTTCTCACTCCTACTAGTGAATCTAATGTAACACACACCCATACAATGCGCACCACCCCGTGATGTTTTTCTCACTCCTACTAGTGAATCTAATGTAACACACACCCATACAATGCGCACCACCCCGTGATGTTTTTCTCACTCCTACTAGTGAATGTAATGTAACACACACCCATACAATGCGCACCACCCCGTGATGTTTTTCTCACTCCTACTAGTGAATCTAATGTAACACACACCCAAACAATGCGCACCACCCCCTGTGGTTTTTCTCACTCCTTCTAGTGAATCCAATGTAACACACACCCATACAATGCGCACCACCCCGTGATGCTTTTCTCACTCCTACTAGTGAATCTAATGTAACACACACCCATACAATGCGAACCACACCGTGATGTTTTTCTCACTCCTACTAGTGAATGTAATGTAACACACACCCATACAACGCGCACCACCCCGTGATGTTTTTCTCACTCCTACTAGTGAAGGTAATGTAACACACACCCATACAATGCGCACCACCCCGTGATGTTTTTCTCACTCCTACTAGTGAAGGTAATGTAACACACACCCATACAATGCGCACCACCCCGTGATGTTTTTCTCACTCCTACTAGTGAATCTAATGTAACACACACCCATACAATGCGCACCACCCCGTGATGTTTTTCTCACTCCTACTAGTGAATCTAATGTAACACACACCCAAACAATGCGCACCACCCCGTGTGGTTTTTCTCACTCCTACTAGTGAATCCAATGTAACACACACCCATAAAATGCGCACAACCCCGTGATGTTTTTCTCACTCCTACTAGTGAATCCAATGTAACACACACCCATACAATGCGCACCACCCCGTGATGTATTTCTCACTCCTACTAGTGAATCTAATGTAACACACACCCATACAATGCTCACCACCCCGTGATGTTTTTCTCACTCCTACTAGTGAATGTAATGTAACACACACCCATACAATGAGCACCACCCCGTGATGTTTTGCTCACTCCTACTAGTGAATGTAATGTAACACACACAGATACAATGCGCACCACCCCGTGATGTTTTTCTCACTCCTACTAGTGAATCTAATGTAACACACACCCATAAAATGTGCACCACCCCGTGATGTTTTTCTCACTCCTACTAGTGAATCTATGTAACACACAGCCATACAATGCGCACCACCTCGTGATGTTTTTCTCACTCCTACTAGTGAATCTAATGTAACACACACCCATACAATGCGCACCACCCCGTGATGTTTTTGTCACTCCTACTAGTGAATCTAATGTAACACACACCCATACAATGCGCACCACCCCGTGATGTTTTTCTCACTCCTACTAGCGAATCTACTGTAACACACACCCATACAATGCGCACCACCCCGTGATGTTTTTCTCACTCCTACTAGCGAATCTAATGTAACACACACCCATACAATGCGCACCACCCCGTGATGTTTTTCTCACTCCTACTAGTGAATCTAATGTAACACACACCCATACAATGAGCACCACCCCGTGATGCTTTGCTCACTCCTACTAGTGAATGTAATGTAACACACACCCATACAATGCGCACCACCCCGTGATGTTTTCTCACTCCTACTAGTGAATGTAATGAAACACACACCCATACAATGCGCACGACCTCGTGATGTTTTTCTCACTCCTACTAATGAATGTGATGTAACACACACCCATGCAATGCGCACCACCCCGTGATGTTTTTCTCACTCCTACTAGTGAATGTATTGTAACACACACCCATACAATGCGCACCACCCCGTGATGTTTTTCTCACTCCTACTAGTGAATGTAATGTAACACACACCCATACAATGCGCACCACCCCGTGATGTTTTTCTCACTCCTACTAGTGAATGTAATGTAACACACACCCATACAATGCGCAACACCCCGTGATGTTTTTCTCACTCCTAGTAGTGAATCTAATGTAACACACACCCATACAATGCGCACCACCCCGTGATGTTTTTCTCACTCCTACTAGTGAATGTAATGTAACACACACCCATACAATGCGCACCACCCTGTGATGTATTTCTCACTCCTACTAGTGAAGCTAATGTAACACACACCCATACAATGCGCATCACCCCGTGATGTATTTCTCACTCCTACTAGTGAATCTAATGTAACACACACCCATACAATGCGCACCACCCCGTGATGTTTTTCTCACTCCTACTAGTGAATCTAATGTAACACACACCCATACAATGCGCACCACCCCTGATGTTTTTCTCACTCCTACTAGTGAAGGTAATGTAACACACACCCATACAATGCGCACCACCCCGTTATGTTTTTCTCACTCCTACTAGTGAATCTAATGTAACACACACCCATACAATGCGCACCACCCCGTGATGTTTTTCTCACTCCTACTAGTGAATCTAATGTAACACACACCCATACAATGCGCACCACCCCGTGATGTTTTTCTCACTCCTACTAGTGAATGTAATGTAACACACACCCATACAATGCGCACCACCCCGTGATGTTTTTCTCACTCCTACTAGTGAATGTAATGTAACACACACCCATACAATGGGCACCACCCCGTGATGTTTTCTCACTCCTACTAGTGAATGTAATGTAACACACACCCATACAATGCGCACCAACCCGTGATGTTTTTCTCACTCCTACTAGTGAATGTAATGTAGCACACAGCCATACAATGTGCACCACCCCGTGATGTTTTTCTCACTCCTACTAGTGAATGTAATGTAACACACACCCATACAATGCGCACCACCCCATGATGTTTTTCTCACTCCTACTAGTGAATGTAATGTAACACACACCCATACAATGTGCACCACCCCGTGATGTTTTTCTCACTCCTACTAGTGAATGTAATGTAACACACACCCTTACAATGCGCACCACCCCGTGATGTTTTTCTCACTCCTACTAGTGAATCTAATGTAACACACACCCATACAATGCGCACCACCCCGTGATGTTTTTCTCACTCCTACTAGTGAATGTAATGTAACACACACCCATACAATGCGCACCACCCCGTGATGTTTTTCTCACTCCTACTAGTGAATGTAATGTAACACACACCCATACAATGCGTACCACCCCCTGATGTTTTTCTCACTCCTAGTAGTGAATGTAATGTAACACACACCCATACAATGCGCACCACCCCGTGATGTTTTTCTCACTCCTACTAGTGAATGTAATGTAACACACACCCATACAATGCGCACCACCCCGTGATGTTTTTCTCACTCCTACTAGTGAAGGTAATGTAACACACACCCATACAATGCGCACCACCCCGTGATGTTTTTCTCACTCCTACTAGTGAATCTAATGTAACACACACCCATACAATGCGCACCACCCCGTGATGTTTTTCTCACTCCTACTAGTGAATCTAATGTAACACACACCCAAACAATGCGCACCACCCCGTGTGGTTTTTCTCACTCCTACTAGTGAATCCAATGTAACACACACCCATACAATGCGCACCACCCCGTGATGTTTTTCTCACTCCTACTAGTGAATCCAATGTAAAACACACCCATACAATGCGCACCACCCCGTGATGTATTTCTCACTCCTACTAGTGAATCTAATGTAGCACACACCCATACAATGCGCACCACCCCGTGATGTTTTTCTCACTCCTACTAGTGAATGTAATGTAACACACACCCATACAATGAGCACCACCCCGTGATGTTTTGCTCACTCCTACTAGTGAATGTAATGTAACACACACCCATACAATGCGCACCACATCCTGATGTTTTTCTCACTCCTACTAGTGAATGTAATGTAACACACACCCATACAATGCGCACCACCCCGTGATGTTTTTCTCACTCCTACTAGTGAATGTAATGTAACACACACCCATAAAATGCGCACGACCCCGTGATGTTTTTCTCACTCCTACTAGTGAATGTAATGTAACACACACCCATACAATGTGCACCACCCCGTGATGTTTTTCTCACTCCTACTAGTGAATGTAATGTAACACACACCCATACAATGCGCACCACCCCGTGATGTTTTTCTCACTCCTACTAGTGAATCTAATGTAACACACACCCATACAATGCGCACCACCCCGTGATGTATTTCTCACTCCTACTAGTGAAGCTAATGTAACACACACCCATACAATGCGCACGACCCCGTGATGTATTTCTCACTCCTACTAGTGAATCTAATGTAACACACACCCATACAATGCGCACCACCCCGTGATGTTTTTCTCACTCCTACTAGTGAATCTAATGTAATACACACCCATACAATGCGCACCACCCCGTGATGTTTTTCTCACTCCTACTAGTGAATGTAATGTAACACACACCCATACAATGCGCACCACCCCGTGATGTTTTTCTCACTCCTACTAGTGAATGTAATGTAACACACACCCATACAATGCGCACGACCCCGTGATGTTTTTCTCACTCCTACTAGTGAATGTAATGTAACACACACCCATACAATGTGCACCACCCCGTGATGTTTTTCTCACTCCTACTAGTGAATGTAATGTAACACACACCCATACAATGCGCACCACCCCGTGATGTTTTTCTCACTCCTACTAGTGAATCTAATGTAACACACACCAATACAATGCGCACCACCCCGTGATGTATTTCTCACTCCTACTAGTGAAGCTAATGTAACACACACCCATACAATGCGCACGACCCCGTGATGTATTTCTCACTCCTACTAGTGAATCTAATGTAACACACACCCATACAATGCGCACCACCCCGTGATGTTTTTCTCACTCCTACTAGTGAATCTAATGTAATACACACCCATACAATGCGCACCACCCCGTGATGTTTTTCTCACTCCTACTAGTGAAGGTAATGTAACACACACCCATACAATGCGCACCACCCCGTGATGTTTTTCTCACTCCTACTAGTGAATCTAATGTAACACACACCCATACAATGCGCACCACCCCGTGATGTTTTTCTCACTCCTACTAGTGAATCTAATGTAACACACACCCATACAATGCGCACCACCCCGTGATGTTTTTCTCACTCCTACTAGTGAATGTAATGTAACACACACCCATACAATGCGCACCACCCCGTGATGTTTTTCTCACTCCTACTAGTGAATCTAATGTAACACACACCCAAACAATGCGCACCACCCCCTGTGGTTTTTCTCACTCCTTCTAGTGAATCCAATGTAACACACACCCATACAATGCGCACCACCCCGTGATGCTTTTCTCACTCCTACTAGTGAATCTAATGTAACACACACCCATACAATGCGAACCACACCGTGATGTTTTTCTCACTCCTACTAGTGAATGTAATGTAACACACACCCATACAACGCGCACCACCCCGTGATGTTTTTCTCACTCCTACTAGTGAAGGTAATGTAACACACACCCATACAATGCGCACCACCCCGTGATGTTTTTCTCACTCCTACTAGTGAAGGTAATGTAACACACACCCATACAATGCGCACCACCCCGTGATGTTTTTCTCACTCCTACTAGTGAATCTAATGTAACACACACCCATACAATGCGCACCACCCCGTGATGTTTTTCTCACTCCTACTAGTGAATCTAATGTAACACACACCCAAACAATGCGCACCACCCCGTGTGGTTTTTCTCACTCCTACTAGTGAATCCAATGTAACACACACCCATAAAATGCGCACAACCCCGTGATGTTTTTCTCACTCCTACTAGTGAATCCAATGTAACACACACCCATACAATGCGCACCACCCCGTGATGTATTTCTCACTCCAACTAGTGAATCTAATGTAACACACACCCATACAATGCTCACCACCCCGTGATGTTTTTCTCACTCCTACTAGTGAATGTAATGTAACACACACCCATACAATGAGCACCACCCCGTGATGTTTTGCTCACTCCTACTAGTGAATGTAATGTAACACACACCCATACAATGCGCACCACACCCTGATGTTTTTCTCACTCCTACTAGTGAATGTAATGTAACACACACCCATACAATGCGCACCACCCCGTGATGTTTTTCTCACTCCTACTAGTGAATGTAATGTAACACACACCCATACAATGCGCACCACCCCGTGATGTTTTTCTCACTCCTACTAGTGAATGTAATGTAACACACACCCATACAATGTGCACCACCCCGTGATGTTTTTCTCACTCCTACTAGTGAAGGTAATGTAACACACACCCATACAATGCGCACCACCCCGTGATGTTTTTCTCACTCCTACTAGTGAATCTAATGTAACACACACCCATACAATGCGCACCACCCCGTGATGTTTTTCTCACTCCTACTAGTGAATCTAATGTAACACACACCCAAACAATGCGCACCACCCCGTGTGGTTTTTCTCACTCCTACTAGTGAATCCAATGTAACACACACCCATACAATGCGCACCACCCCGTGATGTTTTTCTCACTCCTACTAGTGAATCCAATGTAACACACACCCATACAATGCGCACCACCCCGTGATGTATTTCTCACTCCTACTAGTGAATCTAATGTAACACACACCCATACAATGCGCACCACCCCGTGATGTTTTTCTCACTCCTACTAGTGAATGTAATGTAACACACACCCATACAATGAGCACCACCCCGTGATGTTTTGCTCACTCCTACTAGTGAATGTAATGTAACACACACCCATACAATGCGCACCACACCCTGATGTTTTTCTCACTCCTACTAGTGAATGTAATGTAACACACACCCATACAATGCGCACCTCCCCGTGATGTTTTTCTCACTCCTACTAGTGAATGTAATGTAACACACACCCATACAATGCGCACCACCCCGTGATGTTTTTCTCACTCCTACTAGTGAATGTAATGTAACACACACCCATACAATGTGCACCACCTCGTGATGTTTTTCTCACTCCTACTAGTGAATGTAATGTAACACACACCCATACAATGCGCACCACCCCGTGATGTTTTTCTCACTCCTGCTAGTGAATCTAATGTAACACACACCCATACAATGCGCACCACCCCGTGATGTATTTCTCACTCCTACTAGTGAAGCTAATGTAACACACACCCATACAATGCGCATCACCCCGTGATGTATTTCTCACTCCTACTAGTGAATCTAATGTAACACACACCCATACAATGCGCACCACCCCGTGATGTTTTTCTCACTCCTACTAGTGAATCTAATGTAATACACACCCATACAATGCGCACCACCCCGTGATGTTTTTCTCACTCCTACTAGTGAAGGTAATGTAACACACACCCATACAATGCGCACCACCCCGTGATGTTTTTCTCACTCCTACTAGTGAATCTAATGTAACACACACCCATACAATGCGCACCACCCCGTGATGTTTTTCTCACTCCTACTAGTGAATCTAATGTAACACACACCCATACAATGCGCACCACCCCGTGATGTTTTTCTCACTCCTACTAGTGAATGTAATGTAACACACACCCATACAATGCGCACCACCCCGTGATGTTTTTCTCACTCCTACTAGTGAATGTAATGTAACACACACCCATACAATGGGCACCACCCCGTGATGTTTTCTCACTCCTACTAGTGAATGTAATGTAACACACACCCATACAATGCGCACCAACCCGTGATGTTTTTCTCACTCCTACTAGTGAATGTAATGTAGCACACAGCCATACAATGCGCACCACCCCGTGATGTTTTTCTCACTCCTACTAGTGAATGTAACGTAACACACACCCATACAATGCGCACCACCCCATGATGTTTTTCTCACTCCTACTAGTGAATGTAATGTAACACACACCCATACAATGCGCACCACCCCGTGATGTTTTTCTCACTCCTACTTGTGAATGTAATGTAACACACACCCTTACAATGCGCACCACCCCGTGATGTTTTTCTCACTCCTACTAGTGAATCTAATGTAACACACACCCATACAATGCGCACCACCTCGTGATGTTTTTCTCACTCCTACTAGTGAATGTAATGTAACACACACCCATACAATGCGCACCACCCCGTGATGTTTTTCTCACTCCTACTAGTGAATGTAATGTAACACACACACATACAATGCGCACCACCCCCTGATGTTTTTCTCACTCCTACTAGTGAATGTAATGTAACACACACCCATACAATGCGAACCACCCCGTGATGTTTTTCTCACTCCTACTAGTGAATGTAATGTAACACACACCCATACAATGCGCACCACCCCGTGATGTTTTTCTCACTCCTACTAGTGAAGGTAATGTAACACACACCCATACAATGCGCACCACCCCGTGATGCTTTTCTCACTCCTACTAGTGAATCTAATGTAACACACACCCATACAATGCGCACCACCCCGTGATGTTTTTCTCACTCCTACTAGTGAATGTAATGTAACACACACCCATACAATGCGCACCAACCCGTGATGTTTTTCTCACTCCTACTAGTGAAGGTAATGTAACACACACCCATACAATGCGCACCACCCCGTGATGTTTTTCTCACTCCTACTAGTGAATCTAATGTAACACACACCCATACAATGCGCACCACCCCGTGATGATTTTCTCACTCCTACTAGTGAATCTAATGTAACACACACCCATACAATGCGCACCACCCCGTGATGTTTTTCTCACTCCTACTAGTGAATCTAATGTAACACACACCCAAACAATGCGCACCACCCCGTGTGGTTTTTCTCACTCCTACTAGTGAATCCAATGTAACACACACCCATACAATGCGCACCACCCCGTGATGTTTTTCTCACTCCTACTAGTGAATCTAATGTAATACACACCCATACAATGCGCACCACCCCGTGATGTTTTTCTCACTCCTACTAGTGAATGTAATGTAGCACACACCCATACAATGCGCACCACCCCGTGATGTTTTTCTCACTCCTACTAGTGAATCTAATGTAACACACACCCATACAATGCGCACCACCCCGTGATGTTTTTCTCACTCCTACTAGTGAATCTAATGTAACACACACCCATACAATGCGCACCACCCCGTGATGTTTTTCTCACTCCTACTAGTGAATGTAATGTAACACACACCCATACAATGCGCACCACCCCGTGATGTTTTTCTCACTCCTACTAGTGAATGTAATGTAACACACACCCATACAATGGGCACCACCCCGTGATGTTTTCTCACTCCTACTAGTGAATGTAATGTAACATACACCCATACAATGCGCACCAACCCGTGATGTTTTTCTCACTCTTACTAGTGAATGTAATGTAGCACACAGCCATACAATGCGCACCACCCCGTGATGTTTTTCTCACTCCTATTAGTGAATGTAACGTAACACACACCCATACAATGCGCACCACCCCATGATGTTTTTCTCACTCCTACTAGTGAATCTAATGTAACACACACCCATACAATGCGCACCACCCCGTGATGTTTTTCTCACTCCTACTAGTGAATCTAATGTAACACACACCCATACAATGCGCACCACCCCGTGATGTTTTTCTCACTCCTACTAGTGAATGTAATGTAACACACACCCATACAATGCGCACCACCCCGTGATGTTTTTCTCACTCCTACTAGTGAATGTAATGTAACACACAGCCATACAATGCGCACCACCCCGTGATGTTTTTCTCACTCCTACTAGTGAATGTAACGTAACACACACCCAGACAATGCGCACCACCCCATGATGTTTTTCTCACTCCTACTAGTGAATGTAATGTAACACACACCCATACAATGCGCACCACCCCGTGATGTTTTTCTCACTCCTACTAGTGAATCTAATGTAACACACACCCTTACAATGTCCACCACCCCGTGATGTTTTTCTCACTCCTACTAGTGAATGTAATGTAACACACACCCATACAATGCGCACCACCCCGTGATGTTTTTCTCACTCCTACTAGTGAATGTAATGTAACACACACCCATACAATGCGCACCACCCCCTGATGTTTTTCTCACTCCTACTAGTGAATGTAATGTAACACACACCCATACAATGCGCACCACCCCGTGATGTTTTTCTCACTCCTACTAGTGAATCTAATGTAACACACACCCATACAATGCGCACCACCCCGTGATGTTTTTCTCACTCCTACTAGTGAATCTAATGTAACACACACCCATACAATGCGCACCACCCCGTGATGTTTTTCTCACTCCTACTAGTGAATCTAATGTAACACACACCCAAACAATGCGCACCACCCCGTGTGGTTTTTCTCACTCCTACTAGTGAATCCAATGTAACACACACCCATACAATGCGCACCACCCCGTGATGTTTTTCTCACTCCTACTAGTGAATCCAATGTAACACACACCCATACAATGCGCACCACCCCGTGATGTTTTTCTCACTCCTACTAGTGAATCTAATGTAACACACACCCATACAATGAGCACCACCCCGTGATGTTTTGCTCACTCCTACTAGTGAATGTAATGTAACACACACCCATACAATGCGCACCACACCCTGATGTTTTCCTCACTCCTAATAGTGAATGTAATGTAACACACACCCATACAATGCGCACCACACCGTGATGTTTTTCTCACTCCTACTAGTGAATCTAATGTAACACACACCCATACAATGCGCACCACCCCGTGATGTTTTTCTCACTCCTACTAGTGAATGTAATGTAACACACACCCATACAAATGCGCACCACCCCGTGATGTTTTTCTCACTCCTACTAGTGAATCTAATGTAACACACACCCATACAATGCGCACCACCCCGTGATGTTTTTCTCACTCCTACTAGTGAATCTAATGTAACACACACCCATACAATGCGCACCACCCCGTGATGTTTTTCTCACTCCTACTAGTGAATCTAATGTAACACACACCCAAACAATGTGCACCACCCCGTGTGGTTTTTCTCACTCCTTCTAGTGAATCCAATGTAACACACACCCATACAATGCGCACCACCCCGTGATGCTTTTCTCACTCCTACTAGTGAATCTAATGTAACACACACCCATACAATGCGCACCACCCCGTGATGTTTTTCTCACTCCTACTAGTGAATCTAATGTAACACACACCCATACAATGCGCACCACCCCGTGATGTTTTTCTCACTCCTACTAGTGAATCTAATGTAACACACACCCATACAATGCGCACCACCCCGTGATGTTTTTCTCACTTCTACTAGTGAATGTAATGTAACACACACCCATACAATGGGCACCACCCCGTGATGTTTTCTCACTCCTACTAGTGAATGTAATGTAACACACACCCATACAATGCGCAACACCTCGTGTGGTTTTTCTCACTCCTACTAGTGAATGTAATGTAGCACACACCCATACAATGCGCACCACCCCGTGATGTTTTTCTCACTCCTAATAGTGAATCTAATGTAACACACACCCATACAATGCGGACCACCCCGTGATGTTTTTCTCACTCCTACTAGTGAATGTAATGTAACACACACCCATACAATGCGCACCACCCCGTGATGTTTTTCTCACTCCTACTAGTGAATGTAATGTAACACACACCCTTACAATGCGCACCACCCCGTGATGTTTTTCTCACTCCTACTAGTGAATCTAATGTAACACACACCCATACAATGCGCACCACCCCGTGATGTTTTTCCCACTCCTACTAGTGAATCTAATGTAACACACACCCATACAATGCGCACCACCCCGTGATGTTTTTCTCACTCCTACTAGTGAATGTAATGTAACACACACCCATACAATGCGCACCACCCCGTGACGTTTTTCTCACTCCTACTAGTGAATGTAATGTAACACACACCCATACAATGCGCACCACCCCGTGATGTTTTTCTCACTCCTACTAGTGATTCTAATGTAACACACACCCATACAATGCGCACCACCCCGTGATGTTTTTCTCACTCCTACTAGTGAATCTAATGTAACACACACCCATACAATGCGCACCACCCCGTGATGTTTTTCTCACTCCTACTAGTGAATGTAATGTAACACACACCCATACAATGCGCACCACCCCGTGATGTTTTTCTCACTCCTACTAGTGAATGTAATGTAACACACACCCATACAATGCGCACCACCCCGTGATGTTTTTCTCACTCCTACTAGTGAAGGTAATGTAACACACACCCATACAATGCGCACCACCCCGTGATGTTTTTCTCACTCCTACTAGTGAATCTAATGTAACACACACCCATACAATGCGCACCACCCCGTGATGTTTTTCTCACTCCTACTAGTGAATCTAATGTAACACACACCCATACAATGGGCACCACCCCGTGATGTTTTCTCACTCCTACTAGTGAATGTAATGTAACACACACCCATACAATGCGCAACACCTCGTGTGGTTTTTCTCACTCCTACTAGTGAATGTAATGTAGCACACACCCATACAATGCGCACCACCCCGTGATGTTTTTCTCACTCCTATTAGTGAATCTAATGTAACACACACCCATACAATGCGCACCACCCCGTGATGTTTTTCTCACTCCTACTAGTGAATGTAATGTAACACACACCCATACAATGCGCACCACCCCGTGATGTTTTTCTCACTCCTACTAGTGAATGTAATGTAACACACACCCTTACAATGCGCACCACCCCGTAATGTTTTTCTCACTCCTACTAGTGAATCTAATGTAACACACACCCATTCAATGCGCACCACCCCGTGATGTTTTTCCCCCTCCTACTAGTGAATCTAATGTAACACACACCCATACAATGCGCACCACCCCGTGATGTTTTTCTCACTCCTACTAGTGAATGTAATGTAACACACACCCATACAATGCGCACCACCCCGTGATGTTTTTCTCACTCCTACTAGTGAATCTAATGTAACACCCACCCCTACAATGCGCACCACCCCGTGATGTTTTTCTCACTCCTACTAGTGAATCTAATGTAACACACACCCATACAATGCGCACCACCCCGTGATGTTTTTCTCACTCCTACTAGTGAATCTAATGTAACACACACCCATACAATGCGCACCACCCCGTGATGTTTTTCTCACTCCTACTAGTGAATGTAATGTAACACACACCCATACAATGCGCACCACCCCGTGATGTTTTTCTCACTCCTACTAGTGAATGTAATGTAACACACACCCATACAATGCGCACCACCCCGTGATGTTTTTCTCACTCCTACTAGTGAAGGTAATGTAACACACACCCATACAATGCGCACCACCCCTGATGTTTTTCTCACTCCTACTAGTGAATGTAATGTAACACACACCCATACAATGCGCACCACCGCGTGATGTTTTTCTCACTCCTACTAGTGAATCCAATGTAACACACACCCATACAATGCGCACCACCCCGTGATGTTTTTCTCACTCCTACTAGTGAATGTAATGTAACACACACCCATACAATGCGCACCACCCCGTGATGTTTTTCTCACTCCTACTAGTGAATGTAATGTAACACACACCCATACAATGCGCACCGCCCCCTGATGTTTTTCTCACTCCTACTAGTGAATGTAATGTAACACACACCCATACAATGCGCACCGCCCCGTGATGTTTTTCTCACTCCTACTAGTGAATGTAATGTAACACACACCCATAAAATGCGCACCACCCCGCGATGTTTTTCAGAAACCTATCCTACATTGCCACTGCATGTTCCCTGACCTCCCCATGCTGACCACATCGCGGTGCTTTTCTCCATCCTACATTGCCACTCACTGCCTATCCTAATTCAGACCCTCCGATTCACACCACCCCGTGATGTTTTTCTCACTCCTATTAGTGAATGTAATGTAACACACACCCATACAATGCGCACCACCCCGTGATGTTTTTCTAACTCCTACTAGTGAATGTAATGTAACACACACGCATAAAATGCGCACCACCCCGTGATGTTTTTCTCACTCCTACTAGTGAATCTAATGTAACACACACCCATACAATGCGCACCACCCCGTGATGTTTTTCTCACTCCTACTAGTGAATGTAATGTAACACACACCCATACAATGCGCACCACCCCGTGATGTTTTGCTCACTACTACTAGTGAATGTAATGTAACACACACCCATACAATGCGCACCACACCCTGATGTTTTTCTCACTCCTACTAGTGAATCTAATGTAACACACACCCATACAATGCGCATCACCACGTGATGTTTTTCTCACTCCTACTAGTGAATGTAATGTAACACACACCCATACAATGCGCACCACCCCGTGATGTTTTTCTCACTCCTACTAGTGAAGGTAATGTAACACACACCCATACAATGCGCACCACCCCGTGATGTTTTTCTCACTCCTACTAGTGAAGGTAATGTAACACACACCCATACAATGCGCACCACCCCGTGATGTTTTTCTCACTCCTACTAGTGAATGTAATGTAACACACAGCCATACAATGCGCACCACCCCGTGATGTTTTTCTCACTCCTACTAGTGAATGTAATGTAACACACACCCATACAATGGGCACCACCCCGTGATGTTTTCTCACTCCTACTAGTGAATGTAATGTAACACACACCCATACAATGCGCACCACCCCGTGTGGTTTTTCTCACTCCTACTAGTGAATGTAATGTAGCACACACCCATACAGTGCGCACCACCCCGTAATGTTTTTCTCACTCCTACTAGTGAATGTAATGTAACACACACCCATGCAATGCGCACCACCCCGTGATGTTTTTCTCACTCCTAGTAGTGAATGTAATGTAACACACACCCATACAATGCGCACCACCCCGTGATGTTTTTCTCACTCCTACTAGTGAATGTAATGTAACACACACCCTTACAATGCGAACCACCCCGTGATGTTTTTCTCACTCCTACTAGTGAATGTAATGTAACACACACCCATACAATGCGCACCACCCCGTGATGTTTTTCTCACTCCTACTAGTGAATCTAATGTAACACACACCCATACAATGCGCACCACCCCGTGATGTTTTTCTCACTCCTAGTAGTGAATCTAATGTTACACACAGCCATACAATGCGCACCACCCCGTGATGTTTTTCTCACTCCTACTAGTGAATCTAATGTAACACACACCCATACAATGCGCACCACCCCGTGATGTATTTCTCACTCCTACTAGTGAATGTAATGTAACACACACCCATACAATGCGCACCACCCCGTGATGTATTTCTCACTCCTACTAGTGAATGTAATGTAACACACACCCATACAATGCGCACCACCCCGTGATGTTTTTCCCACTCCTACTAGTGAATCTAATGTAACACACACCCATACAATGCGCACCACCCCGTGATGTTTTTCTCACTCCTACTAGTGAATGTAATGTAACACACACCCATACAATGCGCACCACCCCGTGATGTTTTTCTCACTCCTATTAGTGAATGTAATGTAACACACACCCATACAATGCGCACCACCCCGTGATGTTTTTCTCACTCCTACTAGTGAAGGTAATGTAACACACACCCATACAATGCGCACCACCCCGTGATGTTTTTCTCACTCCTACTAGTGAAGGTAATGTAACACACACCCATACAATGCGCACCACCCCGTGATGTTTTTCTCACTCCTACTAGTGAATGTAATGTAACACACACCCATACAATGCGCACCACCCCGTGATGTTTTTCTCACTCCTACTAGTGAATGTAATGTAACACACACACCCATACAATGGGCACCACCCCGTGATGTTTTCTCACTCCTACTAGTGAATGTAATGTAACACACACCCATACAATGCGCACCACCCCATGTGGTTTTTCTCACTCCTACTAGTGAATGTAATGTAGCATACACCCATACAGTGCGCACCACCCCGTGATGTTTTTCTCACTCCTACTAGTGAATGTAATGTAACACACACCCATGCAATGCGCACCACCCCGTGATGTTTTTCTCACTCCTACTAGTGAATGTAATGTAACACACACCCATACAATGCGCACCACCCCGTGATGTTTTTCTCACTCCTACTAGTGAATGTAATGTAACACACACCCTTACAATGCGCACCACCCCGTGATGTTTTTCTCACTCCTACTAGTGAATCTAATGTAACACACACCCATACAATGCGCAAGACCCCGTGATGTTTTTCTCACTCCTACTAGTGAATCTAATGTAACACACACCCAT
Organism: Cavia porcellus; assembly: GCF_034190915.1. NCBI lineage: Eukaryota > Metazoa > Chordata > Mammalia > Rodentia > Caviidae > Cavia > Cavia porcellus. The sequence continues at coordinate 392,126 of NW_026947629.1, forward strand.
ACAATGCGCACCACCCCGTGATGTTTTTCTCACTCCCACTAGTGAATCTAATATAACACACACCCATACAATGCGCACCACACCGTGATGTTTTTTTCACTCCTACTAGTGAATACAATGTAACACACACCCATACAATGCGCACCACCCCGTGATGTTTTTCTCACTCCTACTAGTGAATCCAATGTGACACACACCCATACAATGCGCACCACCCCGTGATGTTTTTCTTACTCCTACTAGTGAATCTAATGTGACACACACCCATACAATGCGCACCACCCCCTGATGTTTTCCTCACTCCTACTAGTGAATCTAATGTAACACACAACCATACAATGCGCACCACCCCGTGATGTTTTTCTCACTCCCACTACTGAATCTAATGTAACACACACCCATACAATGCGCACCACCCCGTGATGTTTTTCTCACTCCCACTAGTGAATCTAATGTAACACACACCCATACAATGCGCACCACCCCGTGATGTTTTTCTCACTCCCACTAGTGAATCTAATGTAACACACACCCATACTATGCGCACCACCACGTGATGTATTTCTCACTCCCACTAGTGAATCTAATGTAACACACACCCATACAATGCGCACCACCCCGTGATGTTTTTCTCACTCCTACTAGTGAATCTAATGTAACACACAACCATACAATATGCACCACCCCGTGATGTTTTTCTCACTCCTACTAGTGAATCCAATGTAACACACACCCATACAATGCGCACCACCCCGTGATGTTTTTCTCACCCCTACTAGTGAATCCAATGTAACACACACCCATACAATGCGCACCACCCCGTGATGTTTTTCTCACTCCTACTAGTGAATCCAATGTAACACACACCCATACAATGCGCACCACCCCGTGATGTTTTTCTCACTCCTACTAGTGAATGTAATGTAACACACACCCATACAATGCGCACCACCCCGTGATGTTTTTCTCACTCCTACTTGTGAATCTAATGTAACACACACCCATACAATGCGCACCTCCCCGTGATGTTTTTCTCACTCCTACTAGTGAATGTAATGTAACACACACCCATACAATGCGCACCACCCCGTGATGTTTTTCTCACTCCTACTAGTGAATCTAATGTAACACACACCCATACAATGCGCACCACCCCGTGATGTTTTTCTCACTCCTACTAGTGAATCTAATGTAACACACACCCATACAATGCGCACCACCCCGTGATGTTTTTCTCACTCCTACTAGTGAATCTAATGTAACACACACCCATACAATGTGCACCACCCCGTGATGTTTTTCTCACTCCCACTAGTGAATCTAATGTAACACACACCCATACAATGCGCACCACACCGTGATGTTTTTCTCACTCCCACTAGTGAATCTAATGTAACACACACCCATACAATGCGCACCACCCCGTGATGTTTTTCTCACTCCCACTAGTGAATCTAATGTAACAGACACCCATACAATGCGCACCTCCCCGTGATGTTTTTCTCACTCCCACTAGTGAATCTAATGTGACACACACCCATACAATGCGCACCTCCCCGTGATGTTTTTCTCACTCCTACTAGTGAATCTAATGTGACACACACTCATACAATGCGCACCACCCCGTGATGTTTTTCTCACTCCTACTAGTGAATCCCATGTGACACACACCCGTACAATGCGCACCACCCCGTGATGTTTTTCTCACTCCTACTAGTGAATCCAATGTGACACACACCCATACAATGCGCACCACCCCGTGATGTTTTTCTCACTCCTACTAGTGAATCTAATGTGACACACACCCATACAATGCGCACCACCCCGTGATGTTTTTCTCACTCCTACTAGTGAATGTAATGTGACACACACCCATACAATGCGCACCACCCCGTGATGTTTTTCTCACTCCTACTAGTGAATGTAATGTAACACACACCCATACAATGCGCACCACCCCGTGATGTTTTTCTCACTCCTACTAGTGAATGTAATGTAACACACACCCATACAATGCGCACCACCCCGTGATGTTTTTCTCACTCCTACTAGTGAATCTAATGTAACACACAACCATACAATGCGCACCACCTCGTGATGTTTTTCTCACTCCTAGTAGTGAATCTAATGTAACACCAACCCATACAATGCGCACCACCCCGTGATGTTTTTCTCACTCCTACTAGTGAATACAATGTGACACACACCCATACAATGCGCACCACCCCGTGATGTTTTTCTCACTCCTACTAGTGAATCCAATGTGACACACACCCATACAATGCGCACCACCCCGTGATGTTTTTCTCACTCCTACTAGTGAATACAATGTGACACACAACCATACAATGCGCACCACCTCGTGATGTTTTTCTCACTCCTAGTAGTGAATCTAATGTAACACCAACCCATACAATGCGCACCACCCCGTGATGTTTTTCTCACTCCTACTAGTGAATCTAATGTAACACACACCCATACAATGCGCACCACCCCGTGATGTTTTTCTCACTCCCACTAGTGAATCTAATGTAACACACACCCATACAATGCGCACCACCCCGTGATGTATTTTTCACTCCCACTAGTGAATCTAATGTAACACACACCCATACAATACGCACCACCCCGTGATGTTTTTCTCACTCCCATTAGTGAATCTAATGTAACACACACCCATACAATGCGCACCACCCCGTGATGTTTTTCTCACTCCCACTAGTGAATCCAATGTAACACACACCCATACAATGCGCACCACCCCGTGATGTTTTTCTCACTCCTACTAGTGAATCCAATGTGACACACATCCATACAATGCGCACCACCCCGTGATGTTTTTCTCACTCCTACTAGTGAATGTAATGTAACACACACCCATACAATGCGCACGACCCCGTGATGTTTTTCTCACTCCCATTAGTGAATCTAATGTAACACACACCCATACAATGCGCACCACCCCGTGATGTTTTTCTCACTCCCACTAGTGAATGTAATGTAACACACACCCGTACAGTGCGCACCACCCCGTGATGTTTTTCTCACTCCTACTAGTGAATGTAATGTAACACACACCCATACAATGCGCACCACCCCGTGATGTTTTTCTCACTCCTAGTAGTGAATCTAATGTAACACACACCCATACAATGCGCACCACCCCGTGATGTTTTTCTCACTCCTACTAGTGAATCTAATGTGACACACACCCATACAATGCGCACCACCCCGTGATGTTTTTCTCACTCCTACTAGTGAATCTAATGTAACACACACCCATACAATGCGCACCACCCCGTGATGTTTTTGTCACTCCCACTAGTGAATCTAATGTAACACACACCCATACAATGCGCACCACCCGTGATGTTTTTCTCACTCCCACTAGTGAATCTAATGTAACACACACCCATACAATGCGCACCACCCCGTGATGTTTTTCTCACTCCCACTAGTGAATCTAATGTAACACACACCCATACAATGCGCACCACCCCGTGATGTTTTTCTCACTCCTACTAGTGAATGTAATGTAACACACACCCATACAATGCGCACCACCCCTTGATGTTTTTCTCACTCCTACTAGTGAATCTAATGTAACACACACCCATACAATGCGCACCACCCCGTGATGTTTTTCTCACTCCTACTAGTGAATGTAATGTAACACACACCCGTACAATGCGCACCACCCCGTGATGTTCTCTCACTCCTACTAGTGAATGTAATGTAACACACACCCGTACAATGCGCACCACCCCGTGATGTTTTTCTCACTCCTACTAGTGAATCTAATGTAACACACACCCGTACAATGCGCACCACCCCGTGATGTTTTTCTCACTCCTACTAGTGAATGTAATGTAACACACACCCGTACAGTGCGCACCACCCCGTGATGTTTTTCTCACTCCTACTAGTGAATGTAATGTAACACACACCCGTACAGTGCGCACCACCCCGTGATGTTTTTGTCACTCCTACTAGTGAATGTAATGTAACACACACCCGTACAGTGCGCACCACCCCGTGATGTTTTTCTCACTCCTACTAGTGAATGTAATGTAACACACACCCATACAATGCGCACCACCCCGTGATGTTTTTCTCACTCCTACTAGTGAATCTAATGTAACACACACCCATACAATGCGCACCTCCCCGTGATGTTTTTCTCACTCCTAGTAGTGAATCTAATGTAACACACACCCATACAATGCGCACCACACCGTGATGTTTTTCTCACTCCTAGTAGTGAATCTAATGTAACACACACCCATACAATGCGCACCACGCCGTGATGTATTTCTCACTCCTACTAGTGAATGTAATGTAACACACACCCATAGAAGGCGCACCACCCCGTGATGTATTTTTCACTCCTACTAGTGAATCTAATGTAACACACACCCATACAATGCGCACCACCCCGTGATGTTTATCACACTCCTACTATTGAATCTAATGTAACACACAACCATACAATGCGCACCACCCCGTGATGTTTTTCTCACTCCTACTAGTGAATCTAATGTAACACACACCCATACAAGGCGCACCACACCGTGATGTATTTCTCACTCCTACTAGTGAATCTAATGTAACACACACCCATACAAGGCGCACCACCCCGTGATATATTTCTCACTCCTACTAGTGAATCTAATGTAACACACACCCATACAATGCGCACCACCCGGTGATGTTTTTCTCACTCCTACTAGTGAATCTAATGTAACACACAACCATACAATGCGCACCACCCCGTGATGTTTTTCTCACTCCTACTAGTGAATCTAATGTAACACACACCCATACAATGTGCACCACCCCGTGATGTTTTTCTCACTCCTACTAGTGAATCTAATGTAACACACACCCATACAATGCGCACCACCCCGTGACGTTTTTCTCACTCCTACTAGTGAATCTAATGTAACACACACCCATACAATGCGCACCACCCCGTGATGTATTTCTCACTCCTACTAGTGAATCTAATGTAACACACACCCATACAATGCGCACCACCCCTTGATGTTTTTCTCACTCCTACTAGTGAATCTAATGTAACACACACCCATACAATGCGCACCACCCCGTGATGTTTTTCGCACTCCCACTAGTGAATCTAATGTAACACACACCCATACAATGCGCACCACCCCGTGATGTTTTTCTCACTCCCACTAGTGAATCTAATGTAACACACACCCATACAATGCGCACCACCCCGTGATGTTTTTCTCACTCCCACTAGTGAATCTAATGTAACACACACCCATACAATGCGCACCACCCCGTGATGTATTTCTCACTCCCACTAGTGAATCTAATGTAACACACACCCATACAATGCGCACCACCCCGTGATGTTTTTCTCACTCCCACTAGTGAATCTAATGTAACACACAACCATACAATGCGCACCACCCCGTGATGTTTTTCTCACTCCCACTAGTGAATGTAATGTAACACACACCCATACAATGCGCACCACCCCGTGATGTTTTTCTCACTCCTACTAGTGAATGTAATGTAACACACACCCATACAATGCGCACCACCCCGTGATGTTTTTCTCACTCCTACTAGTGAATGTAATGTAACACACACCCATACAATGCGCACCACCCCGTGATGTTTTTCTCACTCCTACTAGTGAATCTAATGTAACACACAACCATACAATGCGCACCACCCCGTGATGTTTTTCTCACTCCTACTAGTGAATCTAATGTAACACACACCCATACAATGCGCACCACCCAGTGATGTTTTTCTCACTCCTACTCGTGAATCTAATGTAACACACACCCATACAATTCGCACCACCCCGTGATGTTTTTCTCACTCCCACTACTGAATCTAATGTAACACACACCCATACAATGCGCACCACCCCGTGATGTTTTTCTCACTCCCACTAGTGAATCTAATGTAACACACACCCATACAATGCGCACCACCCCGTGATGTATTTTTCACTCCCACTAGTGAATCTAATGTAACACACACCCATACAATACGCACCACCCCGTGATGTTTTTCTCACTCCCACTAGTGAATCTAATGTAACACACACCCATACAATGCGCACCACCCCGTGATGTTTTTCTCACTCCCACTAGTGAATCCAATGTGACACACACCCATACAATGCGCACCACGCCGTGATGTTTTTCTCACTCCTACTAGTGAATCCAATGTGACACACACCCATACAATGCGCACCACCCCGTGATGTTTTTCTCACTCCTACTAGTGAATCCAATGTGACACACACCCATACAATGCGCACCACCCCGTGATGTTTTTCTCACTCCTACTAGTGAATCCAATGTGACCAACACCCATACAATGCGCACCACCCCGTGATGTTTTTCTCACTCCTACTAGTGAATCTAATGTGACACACACCCATACAATGCGCACCACCCCGTGATGTTTTTCTCACTCCCACTAGTGAATCTAATGTAACACACACCCATACAATGCGCACCACCCCGTGATGTTTTTGTCACTCCCACTAGTGAATCTAATGTAACACACACCCATACAATGCGCACCACCCGTGATGTTTTTCTCACTCCCACTAGTGAATCTAATGTAACACACACCCATACAATGCGCACCACCCCGTGATGTTTTTCTCACTCCCACTAGTGAATCTAATGTAACACACACCCATACAATGCGCACCACCCCGTGATGTTTTTCTCACTCCTACTAGTGAATGTAATGTAACACACACCCATACAATGCGCACCACCCCTTGATGTTTTTCTCACTCCTACTAGTGAATCTAATGTAACACACACCCATACAATGCGCACCACCCCGTGATGTTTTTCTCACTCCTACTAGTGAATGTAATGTAACACACACCCGTACAATGCGCACCACCCCGTGATGTTCTCTCACTCCTACTAGTGAATGTAATGTAACACACACCCGTACAATGCGCACCACCCCGTGATGTTTTTCTCACTCCTACTAGTGAATGTAATGTAACACACACCCGTACAATGCGCACCACCCCGTGATGTTTTTCTCACTCCTACTAGTGAATGTAATGTAACACACACCCGTACAGTGCGCACCACCCCGTGATGTTTTTATCACTCCTACTAGTGAATGTAATGTAACACACACCCGTACAGTGCGCACCACCCCGTGATGTTTTTGTCACTCCTACTAGTGAATGTAATGTAACACACACCCGTAGAGTGCGCACCACCCCGTGATGTTTTTTTCACTCCTACTAGTGAATGTAATGTAACACACACCCGTACAGTGCGGACCACCCCGTGATGTTTTTCTCACTCCTACTAGTGAATGTAATGTAACACACACCCATACAATGCGCACCACCCCGTGATGTTTTTCTCACTCCTACTAGTGAATCTAATGTAACACACACCCATACAATGCGCACCTCCCCGTGATGTTTTTCTCACTCCTAGTAGTGAATCTAATGTAACACACACCCATACAATGCGCACGACACCGTGATGTTTTTCTCACTCCTAGTAGTGAATCTAATGTAACACACACCGATACAATGCGCACCACGCCGTGATGTATTTCTCACTCCTACTAGTGAATGTAATGTAACACACACCCATAGAAGGCGCACCACCCCGTGATGTATTTTTCACTCCTACTAGTGAATCTAATGTAACACACACCCATACAATGCGCACCACCCCGTGATGTTTTTCACACTCCTACTATTGAATCTAATGTAACACACAACCATACAATGCGCACCACCCCGTGATGTTTTTCTCACTCCTACTAGTGAATCTAATGTAACACACACCCATACAAGGCGCACCACCCCGTGATGTATTTCTCACTCCTACTAGTGAATCTAATGTAACACACACCCATACAAGGCGCACCACCCCGTGATGTATTTCTCACTCCTACTAGTGAATCTAATGTAACACACACCCATACAATGCGCACCACCCGGTGATGTTTTTCTCACTCCTACTAGTGAATCTAATGTAACACACAACCATACAATGCGCACTACCCCGTGATGTTTTTCTCACTCCTACTAGTGAATCTAATGTAACACACACCCATACAATGTGCACCACCCCGTGATGTTTTTCTCACTCCTACTAGTGAATCTAATGTAACACACACCCATACAATGCGCACCACCCCGTGACGTTTTTCTCACTCCTACTAGTGAATCTAATGTAACACACACCCATACAATGCGCACCACCCCGTGATGTATTTCTCACTCCTACTAGTGAATCTAATGTAACACACACCCATACAATGCGCACCACCCCTTGATGTTTTTCTCACTCCTACTAGTGAATCTAATGTAACACACACCCATACAATGCGCACCACCCCGTGATGTTTTTCTCACTCCCACTAGTGAATCTAATGTAACACACACCCATACAATGCGCACCACCCCGTGATGTTTTTCTCACTCCCACTAGTGAATCTAATGTAACACACACCCATACAATGCGCACCACCCCGTGATGTTTTTCTCACTCCCACTAGTGAATCTAATGTAACACACACCCATACAATGCGCACCACCCCGTGATGTATTTCTCACTCCCACTAGTGAATCTAATGTAACACACACCCATACATTGCGCACCACCCCGTGATGTTTTTCTCACTCCCACTAGTGAATCTAATGTAACACACAACCATACAATGCGCACCACCCCGTGATGTTTTTCTCACTCCTACTAGTGAATCCAATGTGACACACACCCATACAATGCGCACCACCCCGTGATGTTTTTCTCACTCCTACTAGTGAATCCAATGTGACACACACCCATACAATGCGCACCACCCCGTGATGTTTTTCTCACTCCTACTAGTGAATCCAATGTGACACACACCCATACAATGCGCACCACCCCGTGATGTTTTTCTCACTCCTACTAGTGAATCCAATGTGACACACACCCATACAATGCGCACCACCCCGTGATGTTTTTCTCACTCCTACTAGTGAATGTAATGTAACACACACCCATACAATGCGCACCACCCCGTGATGTTTTTCTCACTCCTACTAGTGAATCTAATGTAACACACACCCATACAATGCGCACCTCCCCGTGATGTTTTTCTCACTCCTACTAGTGAATGTAATGTAACACACACCCATACAATGCGCACCACCCCGTGATGTTTTTCTCACTCCTACTAGTGAATCTAATGTAACACACACCCATACAATGCGCACCACCCCGTGATGTTTTTCTCACTCCTACTAGTGAATCTAATGTAACACACACCCATACAATGCGCACCACCCCGTGATGTTTTTCTCACTCCTACTAGTGAATCTAATGTAACACACACCCATACAATGCGCACCACCCCTTGATGTTTTTCTCACTCCTACTAGTGAATCTAATGTAACAGACACCCATACAATGCGCACCACCCCGTGATGTTTTTCTCACTCCCACTAGTGAATCTAATGTAACACACACCCATACAATGCGTACCTCCCCGTGATGTTTTTCTCACTCCTACTAGTGAATCTAATGTGACAAACACCCATACAATGCGCACCACCCCGTGATGTTTTTCTCACTCCTACTAGTGAATCCAATGTGACACACACCCATACAATGCGCACCACCCCGTGATGTTTTTCTCACTCCTACTAGTGAATCCAATGTGACACACACCCATAAAATGCGCACCACCCCGTGATGTTTTTCTCACTCCCACTAGTGAATCTAATGTGACACACACCCATACAATGCGCACCTCCCCGTGATGTTTTTCTCACCCCTACTAGTGAATCTAATGTGACACACACCCATACAATGCGCACCACCCCGTGATGTTTTTCTCACTCCTACTAGTGAATCCAATGTGACACACATCCATACAATGCGCACCACACCGTGATGTTTTTCTCACTCCTACTAGTGAATCCAATGTGACACACACCCATACAATGCGCACCACCCCGTGATGTTTTTCTCACTCCTACTAGTGAATACAATGTGACACACACCCATACAATGCGCACCACACCGTGATGTTTTTCTCACTCCCACTAGTGAATCTAATGTGACACACACCCATACAATGCGCACCACCCCGTGATGTTTTTCTCACTCCCACTAGTGAATCTAATGTAACACACACCCATACAATGCGCACCACCCCGTGATGTTTTTCTCACTCTTACTAGTGAATCCAATGTAACACACACCCATACAATGCGCACCACCCCGTGATGTTTTTCTCACTCCTACTAGTGAATATAATGTAACACACACCCATACAATGCGCACCATCCCGTGATGTTTTTCTCACTCCTACTAGTGAATGTAATGTAACACACACCCATACAATGCGCACCACCCCGTGATGTTTTTCTCACTCCTACTAGTGAATGTAATGTAACACACACCCATACAATGCGCACCGCCCCGTGATGTTTTTCTCACTCCTACTAGTGAATGTAATGTAACACACACCCATACAATGCGCACCACCCCGTGATGTTTTTCTCACTCCTACTAGTGAATCTAATGTAACACACAACCATACAATGCGCACCACCCCGTGATGTTTTTCTCACTCCTACTAGTGAATCTAATGTAACACACACCCATACAATGCGCACCACCCCGTGATGTTTTTCTCACTCCTACTCGTGAATCTAATGTAACACACACCCATACAATTCGCACCACCCCGTGATGTTTTTCTCACTCCCACTACTGAATCTAATGTAACACACACCCATACAATGCGCACCACCCCGTGATGTTTTTCTCACTCCCACTAGTGAATCTAATGTAACACGCACCCATACAATGCGCACCACCCCGTGATGTATTTTTCACTCCCACTAGTGAATCTAATGTAACACACACCCATACAATACGCACCACCCCGTGATGTTTTTCTCACTCCCACTAGTGAATCTAATGTAACACACACCCATACAATGCGCACCACCCCGTGATGTTTTTCTCACTCCCACTAGTGAATCCAATGTAACACACACCCATACAATGCGCACCACCCCGTGATGTTTTTCTCACTCCTACTAGTGAATCCAATGTGACACACACCCATAAAATGCGCACCACCCCGTGATGTTTTTCTCACTCCTACTAGTGAATCTAATGTGACACACACCCATACAATGCGCACCACCCCGTGATGTTTTTCTCACTCCTACTAGTGAATGTAATGTGACACACACCCATACAATGCGCACCACCCCGTGATGTTTTTCTCACTCCTACTAATGAATGTAATGTAACACACACCCATACAATGCGCACCACCCCGTGATGTTTTTCTCACACCTACTAGTGAATCTAATGTAACACACACCCATACAATGCGCACCACCCCGTGATGTTTTTCTCACTCCTACTATTGAATCTAATGTAACACACACCCATACAATGCGCACCACCCCGTGATGTTTTTCTCACTCCTACTAGTGAATCCAATGTAACACACACCCATACAATGCGCACCACCCCGTGATGTTTTTCTCACTCCTACTAGTGAATCTAATGTAACACACACCCATACAATTCGCACCACCCCGTGATGTTTTTCTCACTCCCACTAGTGAATCTAATGTAACACACACCCATACAATGCGCACCACCCCGTGATGTTTTTCTCACTCCCACTAGTGAATCTAATGTAACACACACCCATACAATGCGCACCACCCCGTGATGTTTTTCTCACTCCCACTAGTGAATCTAATGTAACACACACCCATACAATGCGCACCACACCGTGATGTTTTTCTCACTCCCACTAGTGAATCTAATGTAACAGACACCCATACAATGCGCACCACCCCGTGATGTTTTTCTCACTCCCACTAGTGAATCTAATGTGACACACACCCATACAATGCGCACCTCCCCGTGATGTTTTTCTCAACCCTACTAGTGAATCTAATGTGACACACACCCATACAATGCGCACCACCCCGTGATGTTTTTCTCACTCCTACTAGTGAATCCAATGTGACACACATCCATACAATGCGCACCACACCGTGATGTTTTTCTCACTCCTACTAGTGAATCCAATGTGACACACACCCATACAATGCGCACCACACCGTGATGTTTTTCTCACTCCCACTAGTGAATCTAATGTGACACACACCCATACAATGCGCACCACCCCGTGATGTTTTTCTCACTCCTACTAGTGAATCCAATGTAACACACACCCATACAATGCGCACCACCCCGTGATGTTTTTCTCACTCCTACTAGTGAATCTAATGTAACACACACCCATACAATTCGCACCACCCCGTGATGTTTTTCTCACTCCCACTAGTGAATCTAATGTAACACACACCCATACAATGCGCACCACCCCGTGATGTTTTTCTCCCTCCCACTAGTGAATCTAATGTAACACACACCCATACAATGCGCACCACACCGTGATGTTTTTCTCACTCCCACTAGTGAATCTAATGTGACACACACCCATACAATGCGCACCACCCCGTGATGTTTTTCTCACTCCCACTAGTGAATCTAATGTGACACACACCCATACAATGCGCACCTCCCCGTGATGTTTTTCTCACCCCTACTAGTGAATCCAATGTGACACACACCCATACAATGCGCACCACGCCGTGATGTTTTTCTCACTCCTACTAGTGAATCCAATGTGACACACACCCATACAATGCGCACCACCCCGTGATGTTTTTCTCACTCCTACTAGTGAATACAATGTGACACACACCCATACAATGCGCACCACCCCGTGATGTTTTTCTCACTCCTACTAGTGAATCCAATGTGACACACACCCATACAATGCGCACCACCCCGTGATGTTTTTCTCACTCCTACTAGTGAATGTAATGTAACACACACCCATACAATGCGCACCACCCCGTGATGTTTTTCTCACTCCTACTAGTGAATCTAATGTAACACACACCCATAAAATGCGCACCACGCCGTGATGTTTTTCTCACTCCTACTAGTGAATCCAATGTAACACACACCCATACAATGCGCACCACCCCGTGATGTTTTTCTCACTCCCACTAGTGAATCCAATGTAACACACACCCATACAATGCGCACCACCCCGTGATGTTTTTCTCACTCCCACTAGTGAATCTAATGTAACACACACCCATACAATGCGCACCACACCGTGATGTTTTTCTCACTCCCACTAGTGAATCTAATGTAACACACACCCATACAATGCGCACCACCCCGTGATGTTTTTCTCACTCCCACTAGTGAATCTAATGTGACACACACCCATACAATGCGCACCTCCCCGTGATGTTTTTCTCAGCCCTACTAGTGAATCTAATGTGACACACACCCATACAATGCGCACCACCCCGTGATGTTTTTCTCACTCCTACTAGTGAATCCAATGTGACACACACCCATACAATGCGCACCACCCCGTGATGTTTTTCTCACTCCTACTAGTGAATACAATGTGACACACACCCATACAATGCGCACCACCCCGTGATGTTTTTCTCACTCCTACTAGTGAATCCAATGTGACACACACCCATACAATGCGCACCACCCCGTGATGTTTTTCTCACTCCTACTATTGAATCCAATGTGACACACACCCATACAATGCGCACCACCCCGTGATGTTTTTCTCACTCCTACTAGTGAATCCAATGTGACACACACCCATACAATGCGCACCACCCCGTGATGTTTTTCTCACTCCTACTAGTGAATCCAATGTGACACACACCCATACAATGCGCACCACCCCGTGATGTTTTTCTCACTCCTACTAGTGAATCCAATGTGACACACACCCATACAATGCGCAACACCCCGTGATGTTTTTCTCACTCCTACTAGTGAATCTAATGTGACACACACCCATACAATGCGCACCACCCCGTGATGTTTTTCTCACTCCTACTAGTGAATGTAATGTAACACACAACCATACAATGCGCACCACCCCGTGATGTTTTTCTCACTACTACTAGTGAATCTAATGTGACACACAACCATACAATGCGCACCACCCCGTGATGTTTTTCTCACTCCTAGTAGTGAATCTAATGTGACACACACCCATACAATGCGCACCACCCCGTGTTGTTTTTCTCACTCCTACTAGTGAATACAATGTGACACACACCCATACAATGCGCACCACCCCGTGATGTATTTCTCACTCCTACTAGTGAATCTAATGTAACACACACCCATACAATGCGCACCACCCGGTGATGTTTTTCTCACTCCTACTAGTGAATCTAATGTAACACACACCCATACAATGCGCACCACCCCGTGATGTTTTTCTCACTCCCACTAGTGAATCTAATGTAACACACACCCATACAATGCGCACCACCCCGTGATGTTTTTCTCACTCCCACTAGTGAATCTAATGTGACACACACCCATACAATGCGCACCTCCCCGTGATGTTTTTCTCACCCCTACTAGTGAATCTAATGTGACACACACCCATACAATGCGCACCACCCCGTGATGTTTTTCTCACTCCTACTAGTGAATCCAATGTGACACACACCCATACAATGCGTACCACCCCGTGATGTTTTTCTCACTCCTACTAGTGAATACAATGTGACACACACCCATACAATGCGCACCACCCCGTGATGTTTTTCTCACTCCTACTAGTGAATCCAATGTGACACACACCCATACAATGCGCACCACCCCGTGATGTTTTTCTCACTCCTACTAGTGAATCCAATGTGACACACACCCATACAATGCGCACCACCCCGTGATGTTTTTCTCACTCCTACTAGTGAATCCAATGTGACACACACCCATACAATGCGCACCACCCCGTGATGTTTTTCTCACTCCTACTAGTGAATCCAATGTGACACACACCCATACAATGCACACCACCCCGTGATGTTTTTCTCACTCCTACTAGTGAATCCAATGTGACACACACCCATACAATGCGCACCACCCCGTGATGTTTTTCTCACTCCTACTAGTGAATCTAATGTGACACACACCCATACAATGCGCACCACCCCGTGATGTTTTTCTCACTCCTACTAGTGGATGTAATGTAACACACAACCATACAATGCGCACCACCCCGAGATGTTTTTCTCACTCCTACTAGTGAATCTAATGTAACACACAACCATACAATGCGCACCACCCCGTGATGTTTTTCTCACTCCTAGTAGTGAATCTAATGTGACACACACCCATACAATGCGCACCACCCCGTGATGTTTTTCTCACTCCTACTAGTGAATACAATGTGACACACACCCATACAATGCGCACCACCCCGTGATGTATTTCTCACTCCTCCTAGTGAATCTAATGTAACACACACCCATACAATGCGCACCACCCGGTGATGTTTTTCTCACTCCTACTAGTGAATCTAATGTAACACACAACCATACAATGCGCACCACCCCGTGATGTTTTTCTCACTCCTACTAGTGAATCTAATGTAACACACACCCATACAATGTGCACCACCCCGTGATGTTTTTCTAACTCCTACTAGTGAATCTAATGTAACACACACCCATACAATGCGCACCACCCCGTGACGTTTTTCTCACTCTTACTAGTGAATCTAATGTAACACACACCCATACAATGCGCACCACCCCGTGATGTATTTCTCACTCCCACTAGTGAATCTAATGTAACACACACCCATACAATGCGCACCACCCCTTGATGTTTTTCTCACTCCTACTAGTGAATCTAATGTAACACACACCCATACAATGCGCACCACCCCGTGATGTTTTTCTCACTCCCACTAGTGAATCTAATGTAACACACACCCATACAATGCGCACCACCCCGTGATGTTTTTCTCACTCCCACTAGTGAATCTAATGTAACACACACCCATACAATGCGCACCACCCCGTGATGTTTTTCTCACTCCCACTAGTGAATCTAATGTAACACACACCCATACAATGCGCACCACCCCGTGATGTATTTCTCACTCCCACTAGTGAATCTAATGTAACACACACCCATACAATGCGCACCACCCCGTGATGTTTTTCTCACTCCCACTAGTGAATCTAATGTAACACACAACCATACAATGCGCACCACCCCGTGATGTTTTTCTCACTCCTACTAGTGAATCCAATGTGACACACACCCATACAATGCGCACCACCCCGTGATGTTTTTCTCACTCCTACTAGTGAATCCAATGTGACACACACCCATACAATGCGCACCACCCCGTGATGTTTTTCTCACTCCTACTAGTGAATCCAATGTGACACACACCCATACAATGCGCACCACCCCGTGATGTTTTTCTCACTCCTACTAGTGAATCCAATGTGACACACACCCATACAATGCGCACCACCCCGTGATGTTTTTCTCACTCCTACTAGTGAATGTAATGTAACACACACCCATACAATGCGCACCACCCCGTGATGTTTTTCTCACTCCTACTAGTGAATCTAATGTAACACACACCCATACAATGCGCACCTCCCCGTGATGTTTTTCTCACTCCTACTAGTAAATGTAATGTAACACACACCCATACAATGCGCACCCCCCCGTGATGTTTTTCTCACTCCTACTAGTGAATCTAATGTAACACACACCCATACAATGCGCACCACCCCTTGATGTTTTTCTCACTCCTACTAGTGAATCTAATGTAACAGACACCCATACAATGCGCACCACCCCGTGATGTTTTTCTCACTCCCACTAGTGAATCTAATGTAACACACACCCATACAAAGCGCACCTCCCCGTGATGTTTTTCTCACTCCTACTAGTGAATCTAATGTGACAAACACCCATACAATGCGCACCACCCCGTGATGTTTTTCTCACTCCTACTAGTGAATCCAATGTGACACACACCCATACAATGCGCACCACCCCGTGATGTTTTTCTCACTCCTACTAGTGAATCCAATGTGACACACACCCATACAATGCGCACCACCCCGTGATGTTTTTCTCACTCCTACTAGTGAATCCAATGTGACACACACCCATACAATGCGCACCACCCCGTGATGTTTTTCTCACTCCTACTAGTGAATCCAATGTGACACACACCCATACAATGCGCACCACCCCGTGATGTTTTTCTCACTCCTACTAGTGAATGTAATGTAACACACACCCATACAATGCGCACCACCCCGTGATGTTTTTCTCACTCCTACTAGTGAATCTAATGTAACACACACCCATACAATGCGCACCACCCCGTGATGTTTTTCTCACTCCTACTAGTAAATGTAATGTAACACACACCCATACAATGCGCACCCCCCCGTGATGTTTTTCTCACTCCTACTAGTGAATCTAATGTAACACACACCCATACAATGCGCACCACCCCGTGATGTTTTTCTCACTCCTACTAGTGAATCTAATGTAACACACACCCATACAATGCGCACCACCCCGTGATGTTTTTCTCACTCCTACTAGTGAATCTAATGTAACACACACCCATACAATGCGCAACACCCCTTGATGTTTTTCTCACTCCTACTAGTGAATCTAATGTAACAGACACCCATACAATGCGCACCACCCCGTGATGTTTTTCTCACTCCCACTAGTGAATCTAATGTAACACACACCCATACAATGCGCACCTCCCCGTGATGTTTTTCTCACTCCTACTAGTGAATCTAATGTGACAAACACCCATACAATGCGCACCACCCCGTGATGTTTTTCTCACTCCTACTAGTGAATCCAATGTGACACACACCCATACAATGCGCACCACCCCGTGATGTTTTTCTCACTCCTACTAGTGAATCCAATGTGACACACACCCATAAATGCGCACCACCCCGTGATGTTTTTCTCACTCCTACTAGTGAATCTAATGTGACACACACCCATACAATGCGCACCACCCCGTGATGTTTTTCTCACTCCTACTAGTGAATGTAATGTGACACACACCCATACAATGCGCACCACCCTGTGATGTTTTTCTCACTCCTACTAGTGAATGTAATGTAACACACACCCATACAATGCGCACCACCCCGTGATGTTTTTCTCACACCTACTAGTGAATCTAATGTAACACACACCCATACAATGCGCACCACCCGTGATGTTTTCTCACTCCTACTATTGAATCTAATGTAACACACACCCATACAATGCGCACCACCCCGTGATGTTTTTCTCACTCCTACTAGTGAATCCAATGTAACACACACCCATACAATGCGCACCACCCCGTGATGTTTTTCTCACTCCTACTAGTGAATCTAATGTAACACACACCCATACAATTCGCACCACCCGTGATGTTTTTCTCACTCCCACTAGTGAATCTAATGTAACACACACCCATACAATGCGCACCACCCCGTGATGTTTTTCTCACTCCCACTAGTGAATCTAATGTAACACACACCCATACAATGCGCACCACCCCGTGATGTTTTTCTCACTCCCACTAGTGAATCTAATGTAACAGACACCCATACAATGCGCACCACCCCGTGATGTTTTTCTCACTCCCACTAGTGAATCTAATGTGACACACACCCATACAATGCGCACCTCCCCGTGAATATTTTCTCACCCCTACTAGTGAATCTAATGTGACACACACCCATACAATGCGCACCACCCCGTGATGTTTTTCTCACTCCTACTAGTGAATCCAATGTGACACACATCCATACAATGCGCACCACACCGTGATGTTTTTCTCACTCCTACTAGTGAATCCAATGTGACACACACCCATACAATGCGCACCACACCGTGATGTTTTTCTCACTCCCACTAGTGAATCTAATGTGACACACACCCATACAATGCGCACCACCCCGTGATTTTTTTCTCACTCCTACTAGTGAATCCAATGTAACACACACCCATACAATGCGCACCACCCCGTGATGTTTTTCTCACTCCTACTAGTGAATCTAATGTAACACACACCCATACAATTCGCACCACCCCGTGATGTTTTTCTCACTCCCACTAGTGAATCTAATGTAACACACACCCATACAATGCGCACCACCCCGTGATGTTTTTCTCACTCCCACTAGTGAATCTAATGTAACACACACCCATACAATGCGCACCACACCGTGATGTTTTTCTCACTCCCACTAGTGAATCTAATGTGACACACACCCATACAATGCGCAACACCCCGTGATGTTTTCTCACTCCCACTAGTGAATCTAATGTGACACACACCCATACAATGCGCACCTCCCCGTGATGTTTTTCTCACCCCTACTAGTGAATCTAATGTGACACACACCCATACAATGCGCACCACCCCGTGATGTTTTTCTCACTCCTACTAGTGAATCCAATGTGACACACACCCATACAATGCGCACCACCCCCGTGATGTTTTTCTCACTCCTACTAGTGAATACAATGTGACACACACCCATACAATGCGCACCACCCCGTGATGTTTTTCTCACTCCTACTAGTGAATACAATGTGACACACACCCATACAATGCGCACCACCCCGTGATGATTTTCTCACTCCCACTAGTGAATCTAATGTAACACACACCCATACAATGCGCACCACACCGTGATGTTTTTCTCACTCCCACTAGTGAATCTAATGTAACACACACCCATACAATGCGCACCACACCGTGATGTTTTTCTCACTCCCACTAGTGAATCTAATGTAACAGACACCCATACAATGCGCACCACCCCGTGATGTTTTTCTCACTCCCACTAGTGAATCTAATGTGACACACACCCATACAATGCGCACCTCCCCGTGATGTTTTTCTCACCCCTACTAGTGAATCTAATGTGACACACACCCATACAATGCGCACCACCCCGTGATGTTTTTCTCACTCCTACTAGTGAATCCAATGTGACACACACCCATACAATGCGCACCACCCCGTGATGTTTTTCTCACTCCTACTAGTGAATCCAATGTGACACACACCCATACAATGCGCACCACCCCGTGATGTTTTTCTCACTCCTACTAGTGAATACAATGTGACACACACCCATACAATGCGCACCACCCCGTGATGTTTTTCTCACTCCTACTAGTGAATCCAATGTGACACACACCCATACAATGCGCACCACCCCGTGATGTTTTTCTCACTCCTACTAGTGAATCCAATGTGACACACACCCATACAATGCGCACCACCCCGTGATGTTTTTCTCACTCCTACTAGTGAATGTAATGTAACACACACCCATACAATGCGCACCACCCCGTGATGTTTTTCTCACTCCTACTAGTGAATCTAATGTAACACACACCCATACAATGCGCACCTCCCCGTGATGTTTTTCTCACTCCTACTAGTGAATGTAATGTAACACACACCCATACAATGCGCACCCCCCCGTGATGTTTTTCTCACTCCTACTAGTGAATCTAATGTAACACACACCCATACAATGCGCACCACCCCGTGATGTTTTTCTCACTCCTACTAGTGAATCTAATGTAACACACACCCATACAATGCGCACCACCCCGTGATGTTTTTCTCACTCCTACTAGTGAATCTAATGTAACACACACCCATACAATGCGCACCACCCCTTGATGTTTTTCTCACTCCTACTAGTGAATCTAATGTAACAGACACCCATACAATGCGCACCACCCCGTGATGTTTTTCTCACTCCCACTAGTGAATCTAATGTAACACACACCCATACAATGCGCACCTCCCCGTGATGTTTTTCTCACTCCTACTAGTGAATCTAATGTGACAAACACCCATACAATGCGCACCACCCCGTGATGTTTTTCTCACTCCTACTAGTGAATCCAATGTGACACACACCCATACAATGCGCACCACCCCGTGATGTTTTTCTCACTCCTACTAGTGAATCCAATGTGACACACACCCATAAAATGCGCACCACCCCGTGATGTTTTTCTCACTCCTACTAGTGAATCTAATGTGACACACACCCATACAATGCGCACCACCCCGTGATGTTTTTCTCACTCCTACTAGTGAATGTAATGTGACACACACCCATACAATGCGCACCACCCTGTGATGTTTTTCTCACTCCTACTAGTGAATGTAATGTAACACACACCCATACAATGCGCACCACCCCGTGATGTTTTTCTCACACCTACTAGTGAATCTAATGGAACACACACCCATACAATGCGCACCACCCCGTGATGTTTTTCTCACTCCTACTATTGAATCTAATGTAACACACACCCATACAATGCGCACCACCCCGTGATGTTTTTCTCACTCCTACTAGTGAATCCAATGTAACACACACCCATACAATGCGCACCACCCCGTGATGTTTTTCTCACTCCTACTAGTGAATCTAATGTAACACACACCCATACAATTCGCACCACCCCGTGATGTTTTTCTCACTCCCACTAGTGAATCTAATGTAACAGACACCCATACAATGCGCACCACCCCGTGATGTTTTTCTCACTCCCACTAGTGAATCTAATGTGACACACACCCATACAATGCGCACCTCCCCGTGATGTTTTTCTCACCCCTACTAGTGAATCTAATGTGACACACACCCATACAATGCGCACCACCCCGTGATGTTTTTCTCACTCCTACTAGTGAATCCAATGTGACACACATCCATACAATGCGCACCACACCGTGATGTTTTTCTCACTCCTACTAGTGAATCCAATGTGACACACACCCATACAATGCGCACCACACCGTGATGTTGTTCTCACTCCCACTAGTGAATCTAATGTGACACACACCCATACAATGCGCACCACCCCGTGATGTTTTTCTCACTCCTACTAGTGAATCCAATGTAACACACACCCATACAATGCGCACCACCCCGTGATGTTTTTCTCACTCCTACTTGTGAATCTAATGTAACACACACCCATACAATTCGCACCACCCCGTGATGTTTTTCTCACTCCCACTAGTGAATCTAATGTAACACACACCCATACAATGCGCACCACCCCGTGATGTTTTTCTCACTCCCACTAGTGAATCTAATGTAACACACACCCGTACAATGCGCACCACCCCGTGATGTTTTTCTCACTCCCACTAGTGAATCTAATGTAACACACACCCGTACAATGCGCACCACACCGTGATGTTTTTCTCACTCCCACTAGTGAATCTAATGTGACACACACCCATACAATGCGCACCACCCCTGATGTTTTTCTCACTCCTACTAGTGAATCCAATGTGACACACACCCATACAATGCGCACCACCCCGTGATGTTTTTCTCACTCCTACTAGTGAATACAATGTGACACACACCCATACAATGCGCACCACCCCGTGATGTTTTTCTCACTCCTACTAGTGAATCCAATGTGACACACACCCATACAATGCGCACCACCCCGTGATGTTTTTCTCACTCCTACTAGTGAATCCAATGTGACACACACCCATACAATGCGCACCACCCCGTGATGTTTTTCTCACTCGTACTAGTGAATCCAATGTGACACACACCCATACAATGCGCACCACCCCGTGATGTTTTTCTCACTCCTACTAGTGAATCCAATGTGACACACACCCATACAATGCGCACCACCCCGTGATGTTTTTCTCACTCCTACTAGTGAATCCAATGTGACACACACCCATACAATGCGCACCACCCCGTGATGTTTTTCTCACTCCTACTAGTGAATGTAATGTAACACACAACCATACAATGCGCACCACCCCGTGATGTTTTTCTCACTCCTACTAGTGAATCTAATGTAACACACAACCATACAATGCGCACCACCCCGTGATGTTTTTCTCACTCCTAGTAGTGAATCTAATGTGACACACACCCATACAATGCGCACCACCCCGTGATGTTTTTCTCACTCCTACTAGTGAATACAATGTGACACACACTCATACAATGCGCACCACCCCGTGATGTTTTTCTCACTCCTACTAGTGAATACAATGTGACACACACCCATACAATGCGCACCACCCCGTGATGTTTTTCTCACTCCTACTAGTGAATCCAATGTGACACACACCCATACAATGCGCACCACCCCGTGATGTTTTTCTCACTCCTACTAGTGAATCCAATGTGACACACACCCATACAATGCGCACCACCCCGTGATGTTTTTCTCACTCCTACTAGTGAATCCAATGTGACACACACCCATACAATGCGCACCACCCCGTGATGTTTTTCTCACTCCTACAAGTGAATCCAATGTGACACACACCCATACAATGCGCACCACCCCGTGATGTTTTTCTCACTCCTACTAGTGAATCCAATGTGACACACACCCATACAATGCGCACCACCCCGTGATGTTTTTCTCACTCCTACTAGTGAATCCAATGTGACACACACCCATACAATGCGCACCACCCCGTGATGTTTTTCTCACTCCTACTAGTGAATGTAATGTAACACACACCCATACAATGCGCACCACCCCGTGATGTTTTTCTCACTCCCACTAGTGAATCTAATGTAACACACACCCGTACAATGCGCACCACACCGTGATGTTTTTCTCACTCCCACTAGTGAATCTAATGTAACACACACCCATACAATGCGCACCACCCCGTGATGTTTTTCTCACTCCTACTAGTGAATCCAATGTGACACACACCCATACAATGCGCACCACCCCGTGATGTTTTTCTCACTCCTACTAGTGAATCTAATGTAACACACACCCATAAAATGCGCACCACGCCGTGATGTTTTTCTCACTCCTACTAGTGAATCCAATGTAACACACACCCATACAATGCGCACCACCCCGTGATGTTTTTCTCACTCCCACTAGTGAATCTAATGTAACACACACCCATACAATGCGCACCACCCCGTGATGTTTTTCTCACTCCCACTAGTGAATCTAATGTAACACACACCCGTACAATGCGCACCACACCGTGATGTTTTTCTCACTCCCACTAGTGAATCTAATGTAACGCACACCCATACAATGCGCACCACCCCGTGATGTTTTTCTCACTCCCACTAGTGAATCCAATGTGACACACACCCATACAATGCGCACCACCCCGTGATGTTTTTCTCACTCCTACTAGTGAATACAATGTGACACACACCCATACAATGCGCACCACCCCGTGATGTTTTTCTCACTCCTACTAGTGAATCCAATGTGACACACACCCATACAATGCGCACCACCCCGTGATGTTTTTCTCACTCCTACTAGTGAATCCAATGTGACACACACCCATACAATGCGCACCACCCCGTGATGTTTTTCTCACTCCTACTAGTGAATCCAATGTGACACACACCCATACAATGCGCACCACCCCGTGATGTTTTTCTCACTCCTACTAGTGAATCCAATGTGACACACACCCATACAATGCGCACCACCCCGTGATGTTTTTCTCACTCCTACTAGTGAATCCAATGTGACACACACCCATACAATGCGCACCACGCCGTGATGTTTTTCTCACTCCTACTAGTGAATGTAATGTAACACACACCCATACAATGCGCACCACCCCGTGATGTTTTTCTCACTCCTACTAGTGAATCTAATGTAACACACACCCATAAAATGCGCACCACGCCGTGATGTTTTTCTCACTCCTACTAGTGAATCCAATGTAACACACACCCATACAATGCGCACCACCCCGTGATGTTTTTCTCACTCCCACTAGTGAATCTAATGTAACACACACCCATACAATGCGCACCACCCCGTGATGTTTTTCTCACTCCCACTAGTGAATCTAATGTAACACACACCCGTACAATGCGCACCACACCGTGATGTTTTTCTCACTCCCACTAGTGAATCTAATGTAACACACACCCATACAATGCGCACCACCCCGTGATGTTTTTCTCACTCCCACTAGTGAATCCAATGTGACACACACCCATACAATGCGCACCACCCCGTGATGTTTTTCTCACTCCTACTAGTGAATCTAATGTAACACACACCCATAAAATGCGCACCACGCCGTGATGTTTTTCTCACTCCTACTAGTGAATCCAATGTAACACACACCCATACAATGCGCACCACCCCGTGATGTTTTTCTCACTCCCACTAGTGAATCTAATGTAACACACACCCATACAATGCGCACCACCCCGTGATGTTTTTCTCACTCCCACTAGTGAATCTAATGTAACACACACCCGTACAATGCGCACCACACCGTGATGTTTTTCTCACTCCCACTAGTGAATCTAATGTAACACACACCCATACAATGCGCACCACCCCGTGATGTTTTTCTCACTCCTACTAGTGAATCCAATGTGACACACACCCATACAATGCGCACCACCCCGTGATGTTTTTCTCACTCCTACTAGTGAATACAATGTGACACACACCCATACAATGCGCACCACCCCGTGATGTTTTTCTCACTCCTACTAGTGAATCCAATGTGACACACACCCATACAATGCGCACCACCCCGTGATGTTTTTCTCACTCCTACTAGTGAATCCAATGTGACACACACCCATACAATGCGCACCACCCCGTGATGTTTTTCTCACTCCTACTAGTGAATCCAATGTGACACACACCCATACAATGCGCACCACCCCGTGATGTTTTTCTCACTCCTACTAGTGAATCCAATGTGACACACACCCATACAATGCGCACCACCCCGTGATGTTTTTCTCACTCCTACTAGTGAATCCAATGTGACACACACCCATACAATGCGCACCACCCCGTGATGTTTTTCTCACTCCTACTAGTGAATCTAATGTGACACACACCCATACAATGCGCACCACCCCGTGATGTTTTTCTCACTCCTACTAGTGAATGTAATGTAACACACAACCATACAATGCGCACCACCCCGTGATGTTTTTCTCACTCCTACTAGTGAATCTAATGTAACACACAACCATACAATGCGCACCACCCCGTGATGTTTTTCTCACTCCTAGTAGTGAATCTAATGTGACACACACCCATACAATGCGCACCACCCCGTGATGTTTTTCTCACTCCTACTAGTGAATACAATGTGACACACACCCATACAATGCGCACCAACCCGTGATGTTTTTCTCACTCCTACTAGTGAATCCAATGTGACACACAACCATACAATGCGCAAAACCCCGTGATGTTTTTCTCACTCCCACTAGTGAATCTAATGTAACACACACCCATACAATGCGCACCACCCCGTGATGTATTTCTCACTCCCACTAGTGAATCTAATGTAACACACACCCATACAATGCGCACCACCCCGTGATGTTTTTCTCACTCCCACTAGTGAATCTAATGTAACACACACCCATACAATGCGCACCACCCCGTGATGTTTTTCTCACTCCCACTAGTGAATCTAATGTGACACACACCCATACAATGCGCACCTCCCCGTGATGTTTTTCTCACCCCTACTAGTGAATCTAATGTGACACACACCCATACAATGCGCACCACCCCGTGATGTTTTTCTCACTCCTACTAGTGAATCCAATGTGACACACACCCATACAATGCGTACCACCCCGTGATGTTTTTCTCACTCCTACTAGTGAATACAATGTGACACACACCCATACAATGCGCACCACCCCGTGATGTTTTTCTCACTCCTACTAGTGAATCCAATGTGACACACACCCATACAATGCGCACCACCCCGTGATGTTTTTCTCACTCCTACTAGTGAATCCAATGTGACACACACCCATACAATGCGCACCACCCCGTGATGTTTTTCTCACTCCTACTAGTGAATCCAATGTGACACACACCCATACAATGCGCACCACCCCGTGATGTTTTTCTCACTCCTACTAGTGAATCCAATGTGACACACACCCATACAATGCGCACCACCCCGTGATGTTTTTCTCACTCCTACTAGTGAATCCAATGTGACACACACCCATACAATGCGCACCACCCCGTGATGTTTTTCTCACTCCTACTAGTGAATCTAATGTGACACACACCCATACAATGCGCACCACCCCGTGATGTTTTTCTCACTCCTACTAGTGGATGTAATGTAACACACAACCATACAATGCGCACCACCCCGTGATGTTTTTCTCACTCCTACTAGTGAATCTAATGTAACACACAACCATACAATGCGCACCACCCCGTGATGTTTTTCTCACTCCTAGTAGTGAATCTAATGTGACACACACCCATACAATGCGCACCACCCCGTGATGTTTTTCTCACTCCTACTAGTGAATACAATGTGACACACACCCATACAATGCGCACCACCCCGTGATGTATTTCTCACTCCTACTAGTGAATCTAATGTAACACACACCCATACAATGCGCACCACCCGGTGATGTTTTTCTCACTCCTACTAGTGAATCTAATGTAACACACAACCATACAATGCGCACCACCCCGTGATGTTTTTCTCACTCCTACTAGTGAATCTAATGTAACACACACCCATACAATGTGCACCACCCCGTGATGTTTTTCTAACTCCTACTAGTGAATCTAATGTAACACACACCCATACAATGCGCACCACCCCGTGACGTTTTTCTCACTCTTACTAGTGAATCTAATGTAACACACACCCATACAATGCGCACCACCCCGTGATGTATTTCTCACTCCCACTAGTGAATCTAATGTAACACACACCCATACAATGCGCACCACCCCTTGATGTTTTTCTCACTCCTACTAGTGAATCTAATGTAACACACACCCATACAATGCGCACCACCCCGTGATGTTTTTCTCACTCCCACTAGTGAATCTAATGTAACACACACCCATACAATGCGCACCACCCCGTGATGTTTTTCTCACTCCCACTAGTGAATCTAATGTAACACACACCCATACAATGCGCACCACCCCGTGATGTTTTTCTCACTCCCACTAGTGAATCTAATGTAACACACACCCATACAATGCGCACCACCCCGTGATGTATTTCTCACTCCCACTAGTGAATCTAATGTAACACACACCCATACAATGCGCACCACCCCGTGATGTTTTTCTCACTCCCACTAGTGAATCTAATGTAACACACAACCATACAATGCGCACCACCCCGTGATGTTTTTCTCACTCCTACTAGTGAATCCAATGTGACACACACCCATACAATGCGCACCACCCCGTGATGTTTTTCTCACTCCTACTAGTGAATCCAATGTGACACACACCCATACAATGCGCACCACCCCGTGATGTTTTTCTCACTCCTACTAGTGAATCCAATGTGACACACACCCATACAATGCGCACCACCCCGTGATGTTTTTCTCACTCCTACTAGTGAATCCAATGTGACACACACCCATACAATGCGCACCACCCCGTGATGTTTTTCTCACTCCTACTAGTGAATGTAATGTAACACACACCCATACAATGCGCACCACCCCGTGATGTTTTTCTCACTCCTACTAGTGAATCTAATGTAACACACACCCATACAATGCGCACCTCCCCGTGATGTTTTCTCACTCCTACTAGTAAATGTAATGTAACACACACCCATACAATGCGCACCCCCCCGTGATGTTTTTCTCACTCCTACTAGTGAATCTAATGTAACACACACCCATACAATGCGCACCACCCCGTGATGTTTTTCTCACTCCTACTAGTGAATCTAATGTAACACACACCCATACAATGCGCACCACCCCGTGATGTTTTTCTCACTCCTACTAGTGAATCTAATGTAACACACACCCATACAATGCGCACCACCCCTTGATGTTTTTCTCACTCCTACTAGTGAATCTAATGTAACAGACACCCATACAATGCGCACCACCCGTGATGTTTTTCTCACTCCCACTAGTGAATCTAATGTAACACACACCCATACAATGCGCACCTCCCCGTGATGTTTTTCTCACTCCTACTAGTGAATCTAATGTGACAAACACCCATACAATGCGCACCACCCCGTGATGTTTTTCTCACTCCTACTAGTGAATCCAATGTGACACACACCCATACAATGCGCACCACCCCGTGATGTTTTTCTCACTCCTACTAGTGAATCCAATGTGACACACACCCATAAAATGCGCACCACCCCGTGATGTTTTTCTCACTCCTACTAGTGAATCTAATGTGACACACACCCATACAATGCGCACCACCCCGTGATGTTTTTCTCACTCCTACTAGTGAATGTAATGTGACACACACCCATACAATGCGCACCACCCTGTGATGTTTTTCTCACTCCTACTAGTGAATGTAATGTAACACACACCCATACAATGCGCACCACCCCGTGATGTTTTTCTCACACCTACTAGTGAATCTAATGTAACACACACCCATACAATGCGCACCACCCCGTGATGTTTTTCTCACTCCTACTATTGAATCTAATGTAACACACACCCATACAATGCGCACCACCCCGTGATGTTTTTCTCACTCCTACTAGTGAATCCAATGTAACACACACCCATACAATGCGCACCACCCCGTGATGTTTTTCTCACTCCTACTAGTGAATCTAATGTAACACACACCCATACAATTCGCACCACCCCGTGATGTTTTTCTCACTCCCACTAGTGAATCTAATGTAACACACACCCATACAATGCGCACCACCCCGTGATGTTTTTCTCACTCCCACTAGTGAATCTAATGTAACACACACCCATACAATGCGCACCACCCCGTGATGTTTTTCTCACTCCCACTAGTGAATCTAATGTAACACACACCCATACAATGCGCACCACCCCGTGATGTTTTTCTCACTCCTACTAGCGAATCTAATGTGACACACACCCATACAATGCGCACCTCCCCGTGATGTTTTTCTCACTCCTACTAGTGAATCCAATGTGACACACACCCATACAATGCGCACCACCCCGTGATGTTTTTCTCACTCCTAGTAGTGAATCTAATGTGACACACACCCATACAATGCGCACCACCCCGTGATGTTTTTCTCACTCCTACTAGTGAATACAATGTGACACACACCCATACAATGCGCACCACCCCGTGATGTATTTCTCACTCCTACTAGTGAATCTAATGTAACACACACCCATACAATGCGCACCACCCGGTGATGTTTTTCTCACTCCTACTAGTGAATCTAATGTAACACACAACCATACAATGCGCACCACCCCGTGATGTTTTTCTCACTCCTACTAGTGAATCTAATGTAACACACACCCATACAATGTGCACCACCCCGTGATGTTTTTCTAACTCCTACTAGTGAATCTAATGTAACACACACCCATACAATGCGCACCACCCCGTGACGTTTTTCTCACTCTTACTAGTGAATCTAATGTAATACACACCCATACAATGCGCACCACCCCGTGATGTATTTCTCACTCCCACTAGTGAATCTAATGTAACACACACCCATACAATGCGCACCACCCCTTGATGTTTTTCTCACTCCTACTAGTGAATCTAATGTAACACACACCCATACAATGCGCACCACCCCGTGATGTTTTTCTCACTCCCACTAGTGAATCTAATGTAACACACACCCATACAATGCGCACCACCCCGTGATGTTTTTCTCACTCCCACTAGTGAATCTAATGTAACACACACCCATACAATGCGCACCACCCCGTGATGTTTTTCTCACTCCCACTAGTGAATCTAATGTAACACACACCCATACAATGCGCACCACCCCGTGATGTATTTCTCACTCCCACTAGTGAATCTAATGTAACACACACCCATACAATGCGCACCACCCCGTGATGTTTTTCTCACTCCCACTAGTGAATCTAATGTAACACACAACCATACAATGCGCACCACCCCGTGATGTTTTTCTCACTCCTACTAGTGAATCCAATGTGACACACACCCATACAATGCGCACCACCCCGTGATGTTTTTCTCACTCCTACTAGTGAATCCAATGTGACACACACCCATACAATGCGCACCACCCCGTGATGTTTTTCTCACTCCTACTAGTGAATCCAATGTGACACACACCCATACAATGCGCACCACCCCGTGATGTTTTTCTCACTCCTACTAGTGAATCCAATGTGACACACACCCATACAATGCGCACCACCCCGTGATGTTTTTCTCACTCCTACTAGTGAATGTAATGTAACACACACCCATACAATGCGCACCACCCCGTGATGTTTTTCTCACTCCTACTAGTGAATCTAATGTAACACACACCCATACAATGCGCACCTCCCCGTGATGTTTTTCTCACTCCTACTAGTAAATGTAATGTAACACACACCCATACAATGCGCACCCCCCCGTGATGTTTTTCTCACTCCTACTAGTGAATCTAATGTAACACACACCCATACAATGCGCACCACCCCGTGATGTTTTTCTCACTCCTACTAGTGAATCTAATGTAACACACACCCATACAATGCGCACCACCCCGTGATGTTTTTCTCACTCCTACTAGTGAATCTAATGTAACACACACCCATACAATGCGCACCACCCCTTGATGTTTTTCTCACTCCTACTAGTGAATCTAATGTAACAGACACCCATACAATGCGCACCACCCCGTGATGTTTTTCTCACTCCCACTAGTGAATCTAATGTAACACACACCCATACAATGCGCACCTCCCCGTGATGTTTTTCTCACTCCTACTAGTGAATCTAATGTGACAAACACCCATACAATGCGCACCACCCCGTGATGTTTTTCTCACTCCTACTAGTGAATCCAATGTGACACACACCCATACAATGCGCACCACCCCGTGATGTTTTTCTCACTCCTACTAGTGAATCCAATGTGACACACACCCATAAAATGCGCACCACCCCGTGATGTTTTTCTCACTCCTACTAGTGAATCTAATGTGACACACACCCATACAATGCGCACCACCCCGTGATGTTTTTCTCACTCCTACTAGTGAATGTAATGTGACACACACCCATACAATGCGCACCACCCTGTGATGTTTTTCTCACTCCTACTAGTGAATGTAATGTAACACACACCCATACAATGCGCACCACCCCGTGATGTTTTTCTCACACCTACTAGTGAATCTAATGTAACACACACCCATACAATGCGCACCACCCCGTGATGTTTTTCTCACTCCTACTATTGAATCTAATGTAACACACACCCATACAATGCGCACCACCCCGTGATGTTTTTCTCACTCCTACTAGTGAATCCAATGTAACACACACCCATACAATGCGCACCACCCCGTGATGTTTTTCTCACTCCTACTAGTGAATCTAATGTAACACACACCCATACAATTCGCACCACCCCGTGATGTTTTTCTCACTCCCACTAGTGAATCTAATGTAACACACACCCATACAATGCGCACCACCCCGTGATGTTTTTCTCACTCCCACTAGTGAATCTAATGTAACACACACCCATACAATGCGCACCACCCCGTGATGTTTTTCTCACTCCCACTAGTGAATCTAATGTAACACACACCCATACAATGCGCACCACCCCGTGATGTTTTTCTCACTCCTACTAGCGAATCTAATGTGACACACACCCATACAATGCGCACCTCCCCGTGATGTTTTTCTCACCCCTACTAGTGAATCTAATGTGACACACACCCATACAATGCGCACCACCCCGTGATGTTTTTCTCACTCCTACTAGTGAATCCAATGTGACACACATCCATACAATGCGCACCACACCGTGATGTTTTTCTCACTCCTACTAGTGAATCCAATGTGACACACACCCATACAATGCGCACCACACCGTGATGTTTTTCTCACTCCCACTAGTGAATCTAATGTGACACACACCCATACAATGCGCACCACCCCGTGATGTTTTTCTCACTCCTACTAGTGAATCCAATGTAACACACACCCATACAATGCGCACCACCCCGTGATGTTTTTCTCACTCCTACTAGTGAATCTAATGTAACACACACCCATACAATTCGCACCACCCCGTGATGTTTTTCTCACTCCCACTAGTGAATCTAATGTAACACACACCCATACAATGCGCACCACCCCGTGATGTTTTTCTCACTCCCACTAGTGAATCTAATGTAACACACACCCATACAATGCGCACCACACCGTGATGTTTTTCTCACTCCCACTAGTGAATCTAATGTGACACACACCCATACAATGCGCACCACCCCGTGATGTTTTTCTCACTCCCACTAGTGAATCTAATGTGACACACACCCATACAATGCGCACCTCCCCGTGATGTTTTTCTCACCCCTACTAGTGAATCTAATGTGACACACACCCATACAATGCGCACCACCCCGTGATGTTTTTCTCACTCCTACTAGTGAATCCAATGTGACACACACCCATACAATGCGCACCACCCCGTGATGTTTTTCTCACTCCTACTAGTGAATACAATGTGACACACACCCATACAATGCGCACCACCCCGTGATGTTTTTCTCACTCCTACTAGTGAATACAATGTGACACACACCCATACAATGCGCACCACCCCGTGATGATTTTCTCACTCCCACTAGTGAATCTAATGTAACACACACCCATACAATGCGCACCACACCGTGATGTTTTTCTCACTCCCACTAGTGAATCTAATGTAACACACACCCATACAATGCGCACCACACCGTGATGTTTTTCTCACTCCCACTAGTGAATCTAATGTAACAGACACCCATACAATGCGCACCACCCCGTGATGTTTTTCTCACTCCCACTAGTGAATCTAATGTGACACACACCCATACAATGCGCACCTCCCCGTGATGTTTTTCTCACCCCTACTAGTGAATCTAATGTGACACACACCCATACAATGCGCACCACCCCGTGATGTTTTTCTCACTCCTACTAGTGAATCCAATGTGACACACACCCATACAATGCGCACCACCCCGTGATGTTTTTCTCACTCCTACTAGTGAATCCAATGTGACACACACCCATACAATGCGCACCACCCCGTGATGTTTTTCTCACTCCTACTAGTGAATACAATGTGACACACACCCATACAATGCGCACCACCCCGTGATGTTTTTCTCACTCCTACTAGTGAATCCAATGTGACACACACCCATACAATGCGCACCACCCCGTGATGTTTTTCTCACTCCTACTAGTGAATCCAATGTGACACACACCCATACAATGCGCACCACCCCGTGATGTTTTTCTCACTCCTACTAGTGAATGTAATGTAACACACACCCATACAATGCGCACCACCCCGTGATGTTTTTCTCACTCCTACTAGTGAATCTAATGTAACACACACCCATACAATGCGCACCTCCCCGTGATGTTTTTCTCACTCCTACTAGTGAATGTAATGTAACACACACCCATACAATGCGCACCCCCCCGTGATGTTTTTCTCACTCCTACTAGTGAATCTAATGTAACACACACCCATACAATGCGCACCACCCCGTGATGTTTTTCTCACTCCTACTAGTGAATCTAATGTAACACACACCCATACAATGCGCACCACCCCGTGATGTTTTTCTCACTCCTACTAGTGAATCTAATGTAACACACACCCATACAATGCGCACCACCCCTTGATGTTTTTCTCACTCCTACTAGTGAATCTAATGTAACACACACCCATACAATGCGCACCACCCCGTGATGTTTTTCTCACTCCCACTAGTGAATCTAATGTAACACACACCCATACAATGCGCACCTCCCCGTGATGTTTTTCTCACTCCTACTAGTGAATCTAATGTGACAAACACCCATACAATGCGCACCACCCCGTGATGTTTTTCTCACTCCTACTAGTGAATCCAATGTGACACACACCCATACAATGCGCACCACCCCGTGATGTTTTTCTCACTCCTACTAGTGAATCCAATGTGACACACACCCATAAAATGCGCACCACCCCGTGATGTTTTTCTCACTCCTACTAGTGAATCTAATGTGACACACACCCATACAATGCGCACCACCCCGTGATGTTTTTCTCACTCCTACTAGTGAATGTAATGTGACACACACCCATACAATGCGCACCACCCTGTGATGTTTTTCTCACTCCTACTAGTGAATGTAATGTAACACACACCCATACAATGCGCACCACCCCGTGATGTTTTTCTCACACCTACTAGTGAATCTAATGGAACACACACCCATACAATGCGCACCACCCCGTGATGTTTTTCTCACTCCTACTATTGAATCTAATGTAACACACACCCATAAAATGCGCACCACCCCGTGATGTTTTTCTCACTCCTACTAGTGAATCCAATGTAACACACACCCATACAATGCGCACCACCCCGTGATGTTTTTCTCACTCCTACTAGTGAATCTAATGTAACACACACCCATACAATTCGCACCACCCCGTGATGTTTTTCTCACTCCCACTAGTGAATCTAATGTAACACACACCCATACAATGCGCACCACCCCGTGATGTTTTTCTCACTCCCACTAGTGAATCTAATGTAACACACACCCATACAATGCGCACCACCCCGTGATGTTTTTCTCACTCCCACTAGTGAATCTAATGTAACACACACCCATACAATGCGCACCACCCCGTGATGTTTTTCTCACTCCTACTAGCGAATCTAATGTGACACACACCCATACAATGCGCACCTCCCCGTGATGTTTTTCTCACTCCTACTAGTGAATCCAATGTGACACACACCCATACAATGCGCACCACCCCGTGATGTTTTTCTCACTCCTAGTAGTGAATCTAATGTGACACACACCCATACAATGCGCACCACCCCGTGATGTTTTTCTCACTCCTACTAGTGAATACAATGTGACACACACCCATACAATGCGCACCACCCCGTGATGTATTTCTCACTCCTACTAGTGAATCTAATGTAACACACACCCATACAATGCGCACCACCCGGTG
This sequence comes from Cavia porcellus, assembly GCF_034190915.1. Lineage (NCBI taxonomy): Eukaryota > Metazoa > Chordata > Mammalia > Rodentia > Caviidae > Cavia > Cavia porcellus. The sequence continues at coordinate 428,114 of NW_026947629.1, forward strand.
ATGTTTTTCTCACTCCTACTAGTGAATCTAATGTAACACACAACCATACAATGCGCACCACCCCGTGATGTTTTTCTCACTCCTACTAGTGAATCTAATGTAACACACACCCATACAATGTGCACCACCCCGTGATGTTTTTCTAACTCCTACTAGTGAATCTAATGTAACACACACCCATACAATGCGCACCACCCCGTGACGTTTTTCTCACTCTTACTAGTGAATCTAATGTAACACACACCCATACAATGCGCACCACCCCGTGATGTATTTCTCACTCCCACTAGTGAATCTAATGTAACACACACCCATACAATGCGCACCACCCCTTGATGTTTTTCTCACTCCTACTAGTGAATCTAATGTAACACACACCCATACAATGCGCACCACCCCGTGATGTTTTTCTCACTCCCACTAGTGAATCTAATGTAACACACACCCATACAATGCGCACCACCCCGTGATGTTTTTCTCACTCCCACTAGTGAATCTAATGTAACACACACCCATACAATGCGCACCACCCCGTGATGTTTTTCTCACTCCCACTAGTGAATCTAATGTAACACACACCCATACAATGCGCACCACCCCGTGATGTATTTCTCACTCCCACTAGTGAATCTAATGTAACACACACCCATACAATGCGCACCACCCCGTGATGTTTTTCTCACTCCCACTAGTGAATCTAATGTAACACACAACCATACAATGCGCACCACCCCGTGATGTTTTTCTCACTCCTACTAGTGAATCCAATGTGACACACACCCATACAATGCGCACCACCCCGTGATGTTTTTCTCACTCCTACTAGTGAATCCAATGTGACACACACCCATACAATGCGCACCACCCCGTGATGTTTTTCTCACTCCTACTAGTGAATCCAATGTGACACACACCCATACAATGCGCACCACCCCGTGATGTTTTTCTCACTCCTACTAGTGAATCCAATGTGACACACACCCATACAATGCGCACCACCCCGTGATGTTTTTCTCACTCCTACTAGTGAATGTAATGTAACACACACCCATACAATGCGCACCACCCCGTGATGTTTTTCTCACTCCTACTAGTGAATCTAATGTAACACACACCCATACAATGCGCACCTCCCCGTGATGTTTTTCTCACTCCTACTAGTAAATGTAATGTAACACACACCCATACAATGCGCACCCCCCCGTGATGTTTTTCTCACTCCTACTAGTGAATCTAATGTAACACACACCCATACAATGCGCACCACCCCGTGATGTTTTTCTCACTCCTACTAGTGAATCTAATGTAACACACACCCATACAATGCGCACCACCCCGTGATGTTTTTCTCACTCCTACTAGTGAATCTAATGTAACACACACCCATACAATGCGCACCACCCCTTGATGTTTTTCTCACTCCTACTAGTGAATCTAATGTAACAGACACCCATACAATGCGCACCACCCCGTGATGTTTTTCTCACTCCCACTAGTGAATCTAATGTAACACACACCCATACAATGCGCACCTCCCCGTGATGTTTTTCTCACTCCTACTAGTGAATCTAATGTGACAAACACCCATACAATGCGCACCACCCCGTGATGTTTTTCTCACTCCTACTAGTGAATCCAATGTGACACACACCCATACAATGCGCACCACCCCGTGATGTTTTTCTCACTCCTACTAGTGAATCCAATGTGACACACACCCATAAAATGCGCACCACCCCGTGATGTTTTTCTCACTCCTACTAGTGAATCTAATGTGACACACACCCATACAATGCGCACCACCCCGTGATGTTTTTCTCACTCCTACTAGTGAATGTAATGTGACACACACCCATACAATGCGCACCACCCTGTGATGTTTTTCTCACTCCTACTAGTGAATGTAATGTAACACACACCCATACAATGCGCACCACCCCGTGATGTTTTTCTCACACCTACTAGTGAATCTAATGTAACACACACCCATACAATGCGCACCACCCCGTGATGTTTTTCTCACTCCTACTATTGAATCTAATGTAACACACACCCATACAATGCGCACCACCCCGTGATGTTTTTCTCACTCCTACTAGTGAATCCAATGTAACACACACCCATACAATGCGCACCACCCCGTGATGTTTTTCTCACTCCTACTAGTGAATCTAATGTAACACACACCCATACAATTCGCACCACCCCGTGATGTTTTTCTCACTCCCACTAGTGAATCTAATGTAACACACACCCATACAATGCGCACCACCCCGTGATGTTTTTCTCACTCCCACTAGTGAATCTAATGTAACACACACCCATACAATGCGCACCACCCCGTGATGTTTTTCTCACTCCCACTAGTGAATCTAATGTAACACACACCCATACAATGCGCACCACCCCGTGATGTTTTTCTCACTCCTACTAGCGAATCTAATGTGACACACACCCATACAATGCGCACCTCCCCGTGATGTTTTTCTCACCCCTACTAGTGAATCTAATGTGACACACACCCATACAATGCGCACCACCCCGTGATGTTTTTCTCACTCCTACTAGTGAATCCAATGTGACACACATCCATACAATGCGCACCACACCGTGATGTTTTTCTCACTCCTACTAGTGAATCCAATGTGACACACACCCATACAATGCGCACCACACCGTGATGTTTTTCTCACTCCCACTAGTGAATCTAATGTGACACACACCCATACAATGCGCACCACCCCGTGATGTTTTTCTCACTCCTACTAGTGAATCTAATGTAACACACACCCATACAATGCGCACCACCCCGTGATGTTTTTCTCACTCCTACTAGTGAATCTAATGTAACACACACCCATACAATGCGCACCACCCCTTGATGTTTTTCTCACTCCTACTAGTGAATCTAATGTAACAGACACCCATACAATGCGCACCACCCCGTGATGTTTTTCTCACTCCCACTAGTGAATCTAATGTAACACACACCCATACAATGCGCACCTCCCCGTGATGTTTTTCTCACTCCTACTAGTGAATCTAATGTGACAAACACCCATACAATGCGCACCACCCCGTGATGTTTTTCTCACTCCTACTAGTGAATCCAATGTGACACACACCCATACAATGCGCACCACCCCGTGATGTTTTTCTCACTCCTACTAGTGAATCCAATGTGACACACACCCATAAAATGCGCACCACCCCGTGATGTTTTTCTCACTCCTACTAGTGAATCTAATGTGACACACACCCATACAATGCGCACCACCCCGTGATGTTTTTCTCACTCCTACTAGTGAATGTAATGTGACACACACCCATACAATGCGCACCACCCTGTGATGTTTTTCTCACTCCTACTAGTGAATGTAATGTAACACACACCCATACAATGCGCACCACCCCGTGATGTTTTTCTCACACCTACTAGTGAATCTAATGTAACACACACCCATACAATGCGCACCACCCCGTGATGTTTTTCTCACTCCTACTATTGAATCTAATGTAACACACACCCATACAATGCGCACCACCCCGTGATGTTTTTCTCACTCCTACTAGTGAATCCAATGTAACACACACCCATACAATGCGCACCACCCCGTGATGTTTTTCTCACTCCTACTAGTGAATCTAATGTAACACACACCCATACAATTCGCACCACCCCGTGATGTTTTTCTCACTCCCACTAGTGAATCTAATGTAACACACACCCATACAATGCGCACCACCCCGTGATGTTTTTCTCACTCCCACTAGTGAATCTAATGTAACACACACCCATACAATGCGCACCACCCCGTGATGTTTTTCTCACTCCCACTAGTGAATCTAATGTAACACACACCCATACAATGCGCACCACCCCGTGATGTTTTTCTCACTCCTACTAGCGAATCTAATGTGACACACACCCATACAATGCGCACCTCCCCGTGATGTTTTTCTCACCCCTACTAGTGAATCTAATGTGACACACACCCATACAATGCGCACCACCCCGTGATGTTTTTCTCACTCCTACTAGTGAATCCAATGTGACACACATCCATACAATGCGCACCACACCGTGATGTTTTTCTCACTCCTACTAGTGAATCCAATGTGACACACACCCATACAATGCGCACCACACCGTGATGTTTTTCTCACTCCCACTAGTGAATCTAATGTGACACACACCCATACAATGCGCACCACCCCGTGATGTTTTTCTCACTCCTACTAGTGAATCCAATGTAACACACACCCATACAATGCGCACCACCCCGTGATGTTTTTCTCACTCCTACTAGTGAATCTAATGTAACACACACCCATACAATTCGCACCACCCCGTGATGTTTTTCTCACTCCCACTAGTGAATCTAATGTAACACACACCCATACAATGCGCACCACCCCGTGATGTTTTTCTCACTCCCACTAGTGAATCTAATGTAACACACACCCATACAATGCGCACCACACCGTGATGTTTTTCTCACTCCCACTAGTGAATCTAATGTGACACACACCCATACAATGCGCACCACCCCGTGATGTTTTTCTCACTCCCACTAGTGAATCTAATGTGACACACACCCATACAATGCGCACCTCCCCGTGATGTTTTTCTCACCCCTACTAGTGAATCTAATGTGACACACACCCATACAATGCGCACCACCCCGTGATGTTTTTCTCACTCCTACTAGTGAATCCAATGTGACACACACCCATACAATGCGCACCACCCCGTGATGTTTTTCTCACTCCTACTAGTGAATACAATGTGACACACACCCATACAATGCGCACCACCCCGTGATGTTTTTCTCACTCCTACTAGTGAATACAATGTGACACACACCCATACAATGCGCACCACCCCGTGATGATTTTCTCACTCCCACTAGTGAATCTAATGTAACACACACCCATACAATGCGCACCACACCGTGATGTTTTTCTCACTCCCACTAGTGAATCTAATGTAACACACACCCATACAATGCGCACCACACCGTGATGTTTTTCTCACTCCCACTAGTGAATCTAATGTAACAGACACCCATACAATGCGCACCACCCCGTGATGTTTTTCTCACTCCCACTAGTGAATCTAATGTGACACACACCCATACAATGCGCACCTCCCCGTGATGTTTTTCTCACCCCTACTAGTGAATCTAATGTGACACACACCCATACAATGCGCACCACCCCGTGATGTTTTTCTCACTCCTACTAGTGAATCCAATGTGACACACACCCATACAATGCGCACCACCCCGTGATGTTTTTCTCACTCCTACTAGTGAATCCAATGTGACACACACCCATACAATGCGCACCACCCCGTGATGTTTTTCTCACTCCTACTAGTGAATACAATGTGACACACACCCATACAATGCGCACCACCCCGTGATGTTTTTCTCACTCCTACTAGTGAATCCAATGTGACACACACCCATACAATGCGCACCACCCCGTGATGTTTTTCTCACTCCTACTAGTGAATCCAATGTGACACACACCCATACAATGCGCACCACCCCGTGATGTTTTTCTCACTCCTACTAGTGAATGTAATGTAACACACACCCATACAATGCGCACCACCCCGTGATGTTTTTCTCACTCCTACTAGTGAATCTAATGTAACACACACCCATACAATGCGCACCTCCCCGTGATGTTTTTCTCACTCCTACTAGTGAATGTAATGTAACACACACCCATACAATGCGCACCCCCCCGTGATGTTTTTCTCACTCCTACTAGTGAATCTAATGTAACACACACCCATACAATGCGCACCACCCCGTGATGTTTTTCTCACTCCTACTAGTGAATCTAATGTAACACACACCCATACAATGCGCACCACCCCGTGATGTTTTTCTCACTCCTACTAGTGAATCTAATGTAACACACACCCATACAATGCGCACCACCCCTTGATGTTTTTCTCACTCCTACTAGTGAATCTAATGTAACACACACCCATACAATGCGCACCACCCCGTGATGTTTTTCTCACTCCCACTAGTGAATCTAATGTAACACACACCCATACAATGCGCACCTCCCCGTGATGTTTTTCTCACTCCTACTAGTGAATCTAATGTGACAAACACCCATACAATGCGCACCACCCCGTGATGTTTTTCTCACTCCTACTAGTGAATCCAATGTGACACACACCCATACAATGCGCACCACCCCGTGATGTTTTTCTCACTCCTACTAGTGAATCCAATGTGACACACACCCATAAAATGCGCACCACCCCGTGATGTTTTTCTCACTCCTACTAGTGAATCTAATGTGACACACACCCATACAATGCGCACCACCCCGTGATGTTTTTCTCACTCCTACTAGTGAATGTAATGTGACACACACCCATACAATGCGCACCACCCTGTGATGTTTTTCTCACTCCTACTAGTGAATGTAATGTAACACACACCCATACAATGCGCACCACCCCGTGATGTTTTTCTCACACCTACTAGTGAATCTAATGGAACACACACCCATACAATGCGCACCACCCCGTGATGTTTTTCTCACTCCTACTATTGAATCTAATGTAACACACACCCATAAAATGCGCACCACCCCGTGATGTTTTTCTCACTCCTACTAGTGAATCCAATGTAACACACACCCATACAATGCGCACCACCCCGTGATGTTTTTCTCACTCCTACTAGTGAATCTAATGTAACACACACCCATACAATTCGCACCACCCCGTGATGTTTTTCTCACTCCCACTAGTGAATCTAATGTAACAGACACCCATACAATGCGCACCACCCCGTGATGTTTTTCTCACTCCCACTAGTGAATCTAATGTGACACACACCCATACAATGCGCACCTCCCCGTGATGTTTTTCTCACCCCTACTAGTGAATCTAATGTGACACACACCCATACAATGCGCACCACCCCGTGATGTTTTTCTCACTCCTACTAGTGAATCCAATGTGACACACATCCATACAATGCGCACCACACCGTGATGTTTTTCTCACTCCTACTAGTGAATCCAATGTGACACACACCCATACAATGCGCACCACACCGTGATGTTTTTCTCACTCCCACTAGTGAATCTAATGTGACACACACCCATACAATGCGCACCACCCCGTGATGTTTTTCTCACTCCTACTAGTGAATCCAATGTAACACACACCCATACAATGCGCACCACCCCGTGATGTTTTTCTCACTCCTACTTGTGAATCTAATGTAACACACACCCATACAATTCGCACCACCCCGTGATGTTTTTCTCACTCCCACTAGTGAATCTAATGTAACACACACCCATACAATGCGCACCACCCCGTGATGTTTTTCTCACGCCCACTAGTGAATCTAATGTAACACACACCCATACAATGCGCACCACCCCGTGATGTTTTTCTCACTCCCACTAGTGAATCTAATGTAACACACACCCGTACAATGCGCACCACACCGTGATGTTTTTCTCACTCCCACTAGTGAATCTAATGTAACACACACCCATACAATGCGCACCACCCCTGATGTTTTTCTCACTCCTACTAGTGAATCCAATGTGACACACACCCATACAATGCGCACCACCCCGTGATGTTTTTCTCACTCCTACTAGTGAATACAATGTGACACACACCCATACAATGCGCACCACCCCGTGATGTTTTTCTCACTCCTACTAGTGAATCCAATGTGACACACACCCATACAATGCGCACCAGCCCGTGATGTTTTTCTCACTCCTACTAGTGAATCCAATGTGACACACACCCATACAATGCGCACCACCCCGTGATGTTTTTCTCACTCCTACTAGTGAATCCAATGTGACACACACCCATACAATGCGCACCACCCCGTGATGTTTTTCTCACTCGTACTAGTGAATCCAATGTGACACACACCCATACAATGCGCACCACCCCGTGATGTTTTTCTCACTCCTACTAGTGAATCCAATGTGACACACACCCATACAATGCGCACCACCCCGTGATGTTTTTCTCACTCCTACTAGTGAATCTAATGTGACACACACCCATACAATGCGCACCACCCCGTGATGTTTTTCTCACTCCTACTAGTGAATGTAATGTAACACACAACCATACAATGCGCACCACCCCGTGATGTTTTTCTCACTCCTACTAGTGAATCTAATGTAACACACAACCATACAATGCGCACCACCCCGTGATGTTTTTCTCACTCCTAGTAGTGAATCTAATGTGACACACACCCATACAATGCGCACCACCCCGTGATGTTTTTCTCACTCCTACTAGTGAATACAATGTGACACACACCCATACAATGCGCACCACCCCGTGATGTTTTTCTCACTCCTACTAGTGAATACAATGTGACACACACCCATACAATGCGCACCACCCCGTGATGTTTTTCTCACTCCTACTAGTGAATCCAATGTGACACACACCCATACAATGCGCACCACCCCGTGATGTTTTTCTCACTCCTACTAGTGAATCCAATGTGACACACACCCATACAATGCGCACCACCCCGTGATGTTTTTCTCACTCCTACTAGTGAATCCAATGTGACACACACCCATACAATGCGCACCACCCCGTGATGTTTTTCTCACTCCTACTAGTGAATCCAATGTGACACACACCCATACAATGCGCACCACCCCGTGATGTTTTTCTCACTCCTACTAGTGAATCCAATGTGACACACACCCATACAATGCGCACCACCCCGTGATGTTTTTCTCACTCCTACTAGTGAATCTAATGTGACACACACCCATACAATGCGCACCACCCCGTGATGTTTTTCTCACTCCTACTAGTGAATGTAATGTAACACACACCCATACAATGCGCACCACCCCGTGATGTTTTTCTCACTCCCACTAGTGAATCTAATGTAACACACACCCGTACAATGCGCACCACACCGTGATGTTTTTCTCACTCCCACTAGTGAATCTAATGTAACACACACCCATACAATGCGCACCACCCCGTGATGTTTTTCTCACTCCTACTAGTGAATCCAATGTGACACACACCCATACAATGCGCACCACCCCGTGATGTTTTTCTCACTCCTACTAGTGAATCTAATGTAACACACACCCATAAAATGCGCACCACGCCGTGATGTTTTTCTCACTCCTACTAGTGAATCCAATGTAACACACACCCATACAATGCGCACCACCCCGTGATGTTTTTCTCACTCCCACTAGTGAATCTAATGTAACACACACCCATACAATGCGCACCACCCCGTGATGTTTTTCTCACTCCCACTAGTGAATCTAATGTAACACACACCCGTACAATGCGCACCACACCGTGATGTTTTTCTCACTCCCACTAGTGAATCTAATGTAACACACACCCATACAATGCGCACCACCCCGTGATGTTTTTCTCACTCCTACTAGTGAATCCAATGTGACACACACCCATACAATGCGCACCACCCCGTGATGTTTTTCTCACTCCTACTAGTGAATACAATGTGACACACACCCATACAATGCGCACCACCCCGTGATGTTTTTCTCACTCCTACTAGTGAATCCAATGTGACACACACCCATACAATGCGCACCACCCCGTGATGTTTTTCTCACTCCTACTAGTGAATCCAATGTGACACACACCCATACAATGCGCACCACCCCGTGATGTTTTTCTCACTCCTACTAGTGAATCCAATGTGACACACACCCATACAATGCGCACCACCCCGTGATGTTTTTCTCACTCCTACTAGTGAATCCAATGTGACACACACCCATACAATGCGCACCACCCCGTGATGTTTTTCTCACTCCTACTAGTGAATCCAATGTGACACACACCCATACAATGCGCACCACGCCGTGATGTTTTTCTCACTCCTACTAGTGAATGTAATGTAACACACACCCATACAATGCGCACCACCCCGTGATGTTTTTCTCACTCCTACTAGTGAATCTAATGTAACACACACCCATAAAATGCGCACCACGCCGTGATGTTTTTCTCACTCCTACTAGTGAATCCAATGTAACACACACCCATACAATGCGCACCACCCCGTGATGTTTTTCTCACTCCCACTAGTGAATCTAATGTAACACACACCCATACAATGCGCACCACCCCGTGATGTTTTTCTCACTCCCACTAGTGAATCTAATGTAACACACACCCGTACAATGCGCACCACACCGTGATGTTTTTCTCACTCCCACTAGTGAATCTAATGTAACACACACCCATACAATGCGCACCACCCCGTGATGTTTTTCTCACTCCTACTAGTGAATCCAATGTGACACACACCCATACAATGCGCACCACCCCGTGATGTTTTTCTCACTCCTACTAGTGAATCCAATGTGACACACACCCATACAATGCGCACCACCCCGTGATGTTTTTCTCACTCCTACTAGTGAATCCAATGTGACACACACCCATACAATGCGCACCACCCCGTGATGTTTTTCTCACTCCTACTAGTGAATCTAATGTGACACACACCCATACAATGCGCACCACCCCGTGATGTTTTTCTCACTCCTACTAGTGAATGTAATGTAACACACAACCATACAATGCGCACCACCCCGTGATGTTTTTCTCACTCCTACTAGTGAATCTAATGTAACACACAACCATACAATGCGCACCACCCCGTGATGTTTTTCTCACTCCTAGTAGTGAATCTAATGTGACACACACCCATACAATGCGCACCACCCCGTGATGTTTTTCTCACTCCTATAGTGAATACAATGTGACACACACCCATACAATGCGCACCAACCCGTGATGTTTTTCTCACTCCTACTAGTGAATCCAATGTGACACACAACCATACAATGCGCAAAACCCCGTGATGTTTTTCTCACTCCCACTAGTGAATCTAATGTAACACACACCCATACAATGCGCACCACCCCGTGATGTATTTCTCACTCCCACTAGTGAATCTAATGTAACACACACCCATACAATGCGCACCACCGCGTGATGTTTTTCTCACTCCCACTAGTGAATCTAATGTAACACACAACCATACAATACGCACCACCCCGTGATGTTTTTCTCACTCATACTAGTGAATCCAATGTAACACACACCCATACAATGCGCACCACCCCGTGATGTTTTTCTCACTCCTACTAGTGAATCTAATGTAACACACACCCATACAATGCGCACCACCCCGTGATGTTTTTCTCACTCCCACTAGTGAATCTAATGTAACACACACCCATACAATGCGCACCACACCGTGATGTTTTTCTCACTCCCACTAGTGAATCTAATGTGACAGACACCCATACAATGCGCACCACCCCGTGATGTTTTTCTCACTCCCACTAGTGAATCTAATGTAACACACACCCATACAATGCGCACCTCCCCGTGATGTTTTTCTCACTCCTACTAGTGAATCTAATGTGACACACACCCATACAATGCGCACCACCCCGTGATGTTTTTCTCACTCCTACTAGTGAATCCAATGTGACACACACCCATACAATGCGCACCACCCCGTGATGTTTTTCTCACTCCTACTAGTGAATCCAATGTGACACACACCCATACAATGCGCACCAGCCCGTGATGTTTTTCTCACTCCTACTAGTGAATCTAATGTGACACACACCCATACAATGCGCACCACCCCTTGATGTTTTTCTCACTCCTATTAGTGAATGTAATGTGACACACACCCATACAATGCGCACCACCCCGTGATGTTTTTCTCACTCCTACTAGTGAATGTAATGTAACACACACCCATACAATGCGCACCACCCCGTGATGTTTTTCTCACACCTACTAGTGAATCTAATGTAACACACACCCATACAATGCGCACCACCCCGTGATGTTTTTCTCACTCCTACTATTGAATCTAATGTAACACACACCCATACAATGCGCACCACCCCGTGATGTTTTTCTCACTCCTACTAGTCAATCCAATGTAACACACACCCATACAATGCGCACCACCCCGTGATGTTTTTCTCACTCCTACTAGTGAATCTAATGTAACACACACCCATACAATTCGCACCACCCCGTGATGTTTTTCTCACTCCCACTAGTGAATCTAATGTAACACACACCCATACAATGCGCACCACCCCGTGATGTTTTTCTCACTCCCACTAGTGAATCTAATGTAACACACACCCATACAATGCGCACCACCCCGTGATGTTTTTCTCACTCCCACTAGTGAATCTAATGTAACACACACCCATACAATGCGCACCACACCGTGATGTTTTTCTCACTCCCACTAGTGAATCTAATGTAACAGACACCCATACAATGCGCACCACCCCGTGATGTTTTTCTCACTCCCACTAGTGAATCTAATGTGACACACACCCATACAATGCGCACCTCCCCGTGATGTTTTTCTCACCCCTACTAGTGAATCTAATGTGACACACACCCATACAATGCGCACCACCCCGTGATGTTTTTCTCACCCCTACTAGTGAATCCAATGTGACACACACCCATACAATGCGCACCACCCCGTGACGTTTTTCTCACTCCTACTAGTGAATCCAATGTGACACACACCCATACAATGCGCACCACCCCGTGATGTTTTTCTCACTCCTACTAGTGAATACAATGTGACACACACCCATACAATGCGCACCACCCCGTGATGTTTTTCACTCCTACTAGTGAATCCAATGTGACACACACCCATACAATGCGCACCACCCCGTGATGTTTTTCTCACTCCTACTAGTGAATGTAATGTAACACACACCCATACAATGCGCACCACCCCGTGATGTTTTTCTCACTCCTACTAGTGAATCTAATGTAACACACACCCATACAATGCGCACCACCCCGTGATGTTTTTCTCACTCCTACTAGTGAATCCAATGTAACACACACCCATACAATGCGCACCACCCCGTGATGTTTTTCTCACTCCTACTAGTGAATCTAATGTAACACACACCCATACAATTCGCACCACCCCGTGATGTTTTTCTCACTCCCACTAGTGAATCTAATGTAACACACACCCATACAATGCGCACCACTCCGTGATGTTTTTCTTACTCCCACTAGTGAATCTAATGTAACACACACCCATACAATGCGCACCACACCGTGATGTTTTTCTCACTCCTACTCGTGAATCTAATGTGACACACACCCATACAATGCGCACCACCCCGTGATGTTTTTCTCACTCCCACTAGTGAATCTAATGTGACACACACCCATACAATGCGCACCTCCCCGTGATGTTTTTCTCAGCCCTACTAGTGAATCTAATGTGACACACACCCATACAATGCGCACCACCCCGTGATGTTTTTCTCACTCCTACTAGTGAATCCAATGTGACACACACCCATACAATGCGCACCACCCCGTGATGTTTTTCTCACTCCTACTAGTGAATACAATGTGACACACACCCATACAATGCGCACCACCCCGTGATGTTTTTCTCACTCCTACTAGTGAATACAATGTGACACACACCCATACAATGCGCACCACCCCGTGATGTTTTTCTCACTCCTACTAGTGAATCCAATGTGACACACACCCATACAATGCGCACCACCCCGTGATGTTTTTCTGACTCCTACTAGTGAATCCAATGTGACACACACCCATACAATGCGCACCACCCCGTGATGTTTTTCTCACTCCTACTAGTGAATCCAATGTGACACACACCCATACAATGCGCACCACCCCGTGATGTTTTTCTCACTCCTACTAGTGAATCCAATGTGACACACACCCATACAATGCGCACCACCCCGTGATGTTTTTCTCACTCCTACTAGTGAATCTAATGTGACACACACCCATACAATGCGCACCACCCCGTGATGTTTTTCTCACTCCTACTAGTGAATCTAATGTGACACACAACCATACAATGCGCACCACCCCGTGATGTTTTTCTCACTCCTAGTAGTGAATCTAATGTGACACACACCCATACAATGCGCACCACCCCGTGATGTTTTTCTCACTCCTACTAGTGAATACAATGTGACACACACCCATACAATGCGCACCACCCCGTGATGTTTTTCTCACTCCTACTAGTGAATCCAATGTGACACACACCCATACAATGCGCACCACCCCGTGATGTTTTTCTCACTCCTACTAGTGAATCTAATGTAACACACACCCATACAATGCGCACCACCCCGTGATGTTTTTCTCACTCCCACTAGTGAATCTAATGTAACACACACCCATACAATGCGCACCACCCCGTGATGTATTTCTCACTCCCACTAGTGAATCAAATGTAACACACACCCATACATGCGCACCACCCCGTGATGTTTTTCTCACTCCCACTAGTGAATCTAATGTAACACACAACCATACAATACGCACCACCCCGTGATGTTTTTCTCACTCATACTAGTGAATCCAATGTAACACACACCCATACAATGCGCACCACCCCGTGATGTTTTTCTCACTCCTACTAGTGAATACAATGTAACACACACCCATACAATGCGCACCACCCCGTGATGTTTTTCTCACTCCTACTAGTGAATCCAATGTGACACACACCCATACAATGCGCACCACCCCGTGATGTTTTTCTCACTCCTACTAGTGAATCCAATGTAACACACACCCATACAATGCGCACCACCCCGTGATGTTTTTCTCACTCCTACTAGTGAATCTAATGTAACACACACCCATACAATGCGCACCACCCCGTGATGTTTTTCTCACTCCTACTAGTGAATCTAATGTAACACACACCCATACAATGCGCACCACCCCGTGATGTTTTTCTCACTCCTACTAGTGAATCTAATGTAACACACACCCATACAATGCGCACCTCCCCGTGATGTTTTTCTCACTCCTACTAGTGAATCTAATGTAACACACACCCATACAATGCGCACCACCCCGTGATGTTTTTCTCACTCCTACTAGTGAATCCAATGTAACACACACCCATACAATGCGCACCACCCCGTGATGTTTTTCTCACTCCTACTAGTGAATCTAATGTAACACACAACCATACAATGCGCACCACCCCGTGATGTTTTTCTCACGCCTAGTAGTGCATCTAATGTAACACACACCCATACAATGCGCACCACCCCGTGATGTTTTTCTCACTCCTACTAGTGAATCTAATGTAACACTCACCCATACAATGCGCACCACCCCGTGATGTTTTTCTCACTCCTACTAGTGAATCTAATGTAACACACACCCATAAAATGCGCACCACGCCGTGATGTTTTTCTCACTCCTACTAGTGAATCCAATGTAACACACACCCATACAATGCGCACCACCCCGTGATGTTTTTCTCACTCCCACTAGTGAATCTAATGTAACACACACCCATACAATGCGCACCACCCCGTGATGTTTTTCTCACTCCCACTAGTGAATCTAATGTAACACACACCCGTACAATGCGCACCACACCGTGATGTTTTTCTCACTCCCACTAGTGAATCTAATGTAACACACACCCATACAATGCGCACCACCCCGTGATGTTTTTCTCACTCCTACTAGTGAATCCAATGTGACACACACCCATACAATGCGCACCACCCCGTGATGTTTTTCTCACTCCTACTAGTGAATACAATGTGACACACACCCATACAATGCGCACCACCCCGTGATGTTTTTCTCACTCCTACTAGTGAATCCAATGTGACACACACCCATACAATGCGCACCACCCCGTGATGTTTTTCTCACTCCTACTAGTGAATCCAATGTGACACACACCCATACAATGCGCACCACCCCGTGATGTTTTTCTCACTCCTACTAGTGAATCCAATGTGACACACACCCATACAATGCGCACCACCCCGTGATGTTTTTCTCACTCCTACTAGTGAATCCAATGTGACACACACCCATACAATGCGCACCACCCCGTGATGTTTTTCTCACTCCTACTAGTGAATCCAATGTGACACACACCCATACAATGCGCACCACGCCGTGATGTTTTTCTCACTCCTACTAGTGAATGTAATGTAACACACACCCATACAATGCGCACCACCCCGTGATGTTTTTCTCACTCCTACTAGTGAATCTAATGTAACACACACCCATAAAATGCGCACCACGCCGTGATGTTTTTCTCACTCCTACTAGTGAATCCAATGTAACACACACCCATACAATGCGCACCACCCCGTGATGTTTTTCTCACTCCCACTAGTGAATCTAATGTAACACACACCCATACAATGCGCACCACCCCGTGATGTTTTTCTCACTCCCACTAGTGAATCTAATGTAACACACACCCGTACAATGCGCACCACACCGTGATGTTTTTCTCACTCCCACTAGTGAATCTAATGTAACACACACCCATACAATGCGCACCACCCCGTGATGTTTTTCTCACTCCTACTAGTGAATCCAATGTGACACACACCCATACAATGCGCACCACCCCGTGATGTTTTTCTCACTCCTACTAGTGAATCCAATGTGACACACACCCATACAATGCGCACCACCCCGTGATGTTTTTCTCACTCCTACTAGTGAATCCAATGTGACACACACCCATACAATGCGCACCACCCCGTGATGTTTTTCTCACTCCTACTAGTGAATCTAATGTGACACACACCCATACAATGCGCACCACCCCGTGATGTTTTTCTCACTCCTACTAGTGAATGTAATGTAACACACAACCATACAATGCGCACCACCCCGTGATGTTTTTCTCACTCCTACTAGTGAATCTAATGTAACACACAACCATACAATGCGCACCACCCCGTGATGTTTTTCTCACTCCTAGTAGTGAATCTAATGTGACACACACCCATACAATGCGCACCACCCCGTGATGTTTTTCTCACTCCTATAGTGAATACAATGTGACACACACCCATACAATGCGCACCAACCCGTGATGTTTTTCTCACTCCTACTAGTGAATCCAATGTGACACACAACCATACAATGCGCAAAACCCCGTGATGTTTTTCTCACTCCCACTAGTGAATCTAATGTAACACACACCCATACAATGCGCACCACCCCGTGATGTATTTCTCACTCCCACTAGTGAATCTAATGTAACACACACCCATACAATGCGCACCACCGCGTGATGTTTTTCTCACTCCCACTAGTGAATCTAATGTAACACACAACCATACAATACGCACCACCCCGTGATGTTTTTCTCACTCATACTAGTGAATCCAATGTAACACACACCCATACAATGCGCACCACCCCGTGATGTTTTTCTCACTCCTACTAGTGAATCTAATGTAACACACACCCATACAATGCGCACCACCCCGTGATGTTTTTCTCACTCCCACTAGTGAATCTAATGTAACACACACCCATACAATGCGCACCACACCGTGATGTTTTTCTCACTCCCACTAGTGAATCTAATGTGACAGACACCCATACAATGCGCACCACCCCGTGATGTTTTTCTCACTCCCACTAGTGAATCTAATGTAACACACACCCATACAATGCGCACCTCCCCGTGATGTTTTTCTCACTCCTACTAGTGAATCTAATGTGACACACACCCATACAATGCGCACCACCCCGTGATGTTTTTCTCACTCCTACTAGTGAATCCAATGTGACACACACCCATACAATGCGCACCACCCCGTGATGTTTTTCTCACTCCTACTAGTGAATCCAATGTGACACACACCCATACAATGCGCACCAGCCCGTGATGTTTTTCTCACTCCTACTAGTGAATCTAATGTGACACACACCCATACAATGCGCACCACCCCTTGATGTTTTTCTCACTCCTATTAGTGAATGTAATGTGACACACACCCATACAATGCGCACCACCCCGTGATGTTTTTCTCACTCCTACTAGTGAATGTAATGTAACACACACCCATACAATGCGCACCACCCCGTGATGTTTTTCTCACACCTACTAGTGAATCTAATGTAACACACACCCATACAATGCGCACCACCCCGTGATGTTTTTCTCACTCCTACTATTGAATCTAATGTAACACACACCCATACAATGCGCACCACCCCGTGATGTTTTTCTCACTCCTACTAGTCAATCCAATGTAACACACACCCATACAATGCGCACCACCCCGTGATGTTTTTCTCACTCCTACTAGTGAATCTAATGTAACACACACCCATACAATTCGCACCACCCCGTGATGTTTTTCTCACTCCCACTAGTGAATCTAATGTAACACACACCCATACAATGCGCACCACCCCGTGATGTTTTTCTCACTCCCACTAGTGAATCTAATGTAACACACACCCATACAATGCGCACCACCCCGTGATGTTTTTCTCACTCCCACTAGTGAATCTAATGTAACACACACCCATACAATGCGCACCACACCGTGATGTTTTTCTCACTCCCACTAGTGAATCTAATGTAACAGACACCCATACAATGCGCACCACCCCGTGATGTTTTTCTCACTCCCACTAGTGAATCTAATGTGACACACACCCATACAATGCGCACCTCCCCGTGATGTTTTTCTCACCCCTACTAGTGAATCTAATGTGACACACACCCATACAATGCGCACCACCCCGTGATGTTTTTCTCACCCCTACTAGTGAATCCAATGTGACACACACCCATACAATGCGCACCACCCCGTGACGTTTTTCTCACTCCTACTAGTGAATCCAATGTGACACACACCCATACAATGCGCACCACCCCGTGATGTTTTTCTCACTCCTACTAGTGAATACAATGTGACACACACCCATACAATGCGCACCACCCCGTGATGTTTTTCACTCCTACTAGTGAATCCAATGTGACACACACCCATACAATGCGCACCACCCCGTGATGTTTTTCTCACTCCTACTAGTGAATGTAATGTAACACACACCCATACAATGCGCACCACCCCGTGATGTTTTTCTCACTCCTACTAGTGAATCTAATGTAACACACACCCATACAATGCGCACCACCCCGTGATGTTTTTCTCACTCCTACTAGTGAATCCAATGTAACACACACCCATACAATGCGCACCACCCCGTGATGTTTTTCTCACTCCTACTAGTGAATCTAATGTAACACACACCCATACAATTCGCACCACCCCGTGATGTTTTTCTCACTCCCACTAGTGAATCTAATGTAACACACACCCATACAATGCGCACCACTCCGTGATGTTTTTCTTACTCCCACTAGTGAATCTAATGTAACACACACCCATACAATGCGCACCACACCGTGATGTTTTTCTCACTCCTACTCGTGAATCTAATGTGACACACACCCATACAATGCGCACCACCCCGTGATGTTTTTCTCACTCCCACTAGTGAATCTAATGTGACACACACCCATACAATGCGCACCTCCCCGTGATGTTTTTCTCAGCCCTACTAGTGAATCTAATGTGACACACACCCATACAATGCGCACCACCCCGTGATGTTTTTCTCACTCCTACTAGTGAATCCAATGTGACACACACCCATACAATGCGCACCACCCCGTGATGTTTTTCTCACTCCTACTAGTGAATACAATGTGACACACACCCATACAATGCGCACCACCCCGTGATGTTTTTCTCACTCCTACTAGTGAATACAATGTGACACACACCCATACAATGCGCACCACCCCGTGATGTTTTTCTCACTCCTACTAGTGAATCCAATGTGACACACACCCATACAATGCGCACCACCCCGTGATGTTTTTCTGACTCCTACTAGTGAATCCAATGTGACACACACCCATACAATGCGCACCACCCCGTGATGTTTTTCTCACTCCTACTAGTGAATCCAATGTGACACACACCCATACAATGCGCACCACCCCGTGATGTTTTTCTCACTCCTACTAGTGAATCCAATGTGACACACACCCATACAATGCGCACCACCCCGTGATGTTTTTCTCACTCCTACTAGTGAATCTAATGTGACACACACCCATACAATGCGCACCACCCCGTGATGTTTTTCTCACTCCTACTAGTGAATCTAATGTGACACACAACCATACAATGCGCACCACCCCGTGATGTTTTTCTCACTCCTAGTAGTGAATCTAATGTGACACACACCCATACAATGCGCACCACCCCGTGATGTTTTTCTCACTCCTACTAGTGAATACAATGTGACACACACCCATACAATGCGCACCACCCCGTGATGTTTTTCTCACTCCTACTAGTGAATCCAATGTGACACACACCCATACAATGCGCACCACCCCGTGATGTTTTTCTCACTCCTACTAGTGAATCTAATGTAACACACACCCATACAATGCGCACCACCCCGTGATGTTTTTCTCACTCCCACTAGTGAATCTAATGTAACACACACCCATACAATGCGCACCACCCCGTGATGTATTTCTCACTCCCACTAGTGAATCAAATGTAACACACACCCATACATGCGCACCACCCCGTGATGTTTTTCTCACTCCCACTAGTGAATCTAATGTAACACACAACCATACAATACGCACCACCCCGTGATGTTTTTCTCACTCATACTAGTGAATCCAATGTAACACACACCCATACAATGCGCACCACCCCGTGATGTTTTTCTCACTCCTACTAGTGAATACAATGTAACACACACCCATACAATGCGCACCACCCCGTGATGTTTTTCTCACTCCTACTAGTGAATCCAATGTGACACACACCCATACAATGCGCACCACCCCGTGATGTTTTTCTCACTCCTACTAGTGAATCCAATGTAACACACACCCATACAATGCGCACCACCCCGTGATGTTTTTCTCACTCCTACTAGTGAATCTAATGTAACACACACCCATACAATGCGCACCACCCCGTGATGTTTTTCTCACTCCTACTAGTGAATCTAATGTAACACACACCCATACAATGCGCACCACCCCGTGATGTTTTTCTCACTCCTACTAGTGAATCTAATGTAACACACACCCATACAATGCGCACCTCCCCGTGATGTTTTTCTCACTCCTACTAGTGAATCTAATGTAACACACACCCATACAATGCGCACCACCCCGTGATGTTTTTCTCACTCCTACTAGTGAATCCAATGTAACACACACCCATACAATGCGCACCACCCCGTGATGTTTTTCTCACTCCTACTAGTGAATCTAATGTAACACACAACCATACAATGCGCACCACCCCGTGATGTTTTTCTCACGCCTAGTAGTGCATCTAATGTAACACACACCCATACAATGCGCACCACCCCGTGATGTTTTTCTCACTCCTACTAGTGAATCTAATGTAACACTCACCCATACAATGCGCACCACCCCGTGATGTTTTTCTCACTCCTACTAGTGAATCTAATGTAACACACACCCATAAAATGCGCACCTCCCCGTGATGTTTTTCTCACTCCTACTAGTGAATCTAATGTAACACACACCCATACAATGCGCACCACCCCGTGATGTTTTTCTCACTCCTACTAGTGAATGTAATGTAACACACACCCATACAATGCGCACCACCCCGTGATGTTTTTCTCACTCCTACTAGTGAATGTAATGTAACACACACCCATACAATGCGCACCACCCCGTGATGTTTTTCTCACTCCTACTAGTGAATCTAATGTAACACACAACCATACAATGCGCACCACCCCGTGATGTTTTTCTCACTCCTACTAGTGAATCCAATGTAACACACACCCATACAATGCGCACCACCCCGTGATGTTTTTCTCACTCCTACTAGTGAATCCAATGTGACACACACCCATACAATGCGCACCACCCCGTGATGTTTTTCTCACTCCTACTAGTGAATCTAATGTGACACACACCCATACAATGCGCACCACCCCGTGATGTTTTTCTCACTCCTACTAGTGAATGTAATGTGACACACACCCATACAATGCGCACCACCCCGTGATGTTTTTCTCACTCCTACTAGTGAATGTAATGTAACACACACCCATACAATGCGCACCACCCCGTGATGTTTTTCTCACTCCTACTAGTGAATGTAATGTAACACACACCCATACAATGCGCACCACCCTGTGATGTTTTTCTCACTCCTACTAGTTAATGTAATGTAACACACACCCATACAATGCGCACCACCCCGTGATGTTTTTCTCACTCCTACTAGTGAATCTAATGTAACACACAACCATACAATGCGCACCACCCCGTGATGTTTTTCTCACTCCTAGTAGTGCATCTAATGTAACACACACCCATACAATGCGCACCACCCCGTGATGTTTTTCTCACTCCTACTAGTGAATGTAATGTAACACACACCCATACAATGCGCACCACCCCGTGATGTTTTTCTCACTCCTACTAGTGAATCCAATGTAACACACACCCATACAATGCGCACCACCCCGTGATGTTTTTCTCACTCCTACTAGTGAATCCAATGTAACACACACCCATACAATGCGCACCACCCCGTGATGTTTTTCTCACTCCTACTAGTGAATCCAATGTGACACACACCCATACAATGCGCACCACCCCGTGATGTTTTTCTCACTCCTACTAGTGAATCCAATGTAACACACACCCATACAATGCGCACCACCCCGTGATGTTTTTCTCACTCCTACTAGTGAATCTAATGTAACACACACCCATACAATGCGCACCACCCCGTGATGTTTTTCTCACCCTACTAGTGAATCTAATGTAACACACACCCATACAATGCGCACCACCCCGTGATGTTTTTCTCACTCCTACTAGTGAATCTAATGTAACACACACCCATACAATGCGCACCTCCCCGTGATGTTTTTCTCACTCCTACTAGTGAATCTAATGTAACACACACCCATACAATGCGCACCACCCCGTGATGTTTTTCTCACTCCTACTAGTGAATCCAATGTAACACACACCCATACAATGCGCACCACCCCGTGATGTTTTTCTCACTCCTACTAGTGAATCTAATGTAACACACAACCATACAATGCGCACCACCCCGTGATGTTTTTCTCACGCCTAGTAGTGCATCTAATGTAACACACACCCATACAATGCGCACCACCCCGTGATGTTTTTCTCACTCCTACTAGTGAATCTAATGTAACACTCACCCATACAATGCGCACCACCCCGTGATGTTTTTCTCACTCCTACTAGTGAATCTAATGTAACACACACCCATAAAATGCGCACCTCCCCGTGATGTTTTTCTCACTCCTACTAGTGAATCTAATGTAACACACACCCATACAATGCGCACCACCCCGTGATGTTTTTCTCACTCCTACTAGTGAATGTAATGTAACACACACCCATACAATGCGCACCACCCCGTGATGTTTTTCTCACTCCTACTAGTGAATGTAATGTAACACACACCCATACAATGCGCACCACCCCGTGATGTTTTTCTCACTCCTACTAGTGAATCTAATGTAACACACAACCATACAATGCGCACCACCCCGTGATGTTTTTCTCACTCCTACTAGTGAATCCAATGTAACACACACCCATACAATGCGCACCACCCCGTGATGTTTTTCTCACTCCTACTAGTGAATCCAATGTAACACACACCCATACAATGCGCACCACCCCGTGATGTTTTTCTCACTCCTACTAGTGAATCTAATGTGACACACACCCATACAATGCGCACCACCCCGTGATGTTTTTCTCACTCCTACTAGTGAATGTAATGTGACACACACCCATACAATGCGCACCACCCCGTGATGTTTTTCTCACTCCTACTAGTGAATGTAATGTAACACACACCCATACAATGCGCACCACCCCGTGATGTTTTTCTCACTCCTACTAGTGAATGTAATGTAACACACACCCATACAATGCGCACCACCCTGTGATGTTTTTCTCACTCCTACTAGTGAATGTAATGTAACACACACCCATACAATGCGCACCACCCCGTGATGTTTTTCTCACTCCTACTAGTGAATCTAATGTAACACACCCATACAATGCGCACCACCCCGTGATGTTTTTCTCACTCCTAGTAGTGCATCTAATGTAACACACACCCATACAATGCGCACCACCCCGTGATGTTTTTCTCACTCCTACTAGTGAATGTAATGTAACACACACCCATACAATGCGCACCACCCCGTGATGTTTTTCTCACTCCTACTAGTGAATCCAATGTAACACACACCCATACAATGCGCACCACCCCGTGATGTTTTTCTCACTCCTACTAGTGAATCCAATGTAACACACACCCATACAATGCGCACCACCCCGTGATGTTTTTCTCACTCCTACTAGTGAATCCAATGTGACACACACCCATACAATGCGCACCACCCCGTGATGTTTTTCTCACTCCTACTAGTGAATCTAATGTGACACACACCCATACAATGCGCACCACCCCGTGATGTTTTTCTCACTCCTACTAGTGAATCTAATGTGACACACACCCATACAATGCGCACCACCCCGTGATGTATTTCTCACTCCTACTAGTGAATCTAATGTGACACACACCCATACAATGCGCACCACCCCTTGATGTTTTTCTCACTCCTACTAGTGAATCTAATGTAACACACACCCATACAATGCGCACCACCCCGTGATGTTTTTCTCACTCCTTCTAGTGAATCTAATGTAACACACACCCATACAATGCGCACCACCCCGTGATGTTTTTCTCACTCCTACTAGTGAATCCAATGTAACACACACCCATACAATGTGCACCACCCCGTGATGTTTTTCTCACTCCCACTAGTGAATCTAATGTAACACACACCCATACAATGCGCACCACCCCGTGATGTTTTTCTCACTCCCACTAGTGAATCTAATGTAACACACACCCATACAATGCGCACCACCCCGTGATGTATTTTTCACTCCCACTAGTGAATCTAATGTAACACACACCCATACAATGCGCACCACCCCGTGATGTTTTTCTCACTCCCACTAGTGAATCTAATGTAACACACACCCATACAATACGCACCACCCCGTGATGTTTTTCTCACTCCCACTAGTGAATGTAATGTAACACACACCCATACAATGCGCACCACCCCGTGATGTTTTTCTCACTCCCACTAGTGAATCCAATGTAACACACACCCATACAATGCGCACCACCCCGTGATGTTTTTCTCACTCCTACTAGTGAATGTAATGTAACACACACCCATATAATGCGCACCACCCCGTGATGTTTTTCTCACTCCTACTAGTGAATGTAATGTAACACACCCATACAATGCGCACCACCCCGTGATGTTTTTCTCACTCCTACTAGTGAATCTAATGTAACACACAACCATACAATACGCACCACCCCGTGATGTTTTTCTCACTCCTACTAGTGAATCTAATGTAACACACACCCATACAATGCGCACCACCCCGTGATGTTTTTCTCACTCCTACTAGTGAATCCAATGTGACACACACCCATACAATGCGCACCACCGCGTGATGTTTTTCTCACTCCTACTAGTGAATCCAATGTGACACACACCCATACAATGCGCACCACCCCGTGATGTTTTTCTCACTCCTACTAGTGAATCTAATGTGACACACACCCATACAATGCGCACCACCCCGTGATGTTTTTCTCACTCCTACTAGTGAATGTAATGTAACACACACCCATACAATGCGCACCACCCCGTGATGTTTTTCTCACTCCTACTAGTGAATATAATGTAACACACACCCATACAATGCGCACCACCGCGTGATGTTTTTCTCACTCCTACTAGTGAATCTAATGTGACACACACCCATACAATGCGCACCACCCCGTGATGTATTTCTCACTCCTACTAGTGAATCTAATGTGACACACACCCATACAATGCGCACCACCCCTTGATGTTTTTCTCACTCCTACTAGTGAATCTAATGTAACACACACCCATACAATGCGCACCACCCCGTGATGTTTTTCTCACTCCTTCTAGTGAATCTAATGTAACACACACCCATACAATGCGCACCACCCCGTGATGTTTTTCTCACTCCTACTAGTGAATCCAATGTAACACACACCCATACAATGCGCACCACCCCGTGATGTTTTTCTCACTCCTACTAGTGAATGTAATGTAACACACACCCATATAATGCGCACCACCCTGTGATGTTTTTCTCATTCCTACTAGTGAATCTAATGTGACACACACCCATACAATGCGCACCACCCCGTGATGTTTTTCTCACTACTACTAGTGAATCTAATGTGACACACACCCATACAATGCGCACCACCCCGTGATGTATTTCTCACTCCTACTAGTGAATCTAATGTGACACACACCCATACAATGCGCACCACCCCTTGATGTTTTTCTCACTCCTACTAGTGAATCTAATGTAGCACACACCCATACAATGCGCACCACCCCGTGATGTTTTTCTCACTCCTTCTAGTGAATCTAATGTAACACACACCCATACAATGCGCACCACTCTGTGATGTTTTTCTCACTCCTACTAGTGAATCCAATGTAACACACACCCATACAATGCGCACCACCCCGTGATGTTTTTCTCACTCCTACTAGTGAATGTAATGTAACACACACCCATACAATGCGCACCACCCCGTGATGTTTTTCTCACTCCTACTAGTGAATCCAATGTAACACACAACCATACAATGCGCACCACCCCGTGATGTTTTTCTCACTCCTACTAGTGAATCTAATGTAACACACAACCATACAATACGCACCACCCCGTGATGTTTTTCTCACTCCTACTAGTGAATCTAATGTAACACACAACCATACAATACGCACCACCCCGTGATGTTTTTCTCACTCCTACTAGTGAATCTAATGTAACACACACCCATACAATGCGCACCACCCCGTGATGTTTTTCTCACTCCTACTAGTGAATGTAATGTAACACACACCCATACAATGCGCACCACCCCGTGATGTTTTTCTCACTCCTACTAGTGAATCTAATGTAACACACAACCATACAATGCGCACCACCCCGTGATGTTTTTCTCACTCCTACTAGTGAATCTAATGTAACACACACCCATACAATGCGCACCACCCCGTGATGTTTTTCTCACTCCCACTAGTGAATCTAATGTAACACACACCCATACAATGCGCACCACCCCGTGATGTTTTTCTCACTCCCACTAGTGAATCTAATGTAACACACACCCATACAATGCGCACCACCCCGTGATGTTTTTCTCACTCCCACTAGTGAATCTAATGTAACACACACCAATACAATGCGCACCACCCCGTGATGTATTTTTCACTCCCACTAGTGAATCTAATGTAACACACACCCATACAATGCGCACCACCCCGTGATGTTTTTCTCACTCCCACTAGTGAATCTAAGGTAACACACACCCATACAATACGCACCACCCCGTGATGTTTTTCTCACTCCCACTAGTGAATGTAATGTAACACACACCCATACAATGCGCACCACCCCGTGATGTTTTTCTCACTCCCACTAGTGAATCCAATGTAACACACACCCATACAATGCGCACCACCCCGTGATGTTTTTCTCACTCCTACTAGTGAATGTAATGTAACACACACCCATATAATGCGCACCACCCCGTGATGTTTTTCTCACTCCTACTAGTGAATGTAATGTAACACACCCATACAATGCGCACCACCCCGTGATGTTTTTCTCACTCCTACTAGTGAATCTAATGTAACACACAACCATACAATACGCACCACCCCGTGATGTTTTTCTCACTCCTACTAGTGAATCTAATGTAACACACACCCATACAATGCGCACCACCCCGTGATGTTTTTCTCACTCCTACTAGTGAATCCAATGTGACACGCACCCATACAATGCGCACCACCGCGTGATGTTTTTCTCACTCCTACTAGTGAATCCAATGTGACACACACCCATACAATGCGCACCACCCCGTGATGTTTTTCTCACTCCTACTAGTGAATCTAATGTGACACACACCCATACAATGCGCACCACCCCGTGATGTTTTTCTCACTCCTACTAGTGAATGTAATGTAACACACACCCATACAATGCGCACCACCCCGTGATGTTTTTCTCACTCCTACTAGTGAATATAATGTAACACACACCCATACAATGCGCACCACCGCGTGATGTTTTTCTCACTCCTACTAGTGAATCTAATGTGACACACACCCATACAATGCGCACCACCCCGTGATGTATTTCTCACTCCTACTAGTGAATCTAATGTGACACACACCCATACAATGCGCACCACCCCTT
This sequence comes from Cavia porcellus, assembly GCF_034190915.1. NCBI lineage: Eukaryota > Metazoa > Chordata > Mammalia > Rodentia > Caviidae > Cavia > Cavia porcellus. The sequence goes on from NW_026947629.1 coordinate 456,505, forward strand.
GATGTTTTTCTCACTCCTACTAGTGAATCTAATGTAACACACACCCATACAATGCGCACCACCCCGTGATGTTTTTCTCACTCCTTCTAGTGAATCTAATGTAACACACACCCATACAATGCGCACCACCCCGTGATGTTTTTCTCACTCCTACTAGTGAATCCAATGTAACACACACCCATACAATGCGCACCACCCCGTGATGTTTTTCTCACTCCTACTAGTGAATGTAATGTAACACACACCCATATAATGCGCACCACCCCGTGATGTTTTTCTCATTCCTACTAATGAATCTAATGTGACACACACCCATACAATGCGCACCACCCCGTGATGTTTTTCTCACTACTACTAGTGAATCTAATGTGACACACACCCATACAATGCGCACCACCCCGTGATGTATTTCTCACTCCTACTAGTGAATCTAATGTGACACACACCCATACAATGCGCACCACCCCTTGATGTTTTTCTCACTCCTACTAGTGAATCTAATGTAGCACACACCCATACAATGCGCACCACCCCGTGATGTTTTTCTCACTCCTTCTAGTGAATCTAATGTAACACACACCCATACAATGCGCACCACTCTGTGATGTTTTTCTCACTCCTACTAGTGAATCCAATGTAACACACACCCATACAATGCGCACCACCCCGTGATGTTTTTCTCACTCCTACTAGTGAATGTAATGTAACACACACCCATACAATGCGCACCACCCCGTGATGTTTTTCTCACTCCTACTAGTGAATCCAATGTAACACACAACCATACAATGCGCACCACCCCGTGATGTTTTTCTCACTCCTACTAGTGAATCTAATGTAACACACAACCATACAATACGCACCACCCCGTGATGTTTTTCTCACTCCTACTAGTGAATCTAATGTAACACACAACCATACAATACGCACCACCCCGTGATGTTTTTCTCACTCCTACTAGTGAATCTAATGTAACACACACCCATACAATGCGCACCACCCCGTGATGTTTTTCTCACTCCTACTAGTGAATCCAATGTAACACACACCCATACAATGCGCACCACCCCGTGATGTTTTTCTCACTCCTACTAGTGAATCCAATGTGACACACACCCATACAATGCGCACCACCCCGTGATGTTTTTCTCACTCCTACTAGTGAATCTAATGTGACACACAACCATACAATGCGCACCACCCCGTGATGTTTTTCTCACTCCTACTAGTGAATCCAATGTGACACACACCCATACAATGCGCACCACACCGTGATGTTTTTCTCACTCCTACTAGTGAATGTAATGTAACACACACCCATACAATGCGCACCACCCCGTGATGTTTTTCTCACTCCTACTAGTGAATCTAATGTAACACACAACCATACAATGCGCACCACCCCGTGATGTTTTTCTCACTCCTACTAGTGAATCTAATGTAACACACACCCATACAATGCGCACCACCCCGTGATGTTTTTCTCACTCCTACTAGTGAATCTAATGTAACACACACCCATACAATGCGCACCACCCCGTGATGTTTTTCTCACTCCTACTAGTGAATCTAATGTAACACACACCCATACAATGCGCACCACCCCGTGATGTTTTTCTCACTCCTACTAGTGAATCTAATGTGACACACACCCATACAATGCGCACCACCGCGTGATGTTTTTCTCACTCCTACTAGTGAATCTAATGTGACACACACCCATACAATGCGCACCACCCCGTGATGTATTTCTCACTCCTACTAGTGAATCTAATGTGACACACACCCATACAATGCGCACCACCCCTTGATGTTTTTCTCACTCCTATTAGTGAATCTAATGTAACACACACCCATACAATGCGCACCACCCCGTGATGTTTTTCTCACTCCTTCTAGTGAATCTAATGTAACACACACCCATACAATGCGCACCACCCCGTGATGTTTTTCTCACTCCTACTAGTGAATCCAATGTAACACACACCCATACAATGCGCACCACCCCGTGATGTTTTTCTCACTCCTACTAGTGAATGTAATGTAACACACACCCATATAATGCGCACCACCCCGTGATGTTTTTCTCACTCCTACTAGTGAATCTAATGTGACACACACCCATACAATGCGCACCACCCCGTGATGTTTTTCTCACTACTACTAGTGAATCTAATGTGACACACACCCATACAATGCGCACCACACCGTGATGTATTTCTCACTCCTACTAGTGAATCTAATGTGACACACACCCATACAATGCGCACCACCCCTTGATGTTTTTCTCACTCCTACTAGTGAATCTAATGTAACACACACCCATACAATGCGCACCACCCCGTGATGTTTTTCTCACTCCTTCTAGTGAATCTAATGTAACACACACCCATACAATGCGCACCACTCCGTGATGTTTTTCTCACTCCTACTAGTGAATCCAATGTAACACACACCCATACAATGCGCACCACCCCGTGATGTTTTTCTCACTCCTACTAGTGAATGTAATGTAACACACACCCATACAATGCGCACCACCCCGTGATGTTTTTCTCACTCCTACTAGTGAATCCAATGTAACACACAACCATACAATGCGCACCACCCCGTGATGTTTTTCTCACTCCTACTAGTGAATCTAATGTAACACACAACCATACAATACGCACCACCCCGTGATGTTTTTCTCACTCCTACTAGTGAATCTAATGTAACACACAACCATACAATACGCACCACCCCGTGATGTTTTTCTCACTCCTACTAGTGAATCTAATGTAACACACACCCATACAATGCGCACCACCCCGTGATGTTTTTCTCACTCCTACTAGTGAATCCAATGTAACACACACCCATACAATGCGCACCACCCCGTGATGTTTTTCTCACTCCTACTAGTGAATCCAATGTGACACACACCCATACAATGCGCACCACCCCGTGATGTTTTTCTCACTCCTACTAGTGAATGTAATGTAACACACACCCATACAATGCGCACCACACCGTGATGTTTTTCTCACTCCTACTAGTGAATGTAATGTAACACACACCCATACAATGCGCACCACCCCGTGATGTTTTTCTCACTCCTACTAGTGAATCTAATGTAACACACACCCATACAATGCGCACCACCCCATGATGTTTTTCTCACTCCTACTAGTGAATCTAATGTAACACACACCCATACAATGCGCACCACCCCGTGATGTTTTTCTCACTCCCACTAGTGAATCTAATGTAACACACACCCATACAATGCGCACCACCACGTGATGTTTTTCTCACTCCCACTAGTGAATCTAATGTAACACACACCCATACAATGCGCACCACCCCGTGATGTATTTTTCACTCCCACTAGTGAATCTAATGTAACACACCCATACAATGCGCACCACCCCGTGATGTTTTTCTCACTCCCACTAGTGAATCCAATGTAACACACACCCATACAATGCGCACCACCCCGTGATGTTTTTCTCACTCCTACTAGTGAATCCAATGTAACACACACCCATACAATGCGCACCACCCCGTGATGTTTTTCTCACTCCTACTAGTGAATCCAATGTAACACACACCCATAAAATGCGCACCACCCCGTGATGTTTTTCTCACTCCTACTAGTGAATCCAATGTAACACACACCCATAAAATGCGCACCACCCCGTGATGTTTTTCTCACTCCTACTAGTGAATCCAATGTGACACACACCCATACAATGCGCACCACCCCGTGATGTTTTTCTCACTCCTACTAGTGAATGTAATGTAACACACACCCATACAATGCGCACCACCCCGTGATGTTTTTCTCACTCCTACTAGTGAATGTAATGTAACACACACCCATACAATGCGCACCACCCCGTGATGTTTTTCTCACTCCTACTAGTGAATCTAATGTAACACACACCCATACAATGCGCACCACCCCGTGATGTTTTTCTCACTCTTACTAGTGAATGCAATGTAACACACACCCATACAATGCGCACCACCCCGTGATGTTTTTCTCACTCCTACTAGTGAATGTAATGTAACACACACCCATACAATGCGCACCACCCCGTGATGTTTTTCTCACTCCTACTAGTGAATATAATGTGACACACACCCATACAATGCGCACCACCCCGTGATGTTTTTCTCACTCCTACTAGTGAATCTAATGTGACACACACCCATACAATGCGCACCACCCCGTGATGTTTTTCTCACTCCTACTAGTGAATCTAATGTGACACACACCCATACAATGCGCACCACCCCGTGATGTATTTCTCACTCCTACTAGTGAATCTAATGTAACACACACCCATACAATGCGCACCACCCCTTGATGTTTTTCTCACTCCTACTAGTGAATCTAATGTAACACACACCCATACAATGCGCACCACCCCGTGATGTTTTTCTCACTCCTTCTAGTGAATCTAATGTAACACACACCCATACAATGCGCACCACCCCGTGATATTTTTCTCACTCCTACTAGTGAATCCAATGTAACACACACCCATACAATGCGCACCACCCCGTGATGTTTTACTCACTCCTACTAGTGAATGTAATGTAACACACACCCATATAATGCGCACCACCCCGTGATGTTTTTCTCACTCCTACTAGTGAATCTAATGTGACACACACCCATACAATGGGCACCACCCCGTGATGTTTTTCTCACTCCTACTAGTGAATCTAATGTGACACACACCCATACAATGCGCACCACCCCGTGATGTATTTCTCACTCCTACTAGTGAATCTAATGTGAAACACCCATACAATGCGCACCACCCCGTGATGTTTTTCTCACTCCTACTAGTGAATCTAATGTAACACACACCCATACAATGCGCACCACCCCGTGATGTTTTTCTCACTCCTACTAGTGAATCCAATGTAACACACACCCATACAATGCGCACCACCCCGTGATGTTTTTCTCACTCCTACTAGTGAATCCAATGTGACACACACCCATACAATGCGCACCACCCCGTGATGTTTTTCTCACTCCTACTAGTGAATCTAATGTGACACACAACCATACAATGCGCACCACCCCGTGATGTTTTTCTCACTCCTACTAGTGAATCCAATGTGACACACACCCATACAATGCGCACCACACCGTGATGTTTTTCTCACTCCTACTAGTGAATGTAATGTAACACACACCCGTACAATGCGCACCACCCCGTGATGTTTTTCTCACTCCTACTAGTGAATCTAATGTAACACACAACCATACAATGCGCACCACCCCGTGATGTTTTTCTCACTCCTACTAGTGAATCTAATGTAACACACACCCATACAATGCGCACCACCCCGTGATGTTTTTCTCACTCCTACTAGTGAATCTAATGTAACACACACCCATACAATGCGCACCACCCCGTGATGTTTTTCTCACTCCTACTAGTGAATCTAATGTAACACACACCCATACAATGCGCACCACCCCGTGATGTTTTTCTCACTCCTACTAGTGAATCTAATGTGACACACACCCATACAATGCGCACCACCGCGTGATGTTTTTCTCACTCCTACTAGTGAATCTAATGTGACACACACCCATACAATGCGCACCACCCCGTGATGTATTTCTCACTCCTACTAGTGAATCTAATGTGACACACACCCATACAATGCGCACCACCCCTTGATGTTTTTCTCACTCCTATTAGTGAATCTAATGTAACACACACCCATACAATGCGCACCACCCCGTGATGTTTTTCTCACTCCTTCTAGTGAATCTAATGTAACACACACCCATACAATGCGCACCACCCCGTGATGTTTTTCTCACTCCTACTAGTGAATCCAATGTAACACACACCCATACAATGCGCACCACCCCGTGATGTTTTTCTCACTCCTACTAGTGAATGTAATGTAACACACACCCATATAATGCGCACCACCCCGTGATGTTTTTCTCACTCCTACTAGTGAATCTAATGTGACACACACCCATACAATGCGCACCACCCCGTGATGTTTTTCTCACTACTACTAGTGAATCTAATGTGACACACACCCATACAATGCGCACCACCCCGTAATGTATTTCTCACTCCTACTAGTGAATCTAATGTGACACACACCCATACAATGCGCACCACCCCTTGATGTTTTTCTCACTCCTACTAGTGAATCTAATGTAACACACACCCATACAATGCGCACCACCCCGTGATGTTTTTCTCACTCCTTCTAGTGAATCTAATGTAACACACACCCATACAATGCGCACCACTCCGTGATGTTTTTCTCACTCCTACTAGTGAATCCAATGTAACACACACCCATACAATGCGCACCACCCCGTGATGTTTTTCTCACTCCTACTAGTGAATGTAATGTAACACACACCCATACAATGCGCACCACCCCGTGATGTTTTTCTCACTCCTACTAGTGAATCCAATGTAACACACAACCATACAATGCGCACCACCCCGTGATGTTTTTCTCACTCCTACTAGTGAATCTAATGTAACACACAACCATACAATACGCACCACCCCGTGATGTTTTTCTCACTCCTACTAGTGAATCTAATGTAACACACAACCATACAATACGCACCACCCCGTGATGTTTTTCTCACTCCTACTAGTGAATCTAATGTAACACACACCCATACAATGCGCACCACCCCGTGATGTTTTTCTCACTCCTACTAGTGAATCCAATGTAACACACACCCATACAATGCGCACCACCCCGTGATGTTTTTCTCACTCCTACTAGTGAATCCAATGTGACACACACCCATACAATGCGCACCACCCCGTGATGTTTTTCTCACTCCTACTAGTGAATGTAATGTAACACACACCCATACAATGCGCACCACACCGTGATGTTTTTCTCACTCCTACTAGTGAATGTAATGTAACACACACCCATACAATGCGCACCACCCCGTGATGTTTTTCTCACTCCTACTAGTGAATCTAATGTAACACACACCCATACAATGCGCACCACCCCATGATGTTTTTCTCACTCCTACTAGTGAATCTAATGTAACACACACCCATACAATGCGCACCACCCCGTGATGTTTTTCTCACTCCCACTAGTGAATCTAATGTAACACACACCCATACAATGCGCACCACCACGTGATGTTTTTCTCACTCCCACTAGTGAATCTAATGTAACACACACCCATACAATGCGCACCACCCCGTGATGTATTTTTCACTCCCACTAGTGAATCTAATGTAACACACCCATACAATGCGCACCACCCCGTGATGTTTTTCTCACTCCCACTAGTGAATCCAATGTAACACACACCCATACAATGCGCACCACCCCGTGATGTTTTTCTCACTCCTACTAGTGAATCCAATGTAACACACACCCATACAATGCGCACCACCCCGTGATGTTTTTCTCACTCCTACTAGTGAATCCAATGTAACACACACCCATAAAATGCGCACCACCCCGTGATGTTTTTCTCACTCCTACTAGTGAATCCAATGTAACACACACCCATAAAATGCGCACCACCCCGTGATGTTTTTCTCACTCCTACTAGTGAATCCAATGTGACACACACCCATACAATGCGCACCACCCCGTGATGTTTTTCTCACTCCTACTAGTGAATGTAATGTAACACACACCCATACAATGCGCACCACCCCGTGATGTTTTTCTCACTCCTACTAGTGAATGTAATGTAACACACACCCATACAATGCGCACCACCCCGTGATGTTTTTCTCACTCCTACTAGTGAATCTAATGTAACACACACCCATACAATGCGCACCACCCCGTGATGTTTTTCTCACTCTTACTAGTGAATGCAATGTAACACACACCCATACAATGCGCACCACCCCGTGATGTTTTTCTCACTCCTACTAGTGAATGTAATGTAACACACACCCATACAATGCGCACCACCCCGTGATGTTTTTCTCACTCCTACTAGTGAATATAATGTGACACACACCCATACAATGCGCACCACCCCGTGATGTTTTTCTCACTCCTACTAGTGAATCTAATGTGACACACACCCATACAATGCGCACCACCCCGTGATGTTTTTCTCACTCCTACTAGTGAATCTAATGTGACACACACCCATACAATGCGCACCACCCCGTGATGTATTTCTCACTCCTACTAGTGAATCTAATGTAACACACACCCATACAATGCGCACCACCCCTTGATGTTTTTCTCACTCCTACTAGTGAATCTAATGTAACACACACCCATACAATGCGCACCACCCCGTGATGTTTTTCTCACTCCTTCTAGTGAATCTAATGTAACACACACCCATACAATGCGCACCACCCCGTGATATTTTTCTCACTCCTACTAGTGAATCCAATGTAACACACACCCATACAATGCGCACCACCCCGTGATGTTTTACTCACTCCTACTAGTGAATGTAATGTAACACACACCCATATAATGCGCACCACCCCGTGATGTTTTTCTCACTCCTACTAGTGAATCTAATGTGACACACACCCATACAATGGGCACCACCCCGTGATGTTTTTCTCACTCCTACTAGTGAATCTAATGTGACACACACCCATACAATGCGCACCACCCCGTGATGTATTTCTCACTCCTACTAGTGAATCTAATGTGAAACACCCATACAATGCGCACCACCCCTTGATGTTTTTCTCACTCCTACTAGTGAATCTAATGTAACACACACCCATACAATGCGCACCACCCCGTGATGTATTTTTCACTCCCACTAGTGAATCTAATGTAACACACCCATACAATGCGCACCACCCCGTGATGTTTTTCTCACTCCCACTAGTGAATCCAATGTAACACACACCCATACAATGCGCACCACCCCGTGATGTTTTTCTCACTCCTACTAGTGAATCCAATGTAACACACACCCATACAATGCGCACCACCCCGTGATGTTTTTCTCACTCCTACTAGTGAATCCAATGTAACACACACCCATACAATGCGCACCACCCCGTGATGTTTTTCTCACTCCTACTAGTGAATCCAATGTAACACACACCCATACAATGCGCACCACCCCGTGATGTTTTTCTCACTCCTACTAGTGAATCCAATGTAACACACACCCATAAAATGCGCACCACCCCGTGATGTTTTTCTCACTCCTACTAGTGAATCCAATGTGACACACACCCATACAATGCGCACCACCCCGTGATGTTTTTCTCACTCCTACTAGTGAATCCAATGTAACACACACCCATAAAATGCGCACCACCCCGTGATGTTTTATCACTCCTACTAGTGAATCCAATGTAACACACACCCATACAATGCACACCACCCCGTGATGTTTTTCTCACTCCTACTAGTGAATCCAATGTAACACACACCCATAAAATGCGCACCACCCCGTGATGTTTTTCTCACTCCTACTAGTGAATCCAATGTGACACACACCCATACAATGCGCACCACCCCGTGATGTTTTTCTCACTCCTACTAGTGAATCTAATGTAACACACACCCATACAATGCGCACCACCCCGTGATGTTTTTCTCACTCCTACTAGTGAATCTAATGTGACACACACCCATACAATGCGCACCACCGCGTGATGTTTTTCTCACTCCTACTAGTGAATCTAATGTGACACACACCCATACAATGCGCACCACCCCGTGATGTATTTCTCACTCCTACTAGTGAATCTAATGTGACACACACCCATACAATGCGCACCACCCCTTGATGTTTTTCTCACTCCTATTAGTGAATCTAATGTAACACACACCCATACAATGCGCACCACCCCGTGATGTTTTTCTCACTCCTACTAGTGAATCTAATGTAACACACAACCATACAATGCGCACCACCCCGTGATGTTTTTCTCACGCCTAGTAGTGCATCTAATGTAACACACACCCATACAATGCGCACCACCCCGTGATGTTTTTCTCACTCCTACTAGTGAATCTAATGTAACACTCACCCATACAATGCGCACCACCCCGTGATGTTTTTCTCACTCCTACTAGTGAATCTAATGTAACACACACCCATAAAATGCGCACCTCCCCGTGATGTTTTTCTCACTCCTACTAGTGAATCTAATGTAACACACACCCATACAATGCGCACCACCCCGTGATGTTTTTCTCACTCCTACTAGTGAATGTAATGTAACACACACCCATACAATGCGCACCACCCCGTGATGTTTTTCTCACTCCTACTAGTGAATGTAATGTAACACACACCCATACAATGCGCACCACCCCGTGATGTTTTTCTCACTCCTACTAGTGAATCTAATGTAACACACAACCATACAATGCGCACCACCCCGTGATGTTTTTCTCACTCCTACTAGTGAATCCAATGTAACACACACCCATACAATGCGCACCACCCCGTGATGTTTTTCTCACTCCTACTAGTGAATCCAATGTAACACACACCCATACAATGCGCACCACCCCGTGATGTTTTTCTCACTCCTACTAGTGAATCTAATGTGACACACACCCATACAATGCGCACCACCCCGTGATGTTTTTCTCACTCCTACTAGTGAATGTAATGTGACACACACCCATACAATGCGCACCACCCCGTGATGTTTTTCTCACTCCTACTAGTGAATGTAATGTAACACACACCCATACAATGCGCACCACCCCGTGATGTTTTTCTCACTCCTACTAGTGAATGTAATGTAACACACACCCATACAATGCGCACCACCCTGTGATGTTTTTCTCACTCCTACTAGTGAATGTAATGTAACACACACCCATACAATGCGCACCACCCCGTGATGTTTTTCTCACTCCTACTAGTGAATCTAATGTAACACACCCATACAATGCGCACCACCCCGTGATGTTTTTCTCACTCCTAGTAGTGCATCTAATGTAACACACACCCATACAATGCGCACCACCCCGTGATGTTTTTCTCACTCCTACTAGTGAATGTAATGTAACACACACCCATACAATGCGCACCACCCCGTGATGTTTTTCTCACTCCTACTAGTGAATCCAATGTAACACACACCCATACAATGCGCACCACCCCGTGATGTTTTTCTCACTCCTACTAGTGAATCCAATGTAACACACACCCATACAATGCGCACCACCCCGTGATGTTTTTCTCACTCCTACTAGTGAATCCAATGTGACACACACCCATACAATGCGCACCACCCCGTGATGTTTTTCTCACTCCTACTAGTGAATCTAATGTGACACACACCCATACAATGCGCACCACCCCGTGATGTTTTTCTCACTCCTACTAGTGAATCTAATGTGACACACACCCATACAATGCGCACCACCCCGTGATGTATTTCTCACTCCTACTAGTGAATCTAATGTGACACACACCCATACAATGCGCACCACCCCTTGATGTTTTTCTCACTCCTACTAGTGAATCTAATGTAACACACACCCATACAATGCGCACCACCCCGTGATGTTTTTCTCACTCCTTCTAGTGAATCTAATGTAACACACACCCATACAATGCGCACCACCCCGTGATGTTTTTCTCACTCCTACTAGTGAATCCAATGTAACACACACCCATACAATGTGCACCACCCCGTGATGTTTTTCTCACTCCTACTAGTGAATGTAATGTAACACACACCCATACAATGCGCACCACCCCGTGATGTTTTTCTCACTCCTACTAGTGAATCTAATGTAACACACAACCATACAATGCGCACCACCCCGTGATGTTTTTCTCACTCCTACTAGTGAATCTAATGTAACACACAACCATACAATGCGCACCACCCCGTGATGTTTTTCTCACTCCTACTAGTGAATCTAATGTAACACACACCCATACAATGCGCACCACCCCGTGATGTTTTTCTCACTCCTACTAGTGAATCCAATGTGACACACACCCATACAATGCGCACCACCGCGTGATGTTTTTCTCACTCCTACTAGTGAATCCAATGTGACACACACCCATACAATGCGCACCACCCCGTGATGTTTTTCTCACTCCTACTAGTGAATCTAATGTGACACACACCCATACAATGCGCACCACCCCGTGATGTTTTTCTCACTCCTACTAGAGAATGTAATGTAACACACACCCATACAATGCGCACCACCCCGTGATGTTTTTCTCACTCCTACTAGTGAATATAATGTAACACACACCCATACAATGCGCACCACCGCGTGATGTTTTTCTCACTCCTACTAGTGAATCTAATGTGACACACACCCATACAATGCGCACCACCCCGTGATGTATTTCTCACTCCTACTAGTGAATCTAATGTGACACACACCCATACAATGCGCACCACCCCTTGATGTTTTTCTCACTCCTACTAGTGAATCTAATGTAACACACACCCATACAATGCGCACCACCCCGTGATGTTTTTCTCACTCCTTCTAGTGAATCTAATGTAACACACACCCATACAATGCGCACCACCCCGTGATGTTTTTCTCACTCCTACTAGTGAATCCAATGTAACACACACCCATACAATGCGCACCACCCCGTGATGTTTTTCTCACTCCTACTAGTGAATGTAATGTAACACACACCCATATAATGCGCACCACCCCGTGATGTTTTTCTCATTCCTACTAGTGAATCTAATGTGACACACACCCATACAATGCGCACCACCCCGTGATGTTTTTCTCACTACTACTAGTGAATCTAATGTGACACACACCCATACAATGCGCACCACCCCGTGATGTATTTCTCACTCCTACTAGTGAATCTAATGTGACACACACCCATACAATGCGCACCACCCCTTGATGTTTTTCTCACTCCTACTAGTGAATCTAATGTAGCACACACCCATACAATGCGCACCACCCCGTGATGTTTTTCTCACTCCTTCTAGTGAATCTAATGTAACACACACCCATACAATGCGCACCACTCTGTGATGTTTTTCTCACTCCTACTAGTGAATCCAATGTAACACACACCCATACAATGCGCACCACCCCGTGATGTTTTTCTCACTCCTACTAGTGAATGTAATGTAACACACACCCATACAATGCGCACCACCCCGTGATGTTTTTCTCACTCCTACTAGTGAATCCAATGTAACACACAACCATACAATGCGCACCACCCCGTGATGTTTTTCTCACTCCTACTAGTGAATCTAATGTAACACACAACCATACAATACGCACCACCCCGTGATGTTTTTCTCACTCCTACTAGTGAATCTAATGTAACACACAACCATACAATACGCACCACCCCGTGATGTTTTTCTCACTCCTACTAGTGAATCTAATGTAACACACACCCATACAATGCGCACCACCCCGTGATGTTTTTCTCACTCCTACTAGTGAATGTAATGTAACACACACCCATACAATGCGCACCACCCCGTGATGTTTTTCTCACTCCTACTAGTGAATCTAATGTAACACACAACCATACAATGCGCACCACCCCGTGATGTTTTTCTCACTCCTACTAGTGAATCTAATGTAACACACACCCATACAATGCGCACCACCCCGTGATGTTTTTCTCACTCCCACTAGTGAATCTAATGTAACACACACCCATACAATGCGCACCACCCCGTGATGTTTTTCTCACTCCCACTAGTGAATCTAATGTAACACACACCCATACAATGCGCACCACCCCGTGATGTTTTTCTCACTCCCACTAGTGAATCTAATGTAACACACACCCATACAATGCGCACCACCCCGTGATGTATTTTTCACTCCCACTAGTGAATCTAATGTAACACACACCCATACAATGCGCACCACCCCGTGATGTTTTTCTCACTCCCACTAGTGAATCTAATGTAACACACACCCATACAATACGCACCACCCCGTGATGTTTTTCTCACTCCCACTAGTGAATGTAATGTAACACACACCCATACAATGCGCACCACCCCGTGATGTTTTTCTCACTCCCACTAGTGAATCCAATGTAACACACACCCATACAATGCGCACCACCCCGTGATGTTTTTCTCACTCCTACTAGTGAATGTAATGTAACACACACCCATATAATGCGCACCACCCCGTGATGTTTTTCTCACTCCTACTAGTGAATGTAATGTAACACACCCATACAATGCGGACCACCCCGTAATGTTTTTCTCACTCCTACTAGTGAATCTAATGTAACACACAACCATACAATACGCACCACCCCGTGATGTTTTTCTCACTCCTACTAGTGAATCTAATGTAACACACACCCATACAATGAGCACCACCCCGTGATGTTTTTCTCACTCCTACTAGTGAATCCAATGTGACACACACCCATACAATGCGCACCACCGCGTGATGTTTTTCTCACTCCTACTAGTGAATCCAATGTGACACACACCCATACAATGCGCACCACCCCGTGATGTTTTTCTCACTCCTACTAGTGAATCTAATGTGACACACACCCATACAATGCGCACCACCCCGTGATGTTTTTCTCACTCCTACTAGTGAATGTAATGTAACACACACCCATACAATGCGCACCACCCCGTGATGTTTTTCTCACTCCTACTAGTGAATATAATGTAACACACACCCATACAATGCGCACCACCGCGTGATGTTTTTCTCACTCCTACTAGTGAATCTAATGTGACACACACCCATACAATGCGCACCACCCCGTGATGTATTTCTCACTCCTACTAGTGAATCTAATGTGACACACACCCATACAATGCGCACCACCCCTTGATGTTTTTCTCACTCCTACTAGTGAATCTAATGTAACACACACCCATACAATGCGCACCACCCCGTGATGTTTTTCTCACTCCTTCTATTGAATCTAATGTAACACACACCCATACAATGCGCACCACCCCGTGATGTTTTTCTCACTCCTACTAGTGAATCCAATGTAACACACACCCATACAATGCGCACCACCCCGTGATGTTTTTCTCACTCCTACTAGTGAATGTAATGTAACACACACCCATATAATGCGCACCACCCCGTGATGTTTTTCTCATTCCTACTAGTGAATCTAATGTGACACACACCCATACAATGCGCACCACCCCGTGATGTTTTTCTCACTACTACTAGTGAATCTAATGTGACACACACCCATACAATGCGCACCACCCCGTGATGTATTTCTCACTCCTACTAGTGAATCTAATGTGACACACACCCATACAATGCGCACCACCCCTTGATGTTTTTCTCACTCCTACTAGTGAATCTAATGTAGCACACACCCATACAATGCGCACCACCCCGTGATGTTTTTCTCACTCCTTCTAGTGAATCTAATGTAACACACACCCATACAATGCGCACCACTCTGTGATGTTTTTCTCACTCCTACTAGTGAATCCAATGTAACACACACCCATACAATGCGCACCACCCCGTGATGTTTTTCTCACTCCTACTAGTGAATGTAATGTAACACACACCCATACAATGCGCACCACCCCGTGATGTTTTTCTCACTCCTACTAGTGAATCCAATGTAACACACAACCATACAATGCGCACCACCCCGTGATGTTTTTCTCACTCCTACTAGTGAATCTAATGTAACACACAACCATACAATACGCACCACCCCGTGATGTTTTTCTCACTCCTACTAGTGAATCTAATGTAACACACAACCATACAATACGCACCACCCCGTGATGTTTTTCTCACTCCTACTAGTGAATCTAATGTAACACACACCCATACAATGCGCACCACCCCGTGATGTTTTTCTCACTCCTACTAGTGAATCCAATGTAACACACACCCATACAATGCGCACCACCCCGTGATGTTTTTCTCACTCCTACTAGTGAATCCAATGTGACACACACCCATACAATGCGCACCACCCCGTGATGTTTTTCTCACTCCTACTAGTGAATCTAATGTGACACACACCCATACAATGCGCACCACCCCGTGATGTTTTTCTCACTCCTACTAGTGAATGTAATGTAACACACACCCATACAATGCGCACCACACCGTGATGTTTTTCTCACTCCTACTAGTGAATGTAATGTAACACACACCCATACAATGCGCACCACCCCGTGATGTTTTTCTCACTCCTACTAGTGAATCTAATGTAACACACAACCATACAATGCGCACCACCCCGTGATGTTTTTCTCACTCCTACTAGTGAATCTAATGTAACACACACCCATACAATGCGCACCACCCCGTGATGTTTTTCTCACTCCTATTAGTGAATCTAATGTAACACACACCCATACAATGCGCACCACCCCGTGATGTTTTTCTCACTCCTACTAGTGAATCTAATGTAACACACACCCATACAATGCGCACCACCCCGTGATGTTTTTCTCACTCCTACTAGTGAATCTAATGTGACACACACCCATACAATGCGCACCACCGCGTGATGTTTTTCTCACTCCTACTAGTGAATCTAATGTGACACACACCCATACAATGCGCACCACCCCGTGATGTATTTCTCACTCCTACTAGTGAATCTAATGTGACACACACCCATACAATGCGCACCACCCCTTGATGTTTTTCTCACTCCTATTAGTGAATCTAATGTAACACACACCCATACAATGCGCACCACCCCGTGATGTTTTTCTCACTCCTTCTAGTGAATCTAATGTAACACACACCCATACAATGCGCACCACCCCGTGATGTTTTTCTCACTCCTACTAGTGAATCCAATGTAACACACACCCATACAATGCGCACCACCCCGTGATGTTTTTCTCACTCCTACTAGTGAATGTAATGTAACACACACCCATATAATGCGCACCACCCCGTGATGTTTTTCTCACTCCTACTAGTGAATCTAATGTGACACACACCCATACAATGCGCACCACCCCGTGATGTTTTTCTCACTACTACTAGTGAATCTAATGTGACACACACCCATACAATGCGCACCACCCCGTGATGTATTTCTCACTCCTACTAGTGAATCTAATGTGACACACACCCATACAATGCGCACCACCCCTTGATGTTTTTCTCACTCCTACTAGTGAATCTAATGTAACACACACCCATACAATGCGCACCACCCCGTGATGTTTTTCTCACTCCTTCTAGTGAATCTAATGTAACACACACCCATACAATGCGCACCACTCCGTGATGTTTTTCTCACTCCTACTAGTGAATCCAATGTAACACACACCCATACAATGCGCACCACCCCGTGATGTTTTTCTCACTCCTACTAGTGAATGTAATGTAACACACACCCATACAATGCGCACCACCCCGTGATGTTTTTCTCACTCCTACTAGTGAATCCAATGTAACACACAACCATACAATGCGCACCACCCCGTGATGTTTTTCTCACTCCTACTAGTGAATCTAATGTAACACACAACCATACAATACGCACCACCCCGTGATGTTTTTCTCACTCCTACTAGTGAATCTAATGTAACACACACCCATACAATGCGCACCACCCCGTGATGTTTTTCTCACTCCTACTAGTGAATCTAATGTAACACACACCCATACAATGCGCACCACCCCGTGATGTTTTTCTCACTCCTACTAGTGAATCTAATGTAACACACAACCATACAATGCGCACCACCCCGTGATGTTTTTCTCACTCCTACTAGTGAATCTAATGTAACACACACCCATACAATGCGCACCACCCCGTGATGTTTTTCTCACTCCTACTAGTGAATCTAATGTGACACACACCCATACAATGCGCACCACCGCGTGATGTTTTTCTCACTCCTACTAGTGAATCTAATGTGACACACACCCATACAATGCGCACCACCCCGTGATGTATTTCTCACTCCTACTAGTGAATCTAATGTGACACACACCCATACAATGCGCACCACCCCTTGATGTTTTTCTCACTCCTATTAGTGAATCTAATGTAACACACACCCATACAATGCGCACCACCCCGTGATGTTTTTCTCACTCCTTCTAGTGAATCTAATGTAACACACACCCATACAATGCGCACCACCCCGTGATGTTTTTCTCACTCCTACTAGTGAATCCAATGTAACACACACCCATACAATGCGCACCACCCCGTGATGTTTTTCTCACTCCTACTAGTGAATGTAATGTAACACACACCCATATAATGCGCACCACCCCGTGATGTTTTTCTCACTCCTACTAGTGAATCTAATGTGACACACACCCATACAATGCGCACCACCCCGTGATGTTTTTCTCACTACTACTAGTGAATCTAATGTGACACACACCCATACAATGCGCACCACCCCGTGATGTATTTCTCACTCCTACTAGTGAATCTAATGTGACACACACCCATACAATGCGCACCACCCCTTGATGTTTTTCTCACTCCTACTAGTGAATCTAATGTAACACACACCCATACAATGCGCACCACCCCGTGATGTTTTTCTCACTCCTTCTAGTGAATCTAATGTAACACACACCCATACAATGCGCACCACTCCGTGATGTTTTTCTCACTCCTACTAGTGAATCCAATGTAACACACACCCATACAATGCGCACCACCCCGTGATGTTTTTCTCACTCCTACTAGTGAATGTAATGTAACACACACCCATACAATGCGCACCACCCCGTGATGTTTTTCTCACTCCTACTAGTGAATCCGATGTAACACACAACCATACAATGCGCACCACCCCGTGATGTTTTTCTCACTCCTACTAGTGAATCTAATGTAACACACAACCATACAATACGCACCACCCCGTGATGTTTTTCTCACTCCTACTAGTGAATCTAATGTAACACACAACCATACAATACGCACCACCCCGTGATGTTTTTCTCACTCCTACTAGTGAATCTAATGTAACACACACCCATACAATGCGCACCACCCCGTGATGTTTTTCTCACTCCTACTAGTGAATCCAATGTAACACACACCCATACAATGCGCACCACCCCGTGATGTTTTTCTCACTCCTACTAGTGAATCCAATGTGACACACACCCATGCAATGCGCACCACCCCGTGATGTTTTTCTAACTCCTACTAGTGAATGTAATGTAACACACACCCATACAATGCGCACCACACCGTGATGTTTTTCTCACTCCTACTAGTGAATGTAATGTAACACACACCCATACAATGCGCACCACCCCGTGATGTTTTTCTCACTCCTACTAGTGAATCTAATGTAACACACACCCATACAATGCGCACCACCCCATGATGTTTTTCTCACTCCTACTAGTGAATCTAATGTAACACACACCCATACAATGCGCACCACCCCGTGATGTTTTTCTCACTCCCACTAGTGAATCTAATGTAACACACACCCATACAATGCGCACCACCCCGTGATGTTTTTCTCACTCCCACTAGTGAATCTAATGTAACACACACCCATACAATGCGCACCACCCCGTGATGTATTTTTCACTCCCACTAGTGAATCTAATGTAACACACCCATACAATGCGCACCACCCCGTGATGTTTTTCTCACTCCCACTAGTGAATCCAATGTAACACACACCCATACAATGCGCACCACCCCGTGATGTTTTTCTCACTCCTACTAGTGAATCCAATGTAACACACACCCATACAATGCGCACCACCCCGTGATGTTTTTCTCACTCCTACTAGTGAATCCAATGTAACACACACCCATAAAATGCGCACCACCCCGTGATGTTTTTCTCACTCCTACTAGTGAATCCAATGTAACACACACCCATAAAATGCGCACCACCCCGTGATGTTTTTCTCACTCCTACTAGTGAATCCAATGTGACACACACCCATACAATGCGCACCACCCCGTGATGTTTTTCTCACTCCTACTAGTGAATGTAATGTAACACACACCCATACAATGCGCACCACCCCGTGATGTTTTTCTCACTCCTACTAGTGAATGTAATGTAACACACACCCATACAATGCGCACCACCCCGTGATGTTTTTCTCACTCCTACTAGTGAATCTAATGTAACACACACCCATACAATGCGCACCACCCCGTGATGTTTTTCTCACTCTTACTAGTGAATGCAATGTAACACACACCCATACAATGCGCACCACCCCGTGATGTTTTTCTCACTCCTACTAGTGAATGTAATGTAACACACACCCATACAATGCGCACCACCCCTTGATGTTTTTCTCACTCCTACTAGTGAATATAATGTGACACACACCCATACAATGCGCACCACCCCGTGATGTTTTTCTCACTCCTACTAGTGAATCTAATGTGACACACACCCATACAATGCGCACCACCCCGTGATGTTTTTCTCACTCCTACTAGTGAATCTAATGTGACACACACCCATACAATGCGCACCACCCCGTGATGTATTTCTCACTCCTACTAGTGAATCTAATGTAACACACACCCATACAATGCGCACCACCCCTTGATGTTTTTCTCACTCCTACTAGTGAATCTAATGTAACACATACCCATACAATGCGCACCACCCCGTGATGTTTTTCTCACTCCTTCTAGTGAATCTAATGTAACACACACCCATACAATGCGCACCACCCCGTGATATTTTTCTCACTCCTACTAGTGAATCCAATGTAACACACACCCATACAATGCGCACCACCCCGTGATGTTTTACTCACTCCTACTAGTGAATGTAATGTAACACACACCCATATAATGCGCACCACCACGTGATGTTTTTCTCACTCCTACTAGTGAATCTAATGTGACACACACCCATACAATGGGCACCACCCCGTGATGTTTTTCTCACTCCTACTAGTGAATCTAATGTGACACACACCCATACAATGCGCACCACCCCGTGATGTATTTCTCACTCCTACTAGTGAATCTAATGTGAAACACCCATACAATGCGCACCACCCCTTGATGTTTTTCTCACTCCTACTAGTGAATCTAATGTAACACACACCCATACAATGCGCACCACCCCGTGATGTATTTTTCACTCCCACTAGTGAATCTAATGTAACACACCCATACAATGCGCACCACCCCGTGATGTTTTTCTCACTCCCACTAGTGAATCCAATGTAACACACACCCATACAATGCGCACCACCCCGTGATGTTTTTCTCACTCCTACTAGTGAATCCAATGTAACACACACCCATACAATGCGCACCACCCCGTGATGTTTTTCTCACTCCTACTAGTGAATCCAATGTAACACACACCCATACAATGCGCACCACCCCGTGATGTTTTTCTCACTCCTACTAGTGAATCCAATGTAACACACACCCATACAATGCGCACCACCCCGTGATGTTTTTCTCACTCCTACTAGTGAATCCAATGTAACACACACCCATAAAATGCGCACCACCCCGTGATGTTTTTCTCACTCCTACTAGTGAATCCAATGTGACACACACCCATACAATGCGCACCACCCCGTGATGTTTTTCTCACTCCTACTAGTGAATCCAATGTAACACACACCCATAAAATGCGCACCACCCCGTGATGTTTTATCACTCCTACTAGTGAATCCAATGTAACACACACCCATACAATGCACACCACCCCGTGATGTTTTTCTCACTCCTACTAGTGAATCCAATGTAACACACACCCATAAAATGCGCACCACCCCGTGATGTTTTTCTCACTCCTACTAGTGAATCCAATGTGACACACACCCATACAATGCGCACCACCCCGTGATGTTTTTCTCACTCCTACTAGTGAATCTAATGTAACACACACCCATACAATGCGCACCACCCCGTGATGTTTTTCTCACTCCTACTAGTGAATCTAATGTGACACACACCCATACAATGCGCACCACCGCGTGATGTTTTTCTCACTCCTACTAGTGAATCTAATGTGACACACACCCATACAATGCGCACCACCCCGTGATGTATTTCTCACTCCTACTAGTGAATCTAATGTGACACACACCCATACAATGCGCACCACCCCTTGATGTTTTTCTCACTCCTATTAGTGAATCTAATGTAACACACACCCATACAATGCGCACCACCCCGTGATGTTTTTCTCACTCCTTCTAGTGAATCTAATGTAACACACACCCATACAATGCGCACCACCCCGTGATGTTTTTCTCACTCCTACTAGTGAATCCAATGTAACACACACCCATACAATGCGCACCACCCCGTGATGTTTTTCTCACTCCTACTAGTGAATGTAATGTAACACACACCCATATAATGCGCACCACCCCGTGATGTTTTTCTCACTCCTACTAGTGAATCTAATGTGACACACACCCATACAATGCGCACCACCCCGTGATGTTTTTCTCACTACTACTAGTGAATCTAATGTGACACACACCCATACAATGCGCACCACCCCGTGATGTATTTCTCACTCCTACTAGTGAATCTAATGTGACACACACCCATACAATGCGCACCACCCCTTGATGTTTTTCTCACTCCTACTAGTGAATCTAATGTAACACACACCGATACAATGCGCACCACCCCGTGATGTTTTTCTCACTCCTTCTAGTGAATCTAATGTAACACACACCCATACAATGCGCACCACTCCGTGATGTTTTTCTCACTCCTACTAGTGAATCCAATGTAACACACACCCATACAATGCGCACCACCCCGTGATGTTTTTCTCACTCCTACTAGTGAATGTAATGTAACACACACCCATACAATGCGCACCACCCCGTGATGTTTTTCTCACTCCTACTAGTGAATCCAATGTAACACACAACCATACAATGCGCACCACCCCGTGATGTTTTTCTCACTCCTACTAGTGAATCTAATGTAACACACAACCATACAATACGCACAACCCCGTGATGTTTTTCTCACTCCTACTAGTGAATCTAATGTAACACACAACCATACAATACGCACCACCCCGTGATGTTTTTCTCACTCCTACTAGTGAATCTAATGTAACACACACCCATACAATGCGCACCACCCCGTGATGTTTTTCTCACTCCTACTAGTGAATCCAATGTAACACACACCCATACAATGCGCACCACCCCGTGATGTTTTTCTCACTCCTACTAGTGAATCCAATGTGACACACACCCATACAATGCGCACCACCCCGTGATGTTTTTCTCACTCCTACTAGTGAATGTAATGTAACACACACCCATACAATGCGCACCACACCGTGATGTTTTTCTCACTCCTACTAGTGAATGTAATGTAACACACACCCATACAATGCGCACCACCCCGTGATGTTTTTCTCACTCCTACTAGTGAATCTAATGTAACACACCCATACAATGCGCACCACCCCGTGATGTTTTTCTCACTCCTACTAGTGAATCTAATGTAACACACACCCATACAATGCGCACCACCCCGTGATGTTTTTCTCACTCCCACTAGTGAATCTAATGTAACACACACCCATACAATGCGCACCACCCCGTGATGTTTTTCTCACTCCCACTAGTGAATCTAATGTAACACACACCCATACAATGCGCACCACCCCGTGATGTTTTTCTCACTCCCACTAGTGAATCTAATGTAACACACACCCATACAATGCGCACCACCCCGTGATGTATTTTTCACTCCCACTAGTGAATCTAATGTAACACACCCATACAATGCGCACCACCCCGTGATGTTTTTCTCACTCCCACTAGTGAATCCAATGTAACACACACCCATACAATGCGCACCACCCCGTGATGTTTTTCTCACTCCTACTAGTGAATCCAATGTAACACACACCCATACAATGCGCACCACCCCGTGATGTTTTTCTCACTCCTACTAGTGAATCCAATGAAACACACACCCATAAAATGCGCACCACCCCGTGATGTTTTTCTCACTCCTACTAGTGAATCCAATGTAACACACACCCATAAAATGCGCACCACCCCGTGATGTTTTTCTCACTCCTACTAGTGAATCCAATGTGACACACACCCATACAATGCGCACCACCCCGTGATGTTTTTCTCACTCCTACTAGTGAATGTAATGTAACACACACCCATACAATGCGCACCACCCCGTGATGTTTTTCTCACTCCTACTAGTGAATGTAATGTAACACACACCCATACAATGCGCACCACCCCGTGATGTTTTTCTCACTCCTACTAGTCAATCTAATGTAACACACACCCATACAATGCGCACCACCCCGTGATGTTTTTCTCACTCTTACTAGTGAATGCAATGTAACACACACCCATACAATGCGCACCACCCCGTGATGTTTTTCTCACTCCTACTAGTGAATGTAATGTAACACACACCCATACAATGCGCACCACCCCGTGATGTTTTTCTCACTCCTACTAGTGAATATAATGTAACACACACCCATACAATGCGCACCACCCCGTGATGTTTTTCTCACTCCTACTAGTGAATCTAATGTGACACACACCCATACAATGCGCACCACCCCGTGATGTTTTTCTCACTCCTACTAGTGAATCTAATGTGACACACACCCATACAATGCGCACCACCCCGTGATGTATTTCTCACTCCTACTAGTGAATCTAATGTAACACACACCCATACAATGCGCACCACCCCTTGATGTTTTTCTCACTCCTACTAGTGAATCTAATGTAACACACACCCATACAATGCGCACCACCCCGTGATGTTTTTCTCACTCCTTCTAGTGAATCTAATGTAACACACACCCATACAATGCGCACCACCCCGTGATATTTTTCTCACTCCTACTAGTGAATCCAATGTAACACACACCCATACAATGCGCACCACCCCGTGATGTTTTACTCACTCCTACTAGTGAATGTAATGTAACACACACCCATATAATGCGCACCACCCCGTGATGTTTTTCTCACTCCTACTAGTGAATCTAATGTGACACACACCCATACAATGGGCACCACCCCGTGATGTTTTTCTCACTCCTACTAGTGAATCTAATGTGACACACACCCATACAATGCGCACCACCCCGTGATGTATTTCTCACTAGTACTAGTGAATCTAATGTGACACACACCCATACAATGCGCACCACCCCTTGATGTTTTTCTCACTCCTACTAGTGAATCTAATGTAACACACACCCATACAATGCGCACCACCCCGTGATGTATTTTTCACTCCCACTAGTGAATCTAATGTAACACACCCATACAATGCGCACCACCCCGTGATGTTTTTCTCACTCCCACTAGTGAATCCAATGTAACACACACCCATACAATGCGCACCACCCCGTGATGTTTTTCTCACTCCTACTAGTGAATCCAATGTAACACACACCCATACAATGCGCACCACCCCGTGATGTTTTTCTCACTCCTACTAGTGAATCCAATGTAACACACACCCATAAAATGCGCACCACCCCGTGATATTTTTATCACTCCTACTAGTGAATCCAATGTAACACACACCCATACAATGCGCACCACCCCGTGATGTTTTTCTCACTCCTACTAGTGAATCCAATGTAACACACACCCATAAAATGCGCACCACCCCGTGATGTTTTTCTCACTCCTACTAGTGAATCCAATGTGACACACACCCATACAATGCGCACCACCCCGTGATGTTTTTCTCACTCCTACTAGTGAA
Source organism: Cavia porcellus (assembly GCF_034190915.1). NCBI lineage: Eukaryota > Metazoa > Chordata > Mammalia > Rodentia > Caviidae > Cavia > Cavia porcellus. The sequence continues at coordinate 482,165 of NW_026947629.1, forward strand.
TCCAATGTAACACACACCCATAAAATGCGCACCACCCCGTGATGTTTTTATCACTCCTACTAGTGAATCCAATGTAACACACACCCATACAATGCGCACCACCCCGTGATGTTTTTCTCACTCCTACTAGTGAATCCAATGTAACACACACCCATAAAATGCGCACCACCCCGTGATGTTTTTCTCACTCCTACTAGTGAATCCAATGTGACACACACCCATACAATGCGCACCACCCCGTGATGTTTTTCTCACTCCTACTAGTGAATGTAATGTAACACACACCCATACAATGCGCACCACCCCGTGATGTTTTTCTCACTCCTACTAGTGAATGTAATGTAACACACACCCATACAATGCGCACCACCCCGTGATGTTTTTCTCACTCCTACTAGTGAATCTAATGTAACACACACCCATACAATGCGCACCACCCCGTGATGTTTTTCTCACTCTTACTAGTGAATGCAATGTAACACACACCCATACAATGCGCACCACCCCGTGATGTTTTTCTCACTCCTACTAGTGAATGTAATGTAACACACACCCATACAATGCGCACCACCCCGTGATGTTTTTCTCACTCCTACTAGTGAATATAATGTAACACACACCCATACAATGCGCACCACCCCGTGATGTTTTTCTCACTCCTACTAGTGAATCTAATGTGACACACACCCATACAATGCGCACCACCCCGTGATGTTTTTCTCACTCCTACTAGTGAATCTAATGTGACACACACCCATACAATGCGCACCACCCCGTGATGTATTTCTCACTCCTACTAGTGAATCTAATGTAACACACACCCATACAATGCGCACCACCCCTTGATGTTTTTCTCACTCCTACTAGTGAATCTAATGTAACACACACCCATACAATGCGCACCACCCCGTGATGTTTTTCTCACTTCTTCTAGTGAATCTAATGTAACACACACCCATACAATGCGCACCACCCCGTGATATTTTTCTCACTCCTACTAGTGAATCCAATGTAACACACACCCATACAATGCGCACCACCCCGTGATGTTTTACTCACTCCTACTAGTGAATGTAATGTAACACACACCCATATAATGCGCACCACCCCGTGATGTTTTTCTCACTCCTACTAGTGAATCTAATGTGACACACACCCATACAATGGGCACCACCCCGTGATGTTTTTCTCACTCCTACTAGTGAATCTAATGTGACACACACCCATACAATGCGCACCACCCCGTGATGTATTTCTCACTCCTACTAGTGAATCTAATGTGACACACACCCATACAATGCGCACCACCCCTTGATGTTTTTCTCACTCCTACTAGTGAATCTAATGTAACACACACCCATACAATGCGCACCACCCCGTGATGTATTTTTCACTCCCACTAGTGAATCTAATGTAACACACCCATACAATGCGCACCACCCCGTGATGTTTTTCTCACTCCCACTAGTGAATCCAATGTAACACACACCCATACAATGCGCACCACCCCGTGATGTTTTTCTCACTCCTACTAGTGAATCCAATGTAACACACACCCATACAATGCGCACCACCCCGTGATGTTTTTCTCACTCCTACTAGTGAATCCAATGTAACACACACCCATAAAATGCGCACCACCCCGTGATGTTTTTATCACTCCTACTAGTGAATCCAATGTAACACACACCCATACAATGCGCACCACCCCGTGATGTTTTTCTCACTCCTACTAGTGAATCCAATGTAACACACACCCATAAAATGCGCACCACCCCGTGATGTTTTTCTCACTCCTACTAGTGAATCCAATGTGACACACACCCATACAATGCGCACCACCCCGTGATGTTTTTCTCACTCCTACTAGTGAATGTAATGTAACACACACCCATACAATGCGCACCACCCCGTGATGTTTTTCTCACTCCTACTAGTGAATGTAATGTAACACACACCCATACAATGCGCACCACCCCGTGATGTTTTTCTCACTCCTACTAGTGAATCTAATGTAACACACACCCATACAATGCGCACCACCCCGTGATGTTTTTCTCACTCCTACTAGTGAATGCAATGTAACACACACCCATACAATGCGCACCACCCCGTGATGTTTTTCTCACTCCTACTAGTGAATGTAATGTAACACACACCCATACAATGCGCACCACCCCGTGATGTTTTTCTCACTCCTACTAGTGAATATAATGTAACACACACCCATACAATGCGCACCACCCCGTGATGTTTTTCTCACTCCTACTAGTGAATCTAATGTGACACACACCCATACAATGCGCACCACCCCGTGATGTTTTTCTCACTCCTACTAGTGAATCTAATGTGACACACACCCATACAATGCGCACCACCCCGTGATGTATTTCTCACTCCTACTAGTGAATCTAATGTAACACACACCCATACAATGCGCACCACCCCTTGATGTTTTTCTCACTCCTACTAGTGAATCTAATGTAACACACACCCATACAATGCGCACCACCCCGTGATGTTTTTCTCACTCCTTCTAGTGAATCTAATGTAACACACACCCATACAATGCGCACCACCCCGTGATATTTTTCTCACTCCTACTAGTGAATCCAATGTAACACACACCCATACAATGCGCACCACCCCGTGATGTTTTTCTCACTCCTACTAGTGAATGTAATGTAACACACACCCATATAATGCGCACCACCCCGTGATGTTTTTCTCACTCCTACTAGTGAATCTAATGTGACACACACCCATACAATGCGCACCACCCCGTGATGTTTTTCTCACTCCTACTAGTGAATCTAATGTGACACACACCCATACAATGCGCACCACCCCGTGATGTATTTCTCACTCCTACTAGTGAATCTAATGTGACACACACCCATACAATGCGCACCACCCCTTGATGTTTTTCTCACTCCTACTAGTGAATCTAATGTAACACACACCCATACAATGCGCACCACACCGTGATGTTTTTCTCACTCCTTCTAGTGAATCTAATGTAACACACACCCATACAATGCGCACCACCCCGTGATGTTTTTCTCACTCCTACTAGTGAATCCAATGTAACACACACCCATACAATGCGCACCACCCCGTGATGTTTTTCTCACTCCTACTAGTGAATGTAATGTAACACACACCCATATAATGCGCACCACCCCGTGATGTTTTTCTCACTCCTACTAGTGAATGTAATGTAAAACACACCCATACAATGCGCACCACCCCGTGATGTTTTTCTCACTCCTACTAGTGAATCTAATGTAACACACAACCATACAATGCGCACCACCCCGTGATGTTTTTCTCACTCCTACTAGTGAATCTAATGTAACACACAACCATACAATGCGCACCACCCCGTGATGTTTTTCTCACTCCTACTAGTGAATCTAATGTAACACACACCCATACAATGCGCACCACCCCGTGATATTTTTCTCACTCCCACTAGTGAATCTAATGTAACACACACCCATACAATGCGCACCACCCCGTGATGTTTTTCTCACTCCCACTAGTGAATCTAATGTAACACACACCCATACAATGCGCACCACCCCGTGATGTATTTTTCACTCCCACTAGTGAATCTAATGTAACACACACCCATACAATGCGCACCACCCCGTGATGTTGTTCTCATTCCCACTAGTGAATCTAATGTAACACACACCCATACAATACGCACCACCCCGTGATGTTTTTCTCACTCCCACTAGTGAATCCAATGTAACACACACCCATACAATGCGCACCACCCCGTGATGTTTTTCTCACTCCCACTAGTGAATCCAATGTAACACACACCCATACAATGCGCACCACCCCGTGATGTTTTTCTCACTCCTACTAGTGAATCCAATGTAACACACACCCATACAATGCGCACCACCCCGTGATGTTTTTCTCACTCCTACTAGTGTATCCAATGTAACACACACCCATACAATGCGCACCACCCCGTGATGTTTTTCTCACTCCTACTAGTGAATCCAATGTGACACACACCCATAAAATGCGCACCACCCGGTGATGTTTTTCTCACTCCTACTAGTGAATCCAATGTGACACACACCCATACAATGCGCACCACCCCGTGATGTTTTACTCACTCCTACTAGTGAATGTAATGTAACACACACCCATACAATGCGCACCACCCCGTGATGTTTTTCTCACTCCTACTAGTGAATGTAATGTAACACACACCCATACAATGCGCACCACCCCGTGATGTTTTTCTCACTCCTACTAGTGAATCTAATGTAACACACACCCATACAATGCGCACCACCCCGTGATGTTTTTCTCACTCCTACTAGTGAATGCAATGTAACACACACCCATACAATGCGCACCACACCGTGATGTTTTTCTCACTCCTACTAGTGAATCTAATGTAACACACAACCATACAATGCGCACCACCCCGTGATGTTTTTCTCACTCCTACTAGTGAATCTAATGTAACAGACACCCATACAATGCGCAACACCCGGTGATGTTTTTCTCACTCCTATTAGTGAATCTAATGTAACACACACCCATACAATGCGCACCACCCCGTGATGTTTTTTTCACTCCTACTAGTGAATCTAATGTAACACACAACCATACAATACGCACCACCCCGTGATGTTTTTCTCACTCCTACTAGTGAATCCAATGTAACACACACCCATACAATGCGCACCACCCCGTGATGTTTTTCTCACTCCTACTAGTGAATCCAATGTAACACACACCCATACAATGCGCACCACCCCGTGATGTTTTTCTCACTCCTACTAGTGAATCCAATGTGACACACACCCATACAATGCGCACCACCCCGTGATGTTTTTCTCACTCCTGCTAGTGAATGTAATGTAACACACACCCATACAATGCGCACCACCCCGTGATGTTTTTCTCACTCCTACTAGTGAATGTAATGTAACACACACCCATACAATGCGCACCACCCCGTGATGTTTTTCTCACTCCTACTAGTGAATATAATGTAACACACACCCATACAATGCGCACCACCCCGTGATGTTTTTCTCACTCCTACTAGTGAATCTAATGTAACACACAACCATACAATGCGCACCACCCTGTGATGTTTTTCTCACTCCTAGTAGTGAATCTAATGTAACACACACCCATACAATGCGCAACACCCCGTGATGTTTTTCTCACTCCTACTAGTGAATCTAATGTAACACACACCCATACAATGCGCACCACCCCGTGATGTTTTTCTCACTCCTACTAGTGAATCTAATGTAACACACACCCATACAATGCGCACCACCCTGTGATGTTTTTCTCACTCCTACTAGTGAATCTAATGTGACACACACCCATACAATGCGCACCACCCCGTGATGTTTTTCTCACTCCTACTAGTGAATCTAATGTGACACACACCCATACAATGCGCACCACCCCGTGATGTATTTCTCACTCCTACTAGTGAATCTAATGTAACACACACCCATACAATGCGCACCACCCCTTGATGTTTTTCTCACTCCTACTAGTGAATCTAATGTAACACACACCCATACAATGCGCACCAACCCGTGATGTTTTTCTCACTCCTTCTTGTGAATCTAATGTAACACACACCCATACAATGCGCACCACCCCGTGATGTTTTTCTCACTCCTACTAGTGAATCCAACGTAACACACACCCATACAATGCGCACCACCCCGTGATGTTTTTCTCACTCCTACTAGTGAATGTAATGTAACACACACCCATACAATGCGCACCACCCCGTGATGTTTTTCTCACTCCTACTAGTGAATCTAATGTAACACACAACCATACAATGCGCACCACCCCGTGATGTTTTTCTCACTCCTACTAGTGAATCTAATGTAACACACACCCATACAATGCGCACCACCCCGTAATGTTTTTCTCACTCCTACTAGTGAATCCAATGTAACACACACCCATACAATGCGCACCACCGCGTGATGTTTTTCTCACTCCTACTAGTGAATCCAATGTGACACACACCCATACAATGCGCACCACCCCGTGATGTTTTTCTCACTCCTACTAGTGAATCTAATGTGACACACACCCATACAATGCGCACCACCCCGTGATGTTTTTCTCACTCCTACTAGTGAATGTAATGTAACACACACCCATACAATGCGCACCACCCCGTGATGTTTTTCTCACTCCTACTAGTGAATGTAATGTAACACACACCCATACAATGCGCACCACCCCGTGATGTTTTTCTCACTCCTACTAGTGAATGTAATGTAACACACACCCATACAATGCGCACCACCCCGTGATGTTTTTCTCACTCCTACTAGTGAATCTAATGTAACACACAACCATATAATGCGCACCACCCCGTGATGTTTTTCTCACTCCTACTAGTGAATCTAATGTAACACACACCCATACAATGCGCACCACCCCGTGATGTTTTTCTCACTCCTACTAGTGAATCTAATGTAACACACACCCATACAATTCGCACCACCCCGTGATGTTTTTCTCACTCCCACTAGTGAATCTAATGTAACACACACCCATACAATACGCACCACCCCGTGATGTTTTTCTCACTCCCACTAGTGAATCTAATGTAACACACACCCATACAATGCGCACCACCCCGTGATGTATTTTTCACTCCCACTAGTGAATCTAATGTAACACACACCCATACAATGAGCACCACCCCGTGATGTTTTTCTCACTCCCACTAGTGAATCTAATGTAACACACACCCATACAATACGCACCACCCCGTGATGTTTTTCTCACTCCCACTAGTGAATCCAATGTAACACACACCCATACAATGCGCACCACCCCGTGATGTTTTTCTCACTCCTACTAGTGAATCCAATGTAACACACACCCATACAATGCGCACCACCCCGTGATGTTTTTCTCACTCCTACTAGTGAATCCAATGCAACACACACCCATAAAATGCGCACCACCCCGTGATGTTTTTCTCACTCCTACTAGTGAATCCAATGTAACACACACCCATACAATGCGCACCACCCCGTGATGTTTTTCTCACTCCTACTAGTGAATCCAATGTAACACACACCCATACAATGCGCACCACCCCGTGATGTTTTTCTCACTCCTACTAGTGAATCTAATGTGACACACACCCATACAATGCGCACCACCCCGTGATGTTTTTCTCACTCCTACTAGTGAATGTAATGTAACACACACCCATACAATGCGCACCACCCCGTGATGTTTTTCTCACTCCTACTAGTGAATGTAATGTAACACACACCCATACAATGCGCACCACCCCGTGATGTTTTTCTCACTCCTACTAGTGAATCTAATGTAACACACACCCATACAATGCGCACCACCCCGTGATGTTTTTCTCACTCCTACTAGTGTATGCAATGTAACACACACCCATACAATGCGCACCACCCCGTGATGTTTTTCTCACTCCTACTAGTGAATCTAATGTAACACACACCCATACAATGCGCACCACCCCGTGATGTTTTTCTCACTCCTACTAGTGAATCTAATGTAACACACAACCATACAATGCGCACCACCCCGTGATGTTTTTCTCACTCCTACTAGTGAATCTAATGTAACACACAGGCATACAATGCGCACCACCCGGTGATGTTTTTCTCACTCCTATTAGTGAATCTAATGTAACACACACCCATACAATGCGCACCACCCCGTGATGTTTTTCTCACTCCTACTAGTGAATCTAATGTAACACACACCCATACAATGCGCACCACACCGTGATGTTTTTCTCACTCCCACTAGTGAATCTAATGTGACACACACCCATACAATGCGCACCACCCCGTGATGTTTTTCTCATTCCCACAAGTGAATCTAATGTGACACACACCCATACAATGCGCACCACCCCGTGATGTTTTTCTCACTCCTACTAGTGAATCTAATGTGACACACACCCATACAATGCGCACCACCCCGTGATGTTTTTCTCACTCCTACTAGTGAATGTAATGTAACACACACCCATACAATGCGCACCACCCCGTGATGTTTTTCTCACTCCTACTAGTGAATGTAATGTAACACACACCCATACAATGCGCACCACCCCGTGATGTTTTTCTCACTCCTACTAGTGAATCTAATGTAACACACAACCATACAATGCGCACCACCCTGTGATGTTTTTCTCACTCCTAGTAGTGAATCTAATGTAACACACACCCATACAATGCGCAACACCCCGTGATGTTTTTCTCACTCCTACTAGTGAATCTAATGTAACACACACCCATACAATGCGCACCACCCCGTGATGTTTTTCTCACTCCTACTAGTGAATCTAATGTAACACACACCCATACAATGCGCACCACCCCGTGATGTTTTTCTCACTCCCACTAGTGAATCTAATGTAACACACACCCATACAATGCGCACCACCCCGTGATGTATTTCTCACTCCTACTAGTGAATCTAATGTAACACACACCCATACAATGCGCACCACCCCGTGATGTTTTTTTCACTCCTACTAGTGAATCTAATGTAACACACACCCATACAATGCGCACCACCCCGTGATGTTTTTCTCACTCCTACTAGTGAATCCAATGTAACACACACCCATACAATGCGCACCACCCCGTGATGTATTTCTCACTCCTACTAGTGAATCTAATGTAACACACACCCATACAATGCGCACCACCCCGTGATGTTTTTTTCACTCCTACTAGTGAATCTAATGTAACACACAACCATACAATACGCACCACCCCGTGATGTTTTTCTCACTCCTACTAGTGAATCCAATGTAACACACACCCATACAATGCGCACCACCCCGTGATGTATTTCTCACTCCTACTAGTGAATCTAATGTAACACACACCCATACAATGCGCACCACCCCGTGATGTTTTTTTCACTCCTACTAGTGAATCTAATGTAACACACAACCATACAATACGCACCACCCCGTGATGTTTTTCTCACTCCTACTAGTGAATCCAATGTAACACACACCCATACAATGCGCACCACCCCGTGATGTTTTTCTCACTCCTACTAGTGAATCTAATGTGACACACACCCATACAATGCGCACCACCCCGTGATGTTTTTCTCACTCCTACTAGTGAATCTAATGTGACACACACCCATACAATGCGCACCACCCCGTGATGTTTTTCTCACTCCTACTAGTGAATCTAATGTGACACACACCCATACAATGCGCACCACCCCGTGATGTATTTCTCACTCCTACTAGTGAATCTAATGTAACACACACCCATACAATGCGCACCACCCCTTGATGTTTTTCTCACTCCTACTAGTGAATCTAATGTAACACACACCCATACAATGCGCACCACCCCGTGATGTTTTTCTCACTCCTTCTAGTGAATCTAATGTAACACACACCCATACAATGCGCACCACCCCTTGATGTTTTTCTCACTCCTACTAGTGAATCCAATGTAACACACACCCATACAATGCGCACCACCCCGTGATGTTTTTCTCACTCCTACTAGTGAATGTAATGTAACACACACCCATATAATGCGCACCAACCCGTGATGTTTTTCTCACTCCTACTAGTGAATCCAATGTAACACACACCCATACAATGCGCACCACCCCGTGATGTTTTTCTCACTCCTACTAGTGAATCTAATGTAACACACAACCATACAATACGCACCACCCCGTGATGTTTTTCTCAGTCCTACTAGTGAATCTAATGTAACACACACCCATACAATGCGCACCACCCCGTGATGTTTTTCTCACTCCTACTAGTGAATCCAATGTAACACACACCCATACAATGCGCACCACCGCGTGATGTTTTTCTCACTCCTACTAGTGAATCCAATGTAACAAACACCCATACAATGCGCACCACCCCGTGATGTTTTTCTCACTCCTACTAGTGAATCTAATGTGACACACACCCATACAATGCGCACCACCCCGTGATGTTTTTCTCACTCCTACTAGTGAATGTAATGTAACACACACCCATACAATGCGCACCACCCCGTGATGTTTTTCTCACTCCTACTAGTGAATGTAATGTAACACACACCCATACAATGCGCACCACCCCGTGATGTTTTCTCACTCCTACTAGTGAATGCAATGTAACACACACCCATACAATGCGCACCACCCCGTGATGTTTTTCTCACTCCTACTAGTGAATCTAATGTAACACACAACCATACAATGCGCACCACCCCGTGATGTTTTTCTCACTCCTACTAGTGAATCTAATGTAACACACACCCATACAATGCGCACCACCCCGTGATGTTTTTCTCACTCCTACTAGTGAATCTAATGTAACACACACCCATACAATTCGCACCACCCTGTGATGTTTTTCTCACTCCCACTAGTGAATCTAATGTAACACACACCCATACAATGCGCACCACCCCGTGATGTTTTTCTCACTCCCACTAGTGAATCTAATGTTACACACACCCATACAATGCGCACCACCCCGTGATGTATTTTTCACTCCCACTAGTGAATCTAATGTAACACACACCCATACAATTCGCACCACCCCGTGATGTTTTTCTCACTCCCACTAGTGAATCTAATGTAACACACACCCATACAATACGCACCACCCCGTGATGTTTTTCTCACTCCCACTAGTGAATCCAATGTAACACACACCCATACAATGCGCACCACCCCGTGATGTTTTTCTCACTCCTACTAGTGAATCTAATGTAACACACACCCATACAATGCGCACCACCCCGTGATGTTTTTCTCACTCCTACTAGTGAATCCAATGTAACACACACCCATAAAATGCGCACCACCCCGTGATGTTTTTCTCACTCCTACTAGTGAATCCAATGTAACACACACCCATACAATGCGCACCACCCCGTGATGTTTTTCTCACTCCTACTAGTGAATCCAATGTAACACACACCCATAAAATGCGCACCACACCGTGATGTTTTTCTCACTCCTACTAGTGAATCTAATGTGACACACACCCATACAATGCGCACCACCCCGTGACGTTTTTCTCACTCCTACTAGTGAATGTAATGTGACACACACCCATACAATGCGCACCACCCCGTGATGTTTTTCTCACTCCTACTAGTGAATCTAATGTAACACACACCCATACAATGCGCACCACCCCGTGATGTTTTTCTCACTCCTACTAGTGAATCTAATGTAACACACACCCATACAATGCGCACCACCCCGTGATGTTTTTCTCACTCCTACTAGTGAATGCAATGTAACACACACCCATACAATGCGCACCACCCCGTGATGTTTTTCTCACTCCTACTAGTGAATCTAATGTAACACACAACCATACAATGCGCACCACCCCGTGATGTTTTTCTCACTCCTACTAGTGAATCTAATGTAACACACACCCATACAATGCGCACCACCCCGTGATGTTTTTCTCACTCCTATTAGTGAATCTAATGTAACACACACCCATACAATGCGCACCACCCCGTGATGTTTTTCTCACTCCCACTAGTGAATCTAATGTAACACACACCCATACAATGCGCACCACACCGTGATGTTTTTCTCACTCCCACTAGTGAATCTAATGTAACACACACCCATACAATGCGCACCACCCCGTGATGTTTTTCTCATTCCCACTAGTGAATCTAATGTAACACACACCCATACAATGCGCACCACCCCGTGATGTTTTTCTCACTCCCACTAGTGAATCTAATGTAACACACACCCATACAATGCGCACCACCCCGTGATGTTTTTCTCACTCCCACTAGTGAATCTAATGTAACACACACCCATACAATGCGCACCACCCCGTGATGTTTTTCTCACTCCCACTAGTGAATCTAATGTAACACACACCCATACAATGCGCACCACCCCGTGATGTTTTTCTCACTCCCACTAGTGAATCTAATGTAACACACACCCATACAATGCGCACCACCCCGTGATGTATTTTTCACTCCCACTAGTGAATCTAATGTAACACACACCCATACAATGCGCACCACCCCGTGATGTTTTTCTCACTCCCACTAGTGAATCTAATGTAACACACACCCATACAATACGCACCACCCCGTGATGTTTTTCTCACTCCCACTAGTGAATGTAATGTAACACACACCCATACAATGCGCACCACCCCGTGATGTTTTTCTCACTCCCACTAGTGAATCCAATGTAACACACACGTATACAATGCGCACCACCCCGTGATGTTTTTCTCACTCCTACTAGTGAATCCAATGTAACACACACCCATACAATGCGCACCACCCCGTGATGTTTTTCTCACTCCTACTAGTGAATCCAATGTAACACACACCCATAAAATGCGCACCACCCCGTGATGTTTTTCTCACTCCTACTAGTGAATCCAATGTAACACACACCCATACAATGCGCACCACCCCGTGATGTTTTTCTCACTCCTACTAGTGAATCCAATGTAACACACACCCATAAAATGCGCACCACCCCGTGATGTTTTTCTCACTCCTACTAGTGAATCTAATGTAACACAAACCCATACAATGGGCACCACCACGTGATGTATTTTTCACTCCCACTAGTGAATCTAATGTAACACACACCCATACAATGCGCACCACCCCGTGATGTTTTTCTCACTCCCACTAGTGAATCTAATGTAACACACACCCATACAATACGCACCACCCCGTGATGTTTTTCTCACTCCCACTAGTGAATCCAATGTAACACACACCCATACAATGCGCACCACCCCGTGATGTTTTTCTCACTCCTACTAGTGAATCCAATGTAACACACACCCATACAATGCGCACCACCCCGTGATGTTTTTCTCACTCCTACTAGTGAATCCAATGTAACACACACCCATAAAATGCGCACCACCCCGTGATGTTTTTCTCACTCCTACTAGTGAATCCAATGTAACACACACCCATACAATGCGCACCACCCCGTGATGTTTTTCTCACTCCTACTAGTGAATCCAATGTAACACACACCCATAAAATGCGCACCACCCCGTGATGTTTTTCTCACTCCCACTAGTGAATCTAATGTAACACACACCCATACAATGCGCACCACCCCGTGATGTTTTTCTCACTCCTACTAGTGAATCCAATGTGACACACACCCATACAATGCGCACCACCCCGTGATGTTTTTCTCACTCCTACTAGTGAATCCAATGTGACACACACCCATACAATGCGCACCACCCCGTGATGTTTTTCTCACTCCTACTTGTGAATCCAATGTGACACACACCCATACAATGCGCACCACCCCGTGATGTTTTTCTCACTCCTACTAGTGAATCTAATGTGACACACACCCATACAATGCGCACCACCCCGTGATGTTTTTCTCACTCCTACTAGTGAATCTAATGTAACACACACCCATACAATGCGCACCACCCCGTGATGTTTTTGTCACTCCCACTAGTGAATCTAATGTAACACACACCCATACAATGCGCACCACCCGTGATGTTTTTCTCACTCCCACTAGTGAATCTAATGTAACACACACCCATACAATGCGCACCACCCCGTGATGTTTTTCTCACTCCCACTAGTGAATCTAATGTAACACACACCCATACAATGCGCACCACCCCGTGATGTTTTTCTCACTCCTACTAGTGAATGTAATGTAACACACACCCATACAATGCGCACCACCCCTTGATGTTTTTCTCACTCCTACTAGTGAATCTAATGTAACACACACCCATACAATGCGCACCACCCCGTGATGTTTTTCTCACTCCTACTAGTGAATGTAATGTAACACACACCCGTACAATGCGCACCACCCCGTGATGTTTTTCTCACTCCCACTAGTGAATCTAATGTAACACACACCCATACAATGCGCACCACCCCGTGATGTATTTTTCACTCCCACTAGTGAATCTAATGTAACACACACCCATACAATGCGCACCACCCCGTGATGTTTTTCTCACTCCCACTAGTGAATCTAATGTAACACACACCCATACAATACGCACCACCCCGTGATGTTTTTCTCACTCCCACTAGTGAATGTAATGTAACACACACCCATACAATGCGCACCACCCCGTGATGTTTTTCTCACTCCCACTAGTGAATCCAATGTAACACACACGGATACAATGCGCACCACCCCGTGATGTTTTTCTCACTCCTACTAGTGAATCCAATGTAACACACACCCATACAATGCGCACCACCCCGTGATGTTTTTCTCACTCCTACTAGTGAATCCAATGTAACACACACCCATAAAATGCGCACCACCCCGTGATGTTTTTCTCACTCCTACTAGTGAATCCAATGTAACACACACCCATACAATGCGCACCACCCCGTGATGTTTTTCTCACTCCTACTAGTGAATCCAATGTAACACACACCCATAAAATGCGCACCACCCCGTGATGTTTTTCTCACTCCTACTAGTGAATCTAATGTAACACAAACCCATACAATGGGCACCACCACGTGATGTATTTTTCACTCCCACTAGTGAATCTAATGTAACACACACCCATACAATGCGCACCACCCCGTGATGTTTTTCTCACTCCCACTAGTGAATCTAATGTAACACACACCCATACAATACGCACCACCCCGTGATGTTTTTCTCACTCCCACTAGTGAATCCAATGTAACACACACCCATACAATGCGCACCACCCCGTGATGTTTTTCTCACTCCTACTAGTGAATCCAATGTAACACACACCCATACAATGCGCACCACCCCGTGATGTTTTTCTCACTCCTACTAGTGAATCCAATGTAACACACACCCATAAAATGCGCACCACCCCGTGATGTTTTTCTCACTCCTACTAGTGAATCCAATGTAACACACACCCATACAATGCGCACCACCCCGTGATGTTTTTCTCACTCCTACTAGTGAATCCAATGTAACACACACCCATAAAATGCGCACCACCCCGTGATGTTTTTCTCACTCCCACTAGTGAATCTAATGTAACACACTCCCATACAATGCGCACCACCCCGTGATGTTTTTCTCACTCCTACTAGTGAATCCAATGTGACACACACCCATACAATGCGCACCACCCCGTGATGTTTTTCTCACTCCTACTAGTGAATCCAATGTGACACACACCCATACAATGCGCACCACCCCGTGATGTTTTTCTCACTCCTACTTGTGAATCCAATGTGACACACACCCATACAATGCGCACCACCCCGTGATGTTTTTCTCACTCCTACTAGTGAATCTAATGTGACACACACCCATACAATGCGCACCACCCCGTGATGTTTTTCTCACTCCTACTAGTGAATCTAATGTAACACACACCCATACAATGCGCACCACCCCGTGATGTTTTTGTCACTCCCACTAGTGAATCTAATGTAACACACACCCATACAATGCGCACCACCCGTGATGTTTTTCTCACTCCCACTAGTGAATCTAATGTAACACACACCCATACAATGCGCACCACCCCGTGATGTTTTTCTCACTCCCACTAGTGAATCTAATGTAACACACACCCATACAATGCGCACCACCCCGTGATGTTTTTCTCACTCCTACTAGTGAATGTAATGTAACACACACCCATACAATGCGCACCACCCCTTGATGTTTTTCTCACTCCTACTAGTGAATCTAATGTAACACACACCCATACAATGCGCACCACCCCGTGATGTTTTTCTCACTCCTACTAGTGAATGTAATGTAACACACACCCGTACAATGCGCACCACCCCGTGATGTTCTCTCACTCCTACTAGTGAATGTAATGTAACACACACCCGTACAATGCGCACCACCCCGTGATGTTTTTCTCACTCCTACTAGTGAATGTAATGTAACACACACCCGTACAATGCGCACCACCCCGTGATGTTTTTCTCACTCCTAATAGTGAATGTAATGTAACACACACCCGTACAGTGCGCACCACCCCGTGATGTTTTTCTCACTCCTACTAGTGAATGTAATGTAACACACACCCGTACAGTGCGCACCACCCCGTGATGTTTTTGTCACTCCTACTAGTGAATGTAATGTAACACACACCCGTACAGTGCGCACCACCCCGTGATGTTTTTTTCACTCCTACTAGTGAATGTAATGTAACACACACCCGTACAGTGCGCACCACCCCGTGATGTTTTTCTCACTCCTACTAGTGAATGTAATGTAACACACACCCATACAATGCGCACCACCCCGTGATGTTTTTCTCACTCCTACTAGTGAATGTAATGTAACACACACCCGTACAATGCGCACCACCCCGTGATGTTTTTCTCACTCCTAATAGTGAATGTAATGTAACACACACCCGTACAGTGCGCACCACCCCGTGATGTTTTTCTCACTCCTACTAGTGAATGTAATGTAACACACACCCATACAATGCGCACCACCCCGTGATGTTTTTCTCACTCCTACTAGTGAATCTAATGTAACACACACCCATACAATGCGCACCTCCCCGTGATGTTTTTCTCACTCCTAGTAGTGAATCTAATGTAACACACACCCATACAATGCGCACCACACCGTGATGTATTTCTCACTCCTAGTAGTGAATCTAATGTAACACACACCCATACAATGCGCACCACGCCGTGATGTATTTCTCACTCCTACTAGTGAATGTAATGTAACACACACCCATACAATGCGCACCACCCCTTGATGTTTTTCTCACTCCCACTAGTGAATCCAATGTAACACACACCCATACAATGCGCACCACCCCGTGATGTTTTTCTCACTCCTACTAGTGAATCTAATGTAACACACACCCATACAATGCGCACCACCCCGTGATGTTTTTCTCACTCCTACTAGTGAATCCAATGTAACACACACCCATAAAATGCGCACCACCCCGTGATGTTTTTCTCACTCCTACTAGTGAATCCAATGTAATACACACCCATACAATGCGCACCACCCCGTGATGTTTTTCTCACTCCTACTAGTGAATCCAATGTAACACACACCCATAAAATGCGCACCACACCGTGATGTTTTTCTCACTCCTACTAGTGAATCTAATGTGACACACACCCATACAATGCGCACCACCCCGTGACGTTTTTCTCACTCCTACTAGTGAATGTAATGTGACACACACCCATACAATGCGCACCACCCCGTGATGTTTTTCTCACTCCTACTAGTGAATCTAATGTAACACACACCCATACAATGCGCACCACCCCGTGATGTTTTTCTCACTCCTACTAGTGAATCTAATGTAACACACACCCATACAATGCGCACCACCCCGTGATGTTTTTCTCACTCCTACTAGTGAATGCAATGTAACACACACCCATACAATGCGCACCACCCCGTGATGTTTTTCTCACTCCTACTAGTGAATCTAATGTAACACACAACCATACAATGCGCACCACCCCGTGATGTTTTTCTCACTCCTACTAGTGAATCTAATGTAACACACACCCATACAATGCGCACCACCCCGTGATGTTTTTCTCACTCCTATTAGTGAATCTAATGTAACACACACCCATACAATGCGCACCACCCCGTGATGTTTTTCTCACTCCCACTAGTGAATCTAATGTAACACACACCCATACAATGCGCACCACACCGTGATGTTTTTCTCACTCCCACTAGTGAATCTAATGTAACACACACCCATACAATGCGCACCACCCCGTGATGTTTTTCTCATTCCCACTAGTGAATCTAATGTAACACACACCCATACAATGCGCACCACCCCGTGATGTTTTTCTCACTCCCACTAGTGAATCTAATGTAACACACACCCATACAATGCGCACCACCCCGTGATGTTTTTCTCACTCCCACTAGTGAATCTAATGTAACACACACCCATACAATGCGCACCACCCCGTGATGTTTTTCTCACTCCCACTAGAGAATCTAATGTAACACACACCCATACAATGCGCACCACCCCGTGATGTTTTTCTCACTCCCACTAGTGAATCTAATGTAACACACACCCATACAATGCGCACCACCCCGTGATGTATTTTTCACTCCCACTAGTGAATCTAATGTAACACACACCCATACAATGCGCACCACCCCGTGATGTTTTTCTCACTCCCACTAGTGAATCTAATGTAACACACACCCATACAATACGCACCACCCCGTGATGTTTTTCTCACTCCCACTAGTGAATGTAATGTAACACACACCCATACAATGCGCACCACCCCGTGATGTTTTTCTCACTCCCACTAGTGAATCCAATGTAACACACACGTATACAATGCGCACCACCCCGTGATGTTTTTCTCACTCCTACTAGTGAATCCAATGTAACACACACCCATACAATGCGCACCACCCCGTGATGTTTTTCTCACTCCTACTAGTGAATCCAATGTAACACACACCCATAAAATGCGCACCACCCCGTGATGTTTTTCTCACTCCTACTAGTGAATCCAATGTAACACACACCCATACAATGCGCACCACCCCGTGATGTTTTTCTCACTCCTACTAGTGAATCCAATGTAACACACACCCATAAAATGCGCACCACCCCGTGATGTTTTTCTCACTCCTACTAGTGAATCTAATGTAACACAAACCCATACAATGGGCACCACCACGTGATGTATTTTTCACTCCCACTAGTGAATCTAATGTAACACACACCCATACAATGCGCACCACCCCGTGATGTTTTTCTCACTCCCACTAGTGAATCTAATGTAACACACACCCATACAATACGCACCACCCCGTGATGTTTTTCTCACTCCCACTAGTGAATCCAATGTAACACACACCCATACAATGCGCACCACCCCGTGATGTTTTTCTCACTCCTACTAGTGAATCCAATGTAACACACACCCATACAATGCGCACCACCCCGTGATGTTTTTCTCACTCCTACTAGTGAATCCAATGTAACACACACCCATAAAATGCGCACCACCCCGTGATGTTTTTCTCACTCCTACTAGTGAATCCAATGTAACACACACCCATACAATGCGCACCACCCCGTGATGTTTTTCTCACTCCTACTAGTGAATCCAATGTAACACACACCCATAAAATGCGCACCACCCCGTGATGTTTTTCTCACTCCCACTAGTGAATCTAATGTAACACACACCCATACAATGCGCACCACCCCGTGATGTTTTTCTCACTCCTACTAGTGAATCCAATGTGACACACACCCATACAATGCGCACCACCCCGTGATGTTTTTCTCACTCCTACTAGTGAATCCAATGTGACACACACCCATACAATGCGCACCACCCCGTGATGTTTTTCTCACTCCTACTTGTGAATCCAATGTGACACACACCCATACAATGCGCACCACCCCGTGATGTTTTTCTCACTCCTACTAGTGAATCTAATGTGACACACACCCATACAATGCGCACCACCCCGTGATGTTTTTCTCACTCCTACTAGTGAATCTAATGTAACACACACCCATACAATGCGCACCACCCCGTGATGTTTTTGTCACTCCCACTAGTGAATCTAATGTAACACACACCCATACAATGCGCACCACCCGTGATGTTTTTCTCACTCCCACTAGTGAATCTAATGTAACACACACCCATACAATGCGCACCACCCCGTGATGTTTTTCTCACTCCCACTAGTGAATCTAATGTAACACACACCCATACAATGCGCACCACCCCGTGATGTTTTTCTCACTCCTACTAGTGAATGTAATGTAACACACACCCATACAATGCGCACCACCCCTTGATGTTTTTCTCACTCCTACTAGTGAATCTAATGTAACACACACCCATACAATGCGCACCACCCCGTGATGTTTTTCTCACTCCTACTAGTGAATGTAATGTAACACACACCCGTACAATGCGCACCACCCCGTGATGTTTTTCTCACTCCCACTAGTGAATCTAATGTAACACACACCCATACAATGCGCACCACCCCGTGATGTATTTTTCACTCCCACTAGTGAATCTAATGTAACACACACCCATACAATGCGCACCACCCCGTGATGTTTTTCTCACTCCCACTAGTGAATCTAATGTAACACACACCCATACAATACGCACCACCCCGTGATGTTTTTCTCACTCCCACTAGTGAATGTAATGTAACACACACCCATACAATGCGCACCACCCCGTGATGTTTTTCTCACTCCCACTAGTGAATCCAATGTAACACACACGGATACAATGCGCACCACCCCGTGATGTTTTTCTCACTCCTACTAGTGAATCCAATGTAACACACACCCATACAATGCGCACCACCCCGTGATGTTTTTCTCACTCCTACTAGTGAATCCAATGTAACACACACCCATAAAATGCGCACCACCCCGTGATGTTTTTCTCACTCCTACTAGTGAATCCAATGTAACACACACCCATACAATGCGCACCACCCCGTGATGTTTTTCTCACTCCTACTAGTGAATCCAATGTAACACACACCCATAAAATGCGCACCACCCCGTGATGTTTTTCTCACTCCTACTAGTGAATCTAATGTAACACAAACCCATACAATGGGCACCACCACGTGATGTATTTTTCACTCCCACTAGTGAATCTAATGTAACACACACCCATACAATGCGCACCACCCCGTGATGTTTTTCTCACTCCCACTAGTGAATCTAATGTAACACACACCCATACAATACGCACCACCCCGTGATGTTTTTCTCACTCCCACTAGTGAATCCAATGTAACACACACCCATACAATGCGCACCACCCCGTGATGTTTTTCTCACTCCTACTAGTGAATCCAATGTAACACACACCCATACAATGCGCACCACCCCGTGATGTTTTTCTCACTCCTACTAGTGAATCCAATGTAACACACACCCATAAAATGCGCACCACCCCGTGATGTTTTTCTCACTCCTACTAGTGAATCCAATGTAACACACACCCATACAATGCGCACCACCCCGTGATGTTTTTCTCACTCCTACTAGTGAATCCAATGTAACACACACCCATAAAATGCGCACCACCCCGTGATGTTTTTCTCACTCCCACTAGTGAATCTAATGTAACACACTCCCATACAATGCGCACCACCCCGTGATGTTTTTCTCACTCCTACTAGTGAATCCAATGTGACACACACCCATACAATGCGCACCACCCCGTGATGTTTTTCTCACTCCTACTAGTGAATCCAATGTGACACACACCCATACAATGCGCACCACCCCGTGATGTTTTTCTCACTCCTACTTGTGAATCCAATGTGACACACACCCATACAATGCGCACCACCCCGTGATGTTTTTCTCACTCCTACTAGTGAATCTAATGTGACACACACCCATACAATGCGCACCACCCCGTGATGTTTTTCTCACTCCTACTAGTGAATCTAATGTAACACACACCCATACAATGCGCACCACCCCGTGATGTTTTTGTCACTCCCACTAGTGAATCTAATGTAACACACACCCATACAATGCGCACCACCCGTGATGTTTTTCTCACTCCCACTAGTGAATCTAATGTAACACACACCCATACAATGCGCACCACCCCGTGATGTTTTTCTCACTCCCACTAGTGAATCTAATGTAACACACACCCATACAATGCGCACCACCCCGTGATGTTTTTCTCACTCCTACTAGTGAATGTAATGTAACACACACCCATACAATGCGCACCACCCCTTGATGTTTTTCTCACTCCTACTAGTGAATCTAATGTAACACACACCCATACAATGCGCACCACCCCGTGATGTTTTTCTCACTCCTACTAGTGAATGTAATGTAACACACACCCGTACAATGCGCACCACCCCGTGATGTTCTCTCACTCCTACTAGTGAATGTAATGTAACACACACCCGTACAATGCGCACCACCCCGTGATGTTTTTCTCACTCCTACTAGTGAATGTAATGTAACACACACCCGTACAATGCGCACCACCCCGTGATGTTTTTCTCACTCCTAATAGTGAATGTAATGTAACACACACCCGTACAGTGCGCACCACCCCGTGATGTTTTTCTCACTCCTACTAGTGAATGTAATGTAACACACACCCGTACAGTGCGCACCACCCCGTGATGTTTTTGTCACTCCTACTAGTGAATGTAATGTAACACACACCCGTACAGTGCGCACCACCCCGTGATGTTTTTTTCACTCCTACTAGTGAATGTAATGTAACACACACCCGTACAGTGCGCACCACCCCGTGATGTTTTTCTCACTCCTACTAGTGAATGTAATGTAACACACACCCATACAATGCGCACCACCCCGTGATGTTTTTCTCACTCCTACTAGTGAATGTAATGTAACACACACCCGTACAATGCGCACCACCCCGTGATGTTTTTCTCACTCCTAATAGTGAATGTAATGTAACACACACCCGTACAGTGCGCACCACCCCGTGATGTTTTTCTCACTCCTACTAGTGAATGTAATGTAACACACACCCATACAATGCGCACCACCCCGTGATGTTTTTCTCACTCCTACTAGTGAATCTAATGTAACACACACCCATACAATGCGCACCTCCCCGTGATGTTTTTCTCACTCCTAGTAGTGAATCTAATGTAACACACACCCATACAATGCGCACCACACCGTGATGTATTTCTCACTCCTAGTAGTGAATCTAATGTAACACACACCCATACAATGCGCACCACGCCGTGATGTATTTCTCACTCCTACTAGTGAATGTAATGTAACACACACCCATACAATGCGCACCACCCCTTGATGTTTTTCTCACTCCCACTAGTGAATCTAATGTAACACACACCCATACAATGCGCACCACCCCGTGATGTTTTTCTCACTCCCACTAGTGAATCTAATGTAACACACACCCATACAATGCGCACCACCCCGTGATGTTTTTCTCACTCCCACTAGTGAATCTAATGTAACACACACCCATACAATGCGCACCACCCCGTGATGTTTTTCTCACTCCCACTAGTGAATCTAATGTAACACACACCCATACAATGCGCACCACCCCGTGATGTATTTCTCACTCCCACTAGTGAATCTAATGTAACACACACCCATACAATGCGCACCACCCCGTGATGTTTTTCTCACTCCTACTAGTGAATCTAATGTGACACACAACCATACAATGCGCACCACCCCGTGATGTTTTTCTCACTCCTACTAGTGAATCCAATGTGACACACACCCATACAATGCGCACCACCCCGTGATGTTTTTCTCAATCCTACTAGTGAATCCAATGTGACACACACCCATACAATGCGCACCACCCCGTGATGTTTTTCTCACTCCTACTAGTGAATCCAATGTGACACACACCCATACAATGCGCACCACCCCGTGATGTTTTTCTCACTCCTACTAGTGAATCTAATGTAACACACACCCATACAATGCGCACCTCCCCGTGATGTTTTTCTCACTCCTAGTAGTGAATCTAATGTAACACACACCCATACAATGCGCACCACACCGTGATGTATTTCTCACTCCTAGTAGTGAATCTAATGTAACACACACCCATACAATGCGCACCACGCCGTGATGTATTTCTCACTCCTACTAGTGAATGTAATGTAACACACACCCATACAATGCGCACCACCCCTTGATGTTTTTCTCACTCCCACTAGTGAATCTAATGTAACACACACCCATACAATGCGCACCACCCCGTGATGTTTTTCTCACTCCCACAAGTGAATCTAATGTAACACACACCCATACAATGCGCACCACCCCGTGATGTTTTTCTCACTCCCACTAGTGAATCTAATGTAACACACACCCATACAATGCGCACCACCCCGTGATGTTTTTCTCACTCCCACTAGTGAATCTAATGTAACACACACCCATACAATGCGCACCACCCCGTGATGTATTTCTCACTCCCACTAGTGAATCTAATGTAACACACACCCATACAATGCGCACCACCCCGTGATGTTTTTCTCACTCCTACTAGTGAATCTAATGTGACACACAACCATACAATGCGCACCACCCCGTGATGTTTTTCTCACTCCTACTAGTGAATCCAATGTGACACACACCCATACAATGCGCACCACCCCGTGATGTTTTTCTCAATCCTACTAGTGAATCCAATGTGACACACACCCATACAATGCGCACCACCCCGTGATGTTTTTCTCACTCCTACTAGTGAATCCAATGTGACACACACCCATACAATGCGCACCACCCCGTGATGTTTTTCTCACTCCTACTAGTGAATGTAATGTAACACACACCCATACAATGCGCACCACCCCGTGATGTTTTTCTCACTCCTACTAGTGAATCTAATGTAACACACACCCATACAATGCGCACCTCCCCGTGATGTTTTTCTCACTCCTACTAGTGAATGTAATGTAACACACACCCATACAATGCGCACCACCCCGTGATGTTTTTCTCACTCCTACTAGTGAATCTAATGTAACACACACCCATACAATGCGCACCACCCCGTGATGTTTTTCTCACTCCTACTAGTGAATCTAATGTAACACACACCCATACAATGCGCACCACCCCGTGATGTTTTTCTCACTCCTACTAGTGAATCTAATGTAACACACACCCATACAATGCGCACCACCCCTTGATGTTTTTCTCACTCCTACTAGTGAATCTAATGTAACAGACACCCATACAATGCGCACCACCCCGTGATGTTTTTCTCACTCCCACTAGTGAATCTAATGTAACACACACCCATACAATGCGCACCACCCCGTGATGTTTTTCTCACTCCCACTAGTGAATCCAATGTAACACACACGTATACAATGCGCACCACCCCGTGATGTTTTTCTCACTCCCACTAGTGAATCCAATGTAACACACACCCATACTATGCGCACCACCCCGTGATGTTGTTCTCACTCCTACTAGTGAATCCAATGTAACACACACCCATAAAATGCGCACCACCCCGTGATGTTTTTCTCACTCCTACTAGTGAATCCAATGTAACACACACCCATACAATGCGCACCACCCCGTGATGTTTTTCTCACTCCTACTAGTGAATCCAATGTAACACACACCCATAAAATGCGCACCACCCCTTGATGTTTTTCTCACTCCTACTAGTGAATCTAATGTAACACAAACCCATACAATGGGCACCACCCCGTGATGTATTTTTCACTCCCACTAGTGAATCTAATGTAACACACACTCATACAATGCGCACCACCCCGTGATGTTTTTCTCACTCCCACTAGTGAATCTAATGTAACACACACCCATACTATACGCACCGCCCCGTGATGTTTTTCTCACTCCCACTAGTGAATCCAATGTAACACACACCCATACAATGCGCACCACCCCGTGATGTTTTTCTCACTCCTACTAGTGAATCCAATGTGACACACACCCATACAATGCGCACCTCCCCGTGATGTTTTTCTCACTCCTACTAGTGAATCCAATGTAACACACACCCATAAAATGCGCACCACCCCGTGATGTTTTTCTCACTCCTACTAGTGAATCCAATGTAACACACACCCATACAAGGCGTACCACCCCGTGATGTTTTTCTCACTCCTACTAGTGAATCCAATGTAACACACACCCATAAAATGCGCACCACCCCGTGATGTTTTTCTCACTCCCACTAGTGAATCCAATGTAACACACACCCATACAATGCGCACCACCCCGTGATGTTTTTCTCACTCCTACTAGTGAATCCAATGTAACACACACCCATAAAATGCGCACCACCCCGTGATGTTTTTCTCACTCCTACTAGTGAATCCAATGTAACACACACCCATACAATGCGCACCACCCCGTGATGTTTTTCTCACTCCTACTAGTGAATCCAATGTAACACACACCCATAAAATGCGCACCACCCCGTGATGTTTTTCTCACTCCTACTAGTGAATCTAATGTAACACAAACCCATACAATGGGCACCACCACGTGATGTATTTTTCACTCCCACTAGTGAATCTAATGTAACACACACCCATACAATGCGCACCACCCCGTGATGTTTTTCTCACTCCCACTAGTGAATCTAATGTAACACACACCCATACAATACGCACCACCCCGTGATGTTTTTCTCACTCCCACTAGTGAATCCAATGTAACACACACCCATACAATGCGCACCACCCCGTGATGTTTTTCTCACTCCTACTAGTGAATCCAATGTAACACACACCCATACAATGCGCACCACCCCGTGATGTTTTTCTCACTCCTACTAGTGAATCCAATGTGTCACACACCCATACAATGCGCACCACCCCGTGATGTTTTTCTCACTCCTACTTGTGAATCCAATGTGACACACACCCATACAATGCGCACCACCCCGTGATGTTTTTCTCACTCCTACTAGTGAATCTAATGTGACACACACCCATACAATGCGCACCACCCCGTGATGTTTTTCTCACTCCTACTAGTGAATCTAATGTAACACACACCCATACAATGCGCACCACCCCGTGATGTTTTTGTCACTCCCACTAGTGAATCTAATGTAACACACACCCATACAATGCGCACCACCCGTGATGTTTTTCTCACTCCCACTAGTGAATCTAATGTAACACACACCCATACAATGCGCACCACCCCGTGATGTTTTTCTCACTCCCACTAGTGAATCTAATGTAACACACACCCATACAATGCGCACCACCCCGTGATGTTTTTCTCACTCCTACTAGTGAATGTAATGTAACACACACCCATACAATGCGCACCACCCCTTGATGTTTTTCTCACTCCTACTAGTGAATCTAATGTAACACACACCCATACAATGCGCACCACCCCGTGATGTTTTTCTCACTCCTACTAGTGAATGTAATGTAACACACACCCGTACAATGCGCACCACCCCGTGATGTTCTCTCACTCCTACTAGTGAATGTAATGTAACACACACCCGTACAATGCGCACCACCCCGTGATGTTTTTCTCACTCCTACTAGTGAATGTAATGTAACACACACCCGTACAATGCGCACCACCCCGTGATGTTTTTCTCACTCCTAATAGTGAATGTAATGTAACACACACCCGTACAGTGCGCACCACCCCGTGATGTTTTTCTCACTCCTACTAGTGAATGTAATGTAACACACACCCGTACAGTGCGCACCACCCCGTGATGTTTTTGTCACTCCTACTAGTGAATGTAATGTAACACACACCCGTACAGTGCGCACCACCCCGTGATGTTTTTTTCACTCCTACTAGTGAATGTAATGTAACACACACCCGTACAGTGCGCACCACCCCGTGATGTTTTTCTCACTCCTACTAGTGAATGTAATGTAACACACACCCATACAATGCGCACCACCCCGTGATGTTTTTCTCACTCCTACTAGTGAATGTAATGTAACACACACCCGTACAATGCGCACCACCCCGTGATGTTTTTCTCACTCCTAATAGTGAATGTAATGTAACACACACCCGTACAGTGCGCACCACCCCGTGATGTTTTTCTCACTCCTACTAGTGAATGTAATGTAACACACACCCATACAATGCGCACCACCCCGTGATGTTTTTCTCACTCCCACTAGTGAATCTAATGTAACACACACCCATACAATGCGCACCACCCCGTGATGTTTTTCTCACTCCCACTAGTGAATCCAATGTAACACACACGTATACAATGCGCACCACCCCGTGATGTTTTTCTCACTCCCACTAGTGAATCCAATGTAACACACACCAATACAATGCGCACCACCCCGTGATGTTGTTCTCACTCCTACTAGTGAATCCAATGTAACACACACCCATAAAATGCGCACCACCCCGTGATGTTTTTCTCACTCCTACTAGTGAATCCAATGTAACACACACCCATACAATGCGCACCACCCCGTGATGTTTTTCTCACTCCTACTAGTGAATCCAATGTAACACACACCCATAAAATGCGCACCACCCCTTGATGTTTTTCTCACTCCTACTAGTGAATCTAATGTAACACAAACCCATACAATGGGCACCACCCCGTGATGTATTTTTCACTCCCACTAGTGAATCTAATGTAACACACACTCATACAATGCGCACCACCCCGTGATGTTTTTCTCACTCCCACTAGTGAATCTAATGTAACACACACCCATACAATACGCACCACCCCGTGATGTTTTTCTCACTCCCACTAGTGAATCCAATGTAACACACACCCATACAATGCGCACCACCCCGTGATGTTTTTCTCACTCCTACTAGTGAATCCAATGTAACACACACCCATACAATGCGCACCACCCCGTGATGTTTTTCTCACTCCTACTAGTGAATCCAATGTAACACACACCCATAAAATGCGCACCACCCCGTGATGTTTTTCTCACTCCTACTAGTGAATCCAATGTAACACACACCCATACAATGCGTACCACCCCGTGATGTTTTTCTCACTCCTACTAGTGAATCCAATGTAACACACACCCATAAAATGCGCACCACCCCGTGATGTTTTTCTCACTCCCACTAGTGAATCCAATGTGACACACACCCATACAATGCGCACCACCCCGTGATGTTTTTCTCACTCCCACTAGTGAATCCAATGTGACACACACCCATACAATGCGCACCACCCCGTGATGTTTTTCTCACTCCTACTAGTGAATCCAATGTGACACACACCCATACAATGCGCACCACCCCGTGATGTTTTTCTCACTCCTACTTGTGAATTAAATGTGACACACACCCATACAATGCGCACCACCCCGTGATGTTTTTCTCACTCCTACTAGTGAATCTAATGTGACACACACCCATACAATGCGCACCACCCCGTGATGTTTTTCTCACTCCTACTAGTGAATCTAATGTAACACACACCCATACAATGCGCACCACCCCGTGATGTTTTTGTCACTCCCACTAGTGAATCTAATGTAACACACACCCATACAATGCGCACCACCCGTGATGTTTTTCTCACTCCCACTAGTGAATCTAATGTAACACACACCCATACAATGCGCACCACCCCGTGATGTTTTTCTCACTCCCACTAGTGAATCTAATGTAACACACACCCATACAATGCGCACCACCCCGTGATGTTTTTCTCACTCCTACTAGTGAATGTAATGTAACACACACCCATACAATGCGCACCACCCCTTGATGTTTTTCTCACTCCTACTAGTGAATCTAATGTAACACACACCCATACAATGCGCACCACCCCGTGATGTTTTTCTCACTCCTACTAGTGAATGTAATGTAACACACACCCGTACAATGCGCACCACCCCGTGATGTTCTCTCACTCCTACTAGTGAATGTAATGTAACACACACCCGTACAATGCGCACCACCCCGTGATGTTTTTCTCACTCCTACTAGTGAATGTAA
The DNA here is from genome assembly GCF_034190915.1 of Cavia porcellus. Lineage (NCBI taxonomy): Eukaryota > Metazoa > Chordata > Mammalia > Rodentia > Caviidae > Cavia > Cavia porcellus. Next base: position 511,704 of record NW_026947629.1, read on the forward strand.
TGTAACACACACCCATACAATGCGCACCACCCCGTGATGTTTTTCTCACTCCCACTAGTGAATCTAATGTAACACACACCCATACAATGCGCACCACCCCGTGATGTTTTTCTCACTCCCACTAGTGAATCTAATGTAACACACACCCATACAATGCGCACCACCCCGTGACGTTTTTCTCACTCCCACTAGTGAATCTAATGTAACACACACCCATACAATGCGCACCACCCCGTGATGTTTTTCTCACTCCCACTAGTGAATCTAATGTAACACACACCCATACAATGCGCACCACCCCGTGATGTATTTTTCACTCCCACTAGTGAATCTAATGTAACACACACCCATACAATGCGCACCACCCCGTGATGTTTTTCTCACTCCCACTAGTGAATCTAATGTAACACACACCCATACAATACGCACCACCCCGTGATGTTTTTCTCACTCCCACTAGTGAATGTAATGTAACACACACCCATACAATGCGCACCACCCCGTGATGTTTTTCTCACTCCCACTAGTGAATCCAATGTAACACACACGTATACAATGCGCACCACCCCGTGATGTTTTTCTCACTCCTACTAGTGAATCCAATGTAACACACACCCATACAATGCGCACCACCCCGTGATGTTTTTCTCACTCCTACTAGTGAATCCAATGTAACACACACCCATACAATGCGCACCACCCCGTGATGTTTTTCTCACTCCTACTAGTGAATCCAATGTAACACACACCCATACAATGCGCACCACCCCGTGATGTTTTTCTCACTCCTACTAGTGAATCCAATGTAACACACACCCATAAAATGCGCACCACCCCGTGATGTTTTTCTCACTCCTACTAGTGAATCTAATGTAACACAAACCCATACAATGGGCACCACCCCGTGATGTATTTTTCACTCCCACTAGTGAATGTAATGTAACACACACCCATACAATGCGCACCACCCCGTGATGTTTTTCTCACTCCCACTAGTGAATCTAATGTAACACACACCCATACAATACGCACCACCCCGTGATGTTTTTCTCACTCCCACTAGTGAATCCAATGTAACACACACCCATACAATGCGCACCACCCCGTGATGTTTTTCTCACTCCTACTAGTGAATCCAATGTAACACACACCCATACAATGCGCACCACCCCGTGATGTTTTTCTCACTCCTACTAGTGAATCCAATGTAACACACACCCATAAAATGCGCACCACCCCGTGATGTTTTTCTCACTCCTACTAGTGAATCCAATGTAACACACACCCATACAATGCGCACCACCCCGTGATGTTTTTCTCACTCCTACTAGTGAATCCAATGTAACACACACCCATAAAATGCGCACCACCCCGTGATGTTTTTCTCACTCCCACTAGTGAATCTAATGTAACACACACCCATACATTGCGCACCACCCCGTGATGTTTTTCTCACTCCTACTAGTGAATCCAATGTGACACACACCCATACAATGCGCACCACCCCGTGATGTTTTTCTCACTCCTACTAGTGAATCCAATGTGACACACACCCATACAATGCGCACCACCCCGTGATGTTTTTCTCACTCCTACTTGTGAATCCAATGTGACACACACCCATACAATGCGCACCACCCCGTGATGTTTTTCTCACTCCTACTAGTGAATCTAATGTGACACACACCCATACAATGCGCACCACCCCGTGATGTTTTTCTCACTCCTACTAGTGAATCTAATGTAACACACACCCATACAATGCGCACCACCCCGTGATGTTTTTGTCACTCCCACTAGTGAATCTAATGTAACACACACCCATACAATGCGCACCACCCGTGATGTTTTTCTCACTCCCACTAGTGAATCTAATGTAACACACACCCATACAATGCGCACCACCCCGTGATGTTTTTCTCACTCCCACTAGTGAATCTAATGTAACACACACCCATACAATGCGGACCACCCCGTGATGTTTTTCTCACTCCTACTAGTGAATGTAATGTAACACACACCCATACAATGCGCACCACCCCTTGATGTTTTTCTCACTCCTACTAGTGAATCTAATGTAACACACACCCATACAATGCGCACCACCCCGTGATGTTTTTCTCACTCCTACTAGTGAATGTAATGTAACACACACCCGTACAATGCGCACCACCCCGTGATGTTCTCTCACTCCTACTAGTGAATGTAATGTAACACACACCCGTACAATGCGCACCACCCCGTGATGTTTTTCTCACTCCTACTAGTGAATGTAATGTAACACACACCCGTACAATGCGCACCACCCCGTGATGTTTTTCTCACTCCTAATAGTGAATGTAATGTAACACACACCCGTACAGTGCGCACCACCCCGTGATGTTTTTCTCACTCCTACTAGTGAATGTAATGTAACACACACCCGTACAGTGCGCACCACCCCGTGATGTTTTTGTCACTCCTACTAGTGAATGTAATGTAACACACACCCGTACAGTGCGCACCACCCCGTGATGTTTTTTTCACTCCTACTAGTGAATGTAATGTAACACACACCCGTACAGTGCGCACCACCCCGTGATGTTTTTCTCACTCCTACTAGTGAATGTAATGTAACACACACCCATACAATGCGCACCACACCGTGATGTTTTTCTCACTCCTACTAGTGAATGTAATGTAACACACAACCGTACAGTGCGCACCACCCCGTGATGTTTTTCTCACTCCTAATAGTGAATGTAATGTAACACACACCCGTACAGTGCGCACCACCCCGTGATGTTTTTCTCACTCCTACTAGTGAATGTAATGTAACACACACCCATACAATGCGCACCACCCCGTGATGTTTTTCTCACTCCTACTAGTGAATCTAATGTAACACACACCCATACAATGCGCACCTCCCCGTGATGTTTTTCTCACTCCTAGTAGTGAATCTAATGTAACACACACCCATACAATGCGCACCACACCGTGATGTATTTCTCACTCCTAGTAGTGAATCTAATGTAACACACACCCATACAATGCGCACCACGCCGTGATGTATTTCTCACTCCTACTAGTGAATGTAATGTAACACACACCCATACAATGCGCACCACCCCTTGATGTTTTTCTCACTCCCACTAGTGAATCTAATGTAACACACACCCATACAATGCGCACCACCCCGTGATGTTTTTCTCACTCCCAATAGTGAATCTAATGTAACACACACCCATACAATGCGCACCACCCCGTGATGTTTTTCTCACTCCCACTAGTGAATCTAATGTAACACACACCCATACAATGCGCACCACCCCGTGATGTTTTTCTCACTCCCACTAGTGAATCTAATGTAACACACACCCATACAATGCGCACCACCCCGTGATGTATTTCTCACTCCCACTAGTGAATCTAATGTAACACACACCCATACAATGCGCACCACCCCGTGATGTTTTTCTCACTCCCACTAGTGAATCTAATGTGACACACAACCATACAATGCGCACCACCCCGTGATGTTTTTCTCACTCCTACTAGTGAATCCAATGTGACACACACCCATACAATGCGCACCACCCCGTGATGTTTTTCTCACTCCTACTAGTGAATCCAATGTGACACACACCCATACAATGCGCACCACCCCGTGATGTTTTTCTCACTCCTACTAGTGAATCCAATGTGACACACACCCATACAATGCGCACCACCCCGTGATGTTTTTCTCACTCCTACTAGTGAATGTAATGTAACACACACCCATACAATGCGCACCACCCCGTGATGTTTTTCTCACTCCTACTAGTGAATCTAATGTAACACACACCCATACAATGCGCACCTCCCCGTGATGTTTTTCTCACTCCTACTAGTGAATGTAATGTAACACACACCCATACAATGCGCACCACCCCGTGATGTTTTTCTCACTCCTACTAGTGAATCTAATGTAACACACACCCATACAATGCGCACCACCCCGTGATGTTTTTCTCACTCCTACTAGTGAATCTAATGTAACACACACCCATACAATGCGCACCACCCCGTGATGTTTTTCTCACTCCTACTAGTGAATGTAATGTAACACACACCCATACAATGCGCACCACCCCTTGATGTTTTTCTCACTCCTACTAGTGAATCTAATGTAACAGACACCCATACAATGCGCACCACCCCGTGATGTTTTTCTCACTCCCACTAGTGAATCTAATGTAACACACACCCATACAATGCGCACCACCCCGTGATGTTTTTCTCACTCCCACTAGTGAATCCAATGTAACACACACGTATACAATGCGCACCACCCCGTGATGTTTTTCTCACTCCCACTAGTGAATCCAATGTAACACACACCCATACAATGCGCACCACCCCGTGATGTTGTTCTCACTCCTACTAGTGAATCCAATGTAACACACACCCATAAAATGCGCACCACCCCGTGATGTTTTTCTCACTCCTACTAGTGAATCCAATGTAACACACACCCATACAATGCGCACCACCCCGTGATGTTTTTCTCACTCCTACTAGTGAATCCAATGTAACACACACCCATAAAATGCGCACCACCCCTTGATGTTTTTCTCACTCCTACTAGTGAATCTAATGTAACACAAACCCATACAATGGGCACCACCCCGTGATGTATTTTTCACTCCCACTAGTGAATCTAATGTAACACACACCCATACAATGCGCACCACCCCGTGATGTTTTTCTCACTCCCACTAGTGAATCTAATGTAACACACACCCATACAATACGCACCACCCCGTGATGTTTTTCTCACTCCCACTAGTGAATCCAATGTAACACACACCCATACAATGCGCACCACCCCGTGATGTTTTTCTCACTCCTACTAGTGAATCCAATGTAACACACACCCATACAATGCGCACCACCCCGTGATGTTTTTCTCACTCCTACTAGTGAATCCAATGTAACACACACCCATAAAATGCGCACCACCCCGTGATGTTTTTCTCACTCCTACTAGTGAATCCAATGTAACACACACCCATACAATGCGTACCACCCCGTGATGTTTTTCTCACTCCTACTAGTGAATCCAATGTAACACACACCCATAAAATGCGCACCACCCCGTGATGTTTTTCTCACTCCCACTAGTGAATCCAATGTAACACACACCCATACAATGCGCACCACCCCGTGATGTTTTTCTCACTCCCACTAGTGAATCCAATGTGACACACACCCATACAATGCGCACCACCCCGTGATGTTTTTCTCACTCCTACTAGTGAATCCAATGTGACACACACCCATACAATGCGCACCACCCCGTGATGTTTTTCTCACTCCTACTTGTGAATTAAATGTGACACACACCCATACAATGCGCACCACCCCGTGATGTTTTTCTCACTCCTACTAGTGAATCTAATGTGACACACACCCATACAATGCGCACCACCCCGTGATGTTTTTCTCACTCCTACTAGTGAATCTAATGTAACACACACCCATACAATGCGCACCACCCCGTGATGTTTTTGTCACTCCCACTAGTGAATCTAATGTAACACACACCCATACAATGCGCACCACCCGTGATGTTTTTCTCACTCCCACTAGTGAATCTAATGTAACACACACCCATACAATGCGCACCACCCCGTGATGTTTTTCTCACTCCCACTAGTGAATCTAATGTAACACACACCCATACAATGCGCACCACCCCGTGATGTTTTTCTCACTCCTACTAGTGAATGTAATGTAACACACACCCATACAATGCGCACCACCCCTTGATGTTTTTCTCACTCCTACTAGTGAATCTAATGTAACACACACCCATACAATGCGCACCACCCCGTGATGTTTTTCTCACTCCTACTAGTGAATGTAATGTAACACACACCCGTACAATGCGCACCACCCCGTGATGTTCTCTCACTCCTACTAGTGAATGTAATGTAACACACACCCGTACAATGCGCACCACCCCGTGATGTTTTTCTCACTCCTACTAGTGAATGTAATGTAACACACACCCGTACAATGCGCACCACCCCGTGATGTTTTTCTCACTCCTAATAGTGAATGTAATGTAACACACACCCGTACAGTGCGCACCACCCCGTGATGTTTTTCTCACTCCTACTAGTGAATGTAATGTAACACACACCCGTACAGTGCGCACCACCCCGTGATGTTTTTGTCACTCCTACTAGTGAATGTAATGTAACACACACCCGTACAGTGCGCACCACCCCGTGATGTTTTTTTCACTCCTACTAGTGAATGTAATGTAACACACACCCGTACAGTGCGCACCACCCCGTGAGGTTTTTCTCACTCCTACTAGTGAATGTAATGTAACACACACCCATACAATGCGCACCACCCCGTGATGTTTTTCTCACTCCTACTAGTGAATGTAATGTAACACACACCCGTACAATGCGCACCACCCCGTGATGTTTTTCTCACTCCTAATAGTGAATGTAATGTAACACACACCCGTACAGTGCGCACCACCCCGTGATGTTTTTCTCACTCCTACTAGTGAATGTAATGTAACACACACCCATACAATGCGCACCACCCCGTGATGTTTTTCTCACTCCTACTAGTGAATCTAATGTAACACACACCCATACAATGCGCACCTCCCCGTGATGTTTTTCTCACTCCTAGTAGTGAATCTAATGTAACACACACCCATACAATGCGCACCACACCGTGATGTTTTTCTCACTCCTAGTAGTGAATCTAATGTAACACACACCCATACAATGCGCACCAGGCCGTGATGTATTTCTCACTCCTACTAGTGAATGTAATGTAACACACACACATAGAAGGCGCACCACCCGGTGATGTATTTTTCACTCCTACTAGTGAATCTAATGTAACACACACCCATACAATGCGCACCACCCGGTGATGTTTTTCACACTCCTACTATTGAATCTAATGTAACACACAACCATACAATGCGCACCACCCCGTGATGTTTTTCTCACTCCTACTAGTGAATCTAATGTAACACACACCCATACAAGGCCCACCACCCCGTGATGTATTTCTCACTCCTACTAGTGAATCTAATGTAACACACACCCATACAAGGCGCACCACCCCGTGATGTATTTCTCACTCCTACTAGTGAATCTAATGTAACACACACCCATACAATGCGCACCACCCGGTGATGTTTTTCTCACTCCTACTAGTGAATCTAATGTAACACACAACCATACAATGCGCACCACCCCGTGATGTTTTTCTCACTCCTACTAGTGAATCTAATGTAACACACACCCATGCAATGTGCACCACCCCGTGATGTTTTTCTCACTCCTACTAGTGAATCTAATGTAACACACACCCATACAATGCGCACCACCCCGTGACGTTTTTCTCACTCCTACTAGTGAATCTAATGCAACACACACCCATACAATGCGCACCACCCCGTGATGTATTTCTCACTCCTACTAGTGAATCTAATGTAACACACACCCATACAATGCGCACCACCCCTTGATGTTTTTCTCACTCCTACTAGTGAATCTAATGTAACACACACCCATACAATGCGCACCACCCCGTGATGTTTTTCTCACTCCCACTAGTGAATCTAATGTAACACACACCCATACAATGCGCACCACCCCGTGATGTTTTTCTCACTCCCACTAGTTAATCTAATGTAACACACACCCATACAATGCGCACCACCCCGTGATGTTTTTCTCACTCCCACTAGTGAATCTAATGTAACACACACCCATACAATGCGCACCACCCCGTGATGTATTTCTCACTCCCACTAGTGAATCTAATGTAACACACACCCATACAATGCGCACCACCCCGTGATGTTTTTCTCACTCCCACTAGTGAATCTAATGTAACACACAACCATACAATGCGCACCACCCCGTGATGTTTTTCTCACTCCCACTAGTGAATCCAATGTGACACACACCCATACAATGCGCACCACCCCGTGATGTTTTTCTCACTCCTACTAGTGAATCCAATGTGACACACACCCATACAATGCGCACCACCCCGTGATGTTTTTCTCACTCCTACTAGTGAATCCAATGTGACACACACCCATACAATGCGCACCACCCCGTGATGTTTTTCTCACTCCTACTAGTGAATCCAATGTGACACACACCCATACAATGCGCACCACCCCGTGATGTTTTTCTCACTCCTACTAGTGAATGTAATGTAACACACACCCATACAATGCGCACCACCCCGTGATGTTTTTCTCACTCCTACTAGTGAATCTAATGTAACACACACCCATACAATGCGCACCTCCCCGTGATGTTTTTCTCACTCCTACTAGTGAATGTAATGTAACACACACCCATACAATGCGCACCACCCCGTGATGTTTTTCTCACTCCTACTAGTGAATCTAATGTAACACACACCCATACAATGCGCACCACCCCGTGATGTTTTTCTCACTCCTACTAGTGAATCTAATGTAACACACACCCATACAATGCGCACCACCCCGTGATGTTTTTCTCACTCCTACTAGTGAATCTAATGTAAAACACACCCATACAATGCGCACCACCCCTTGATGTTTTTCTCACTCCTACTAGTGAATCTAATGTAACAGACACCCATACAATGCGCACCACCCCGTGATGTTTTTCTCACTCCCACTAGTGAATCTAATGTAACACACACCCATACAATGCGCACCTCCCCGTGATGTTTTTCTCACTCCTACTAGTGAATCTAATGTGACAAACACCCATACAATGCGCACCACCCCGTGATGTTTTTCTCACTCCTACTAGTGAATCCAATGTGACACACACCCATACAATGCGCACCACACCGTGATGTTTTTCTCACTCCTACTAGTGAATCCAATGTGACACACACCCATAAAATGCGCACCACCCCGTGATGTTTTTCTCACTCCTACTAGTGAATCTAATGTGACACACACCCATACAATGCGCACCACCCCGTGATGTTTTTCTCACTCCTACTAGTGAATCTAATGTGACACACACCCATACAATGCGCACCACCCTGTGATGTTTTTCTCACTCCTACTAGTGAATGTAATGTAACACACACCCATACAATGCGCACCACCCCGTGATGTTTTTCTCACACCTACTAGTGAATCTAATGTAACACACACCCATACAATGCGCACCACCCCGTGATGTTTTTCTCACTCCTACTATTGAATCTAATGTAACACACACCCATACAATGCGCACCACCCCGTGATGTTTTTCTCACTCCTACTAGTGAATCCAATGTAACACACACCCATACAATGCGCACCACCCCGTGATGTTTTTCTCACTCCTACTAGTGAATCTAATGTAACACACACCCATACAATTCGCACCACCCCGTGATGTTTTTCTCACTCCCACTAGTGAATCTAATGTAACACACACCCATACAATGCGCACCACCCCGTGATGTTTTTCTCACTCCCACTAGTGAATCTAATGTAACACACACCCATACAATGCGCACCACCCCGTGATGTTTTTCTCACTCCCACTAGTGAATCTAATGTAACACACACCCATACAATGCGCACCACACCGTGATGTTTTTCTCACTCCCACTAGTGAATCTAATGTAACAGACACCCATACAATGCGCACCACCCCGTGATGTTTTTCTCACTCCCACTAGTGAATCTAATGTGACACACACCCATACAATGCGCACCTCCCCGTGATGTTTTTCTCACCCCTACTAGTGAATCTAATATGACACACACCCATACAATGCGCACCACCCCGTGATGTTTTTCTCACTCCTACTAGTGAATCCAATGTGACACACATCCATACAATGCGCACCACACCGTGATGTTTTTCTCACTCCTACTAGTGAATCCAATGTGACACACACCCATACAATGCGCACCACACCGTGATGTTTTTCTCACTCCCACTAGTGAATCTAATGTGACACACACCCATACAATGCGCACCACCCCGTGATGTTTTTCTCACTCCTACTAGTGAATCCAATGTAACACACACCCATACAATGCGCACCACCCCGTGATGTTTTTCTCACTCCTACTAGTGAATCGAATGTAACACACACCCATACAATTCGCACCACCCCGTGATGTTTTTCTCACTCCCACTAGTGAATCTAATGTAACACACACCCATACAATGCGCACCACCCCGTGATGTTTTTCTCACTCCCACTAGTGAATCTAATGTAACACACACCCATACAATGCGCACCACACCGTGATGTTTTTCTCACTCCCACTAGTGAATCTAATGTGACACACACCCATACAATGCGCACCACCCCGTGATGTTTTTCTCACTCCCACTAGTGAATCTAATGTGACACACACCCATACAATGCGCACCTCCCCGTGATGTTTTGCTCACCCCTACTAGTGAATCTAATGTGACACACACCCATACAATGCGCACCACCCCGTGATGTTTTTCTCACTCCTACTAGTGAATCCAATGTGACACACACCCATACAATGCGCACCACCCCGTGATGTTTTTCTCACTCCTACTAGTGAATACAATGTGACACACACCCATACAATGCGCACCACCCCGTGATGTTTTTCTCACTCCTACTAGTGAATACAATGTGACACACACCCATACAATGCGCACCACCCCGTGATGATTTTCTCACTCCCACTAGTGAATCTAATGTAACACACACCCATACAATGCGCACCACACCGTGATGTTTTTCTCACTCCCACTAGTGAATCTAATGTAACACACACCCATACAATGCGCACCACACCGTGATGTTTTTCTCACTCCCACTAGTGAATCTAATGTAACAGACACCCATACAATGCGCACCACCCCGTGATGTTTTTCTCACTCCCACTAGTGAATCTAATGTGACACACACCCATACAATGCGCACCTCCCCGTGATGTTTTTCTCACCCCTACTAGTGAATCTAATGTGACACACACCCATACAATGCGCACCACCCCGTGATGTTTTTCTCACTCCTACTAGTGAATCCAATGTGACACACACCCATACAATGCGCACCACCCCGTGATGTTTTTCTCACTCCTACTAGTGAATACAATGTGACACACACCCATACAATGCGCACCACCCCGTGATGTTTTTCTCACTCCTATTAGTGAATACAATGTGACACACACCCATACAATGCGCACCACCCCGTGATGTTTTCCTCACTCCTACTAGTGAATCCAATGTGACACACACCCATACAATGCGCACCACACCGTGATGTTTTTCTCACTCCTACTAGTGAATGTAATGTAACACACACCCATACAATGCGCACCACCCCGTGATGTTTTTCTCACTCCTACTAGTGAATCTAATGTAACACACACCCATAAAATGCGCACCACGCCGTGATGTTTTTCTCACTCCTACTAGTGAATCCAATGTAACACACACCCATACAATGCGCACCACCCCGTGATGTTTTTCTCACTCCCACTAGTGAATCTAATGTAACACACACCCATACAATGCGCACCACCCCGTGATGTTTTTCTCACTCCCACTAGTGAATCTAATGTAACACACACCCATACAATGCGCACCACACCGTGATGTTTTTCTCACTCCCACTAGTGAATCTAATGTAACACACACCCATACAATGCGCACCACCCCGTGATGTTTTTCTCACTCCCACTAGTGAATCTAATGTGACACACACCCATACAATGCGCACCTCCCCGTGATGTTTTTCTCACCCCTACTAGTGAATCTAATGTGACACACACCCATACAATGCGCACCACCCCGTGATGTTTTTCTCACTCCTACTAGTGAATCCAATGTGACACACACCCATACAATGCGCACCACCCCGTGATGTTTTTCTCACTCCTACTAGTGAATACAATGTGACACACACCCATACAATGCGCACCACCCCGTGATGTTTTTCTCACTCCTACTAGTGAATCCAATGTGACACACACCCATACAATGCGCACCACCCCGTGATGTTTTTCTCACTCCTACTAGTGAATCCAATGTGACACACACCCATACAATGCGCACCACCCCGTGATGTTTTTCTCACTCCTACTAGTGAATGTAATGTAACACACAACCATACAATGCGCACCACCCCGTGATGTTTTTCTCACTCCTACTAGTGAATCTAATGTAACACACAACCATACAATGCGCACCACCCCGTTATGTTTTTCTCACTCCTAGTAGTGAATCTAATGTGACACACACCCATACAATGCGCACCACCCCGTGATGTTTTTCTCACTCCTACTAGTGAATACAATGTGACACACACCCATACAATGCGCACCACCCCGTGATGTATTTCTCACTCCTACTAGTGAATCTAATGTAACACACACCCATACAATGCGCACCACCCGGTGATGTTTTTCTCACTCCTACTAGTGAATCTAATGTAACACACAACCATACAATGCGCACCACCCCGTGATGTTTTTCTCACTCCTACTAGTGAATCTAATGTAACACACACCCATACAATGTGCACCACCCCGTGATGTTTTTCTCACTCCTACTAGTGAATCTAATGTAACACACACCCATACAATGCGCACCACCCCGTGACGTTTTTCTCACTCTTACTAGTGAATCTAATGTAACACACACCCATACAATGCGCACCACCCCGTGATGTATTTCTCACTCCTACTAGTGAATCTAATGTAACACACACCCATACAATGCGCACCACCCCTTGATGTTTTTCTCACTCCTACTAGTGAATCTAATGTAACACACACCCATACAATGCGCACCACCCCGTGATGTTTTTCTCACTCCCACTAGTGAATCTAATGTAACACACACCCATACAATGCGCACCACCCCGTGATGTTTTTCTCACTCCCACTAGTGAATCTAATGTAACACACACCCATACAATGCGCACCACCCCGTGATGTTTTTCTCACTCCCACTAGTGAATCTAATGTAACACACACCCATACAATGCGCACCACCCCGTGATGTATTTCTCACTCCCACTAGTGAATCTAATGTAACACACACCCATACAATGCGCACCACCCCGTGATGTTTTTCTCACTCCCACTAGTGAATCTAATGTGACACACAACCATACAATGCGCACCACCCCGTGATGTTTTTCTCACTCCTACTAGTGAATCCAATGTGACACACACCCATACAATGCGCACCACCCCGTGATGTTTTTCTCACTCCTACTAGTGAATCCAAAGTGACACACACCCATACAATGCGCACCACCCCGTGATGTTTTTCTCACTCCTACTAGTGAATCCAATGTGACACACACCCATACAATGCGCACCACCCCGTGATGTTTTTCTCACTCCTACTAGTGAATCCAATGTGACACACACCCATACAATGCGCACCACCCCGTGATGTTTTTCTCACTCCTACTAGTGAATGTAATGTAACACACACCCATACAATGCGCACCACCCCGTGATGTTTTTCTCACTCCTACTAGTGAATCTAATGTAACACACACCCATACAATGCGCACCTCCCCGTGATGTTTTTCTCACTACTACTAGTGAATCTAATGTAACACACACCCATACAATGCGCACCACCCCGTGATGTTTTTCTCACTCCTACTAGTGAATCTAATGTAACACACACCCATACAATGCGCACCACCCCGTGATGTTTTTCTCACTCCTACTAGTGAATCCAATGTGACACACACCCATACAATGCGCACCACCCCGTGATGTTTTTCTCACTCCTACTTGTGAATTAAATGTGACACACACCCATACAATGCGCACCACCCCGTGATGTTTTTCTCACTCCTACTAGTGAATCTAATGTGACACACACCCATACAATGCGCACCACCCCGTGATGTTTTTCTCACTCCTACTAGTGAATCTAATGTAACACACACCCATACAATGCGCACCACCCCGTGATGTTTTTGTCACTCCCACTAGTGAATCTAATGTAACACACACCCATACAATGCGCACCACCCGTGATGTTTTTCTCACTCCCACTAGTGAATCTAATGTAACACACACCCATACAATGCGCACCACCCCGTGATGTTTTTCTCACTCCCACTAGTGAATCTAATGTAACACACACCCATACAATGCGCACCACCCCGTGATGTTTTTCTCACTCCTACTAGTGAATGTAATGTAACACACACCCATACAATGCGCACCACCCCTTGATGTTTTTCTCACTCCTACTAGTGAATCTAATGTAACACACACCCATACAATGCGCACCACCCCGTGATGTTTTTCTCACTCCTACTAGTGAATGTAATGTAACACACACCCGTACAATGCGCACCACCCCGTGATGTTCTCTCACTCCTACTAGTGAATGTAATGTAACACACACCCGTACAATGCGCACCACCCCGTGATGTTTTTCTCACTCCTACTAGTGAATGTAATGTAACACACACCCATACAATGCGCACCACCCCGTGATGTTTTTCTCACTCCCACTAGTGAATCTAATGTAACACACACCCATACAATGCGCACCACCCCGTGATGTTTTTCTCACTCCCACTAGTGAATCTAATGTAACACACACCCATACAATGCGCACCACCCCGTGATGTTTTTCTCACTCCCACTAGTGAATCTAATGTAACACACACCCATACAATGCGCACCACCCCGTGATGTTTTTCTCACTCCCACTAGTGAATCTAATGTAACACACACCCATACAATGCGCACCACCCCGTGATGTATTTTTCACTCCCACTAGTGAATCTAATGTAACACACACCCATACAATGCGCACCACCCCGTGATGTTTTTCTCACTCCCACTAGTGAATCTAATGTAACACACACCCATACAATACGCACCACCCCGTGATGTTTTTCTCACTCCCACTAGTGAATGTAATGTAACACACACCCATACAATGCGCACCACCCCGTGATGTTTTTCTCACTCCCACTAGTGAATCCAATGTAACACACACGTATACAATGCGCACCACCCCGTGATGTTTTTCTCACTCCTACTAGTGAATCCAATGTAACACACACCCATACAATGCGCACCACCCCGTGATGTTTTTCTCACTCCTACTAGTGAATCCAATGTAACACACACCCATACAATGCGCACCACCCCGTGATGTTTTTCTCACTCCTACTAGTGAATCCAATGTAACACACACCCATACAATGCGCACCACCCCGTGATGTTTTTCTCACTCCTACTAGTGAATCCAATGTAACACACACCCATAAAATGCGCACCACCCCGTGATGTTTTTCTCACTCCTACTAGTGAATCTAATGTAACACAAACCCATACAATGGGCACCACCCCGTGATGTATTTTTCACTCCCACTAGTGAATGTAATGTAACACACACCCATACAATGCGCACCACCCCGTGATGTTTTTCTCACTCCCACTAGTGAATCTAATGTAACACACACCCATACAATACGCACCACCCCGTGATGTTTTTCTCACTCCCACTAGTGAATCCAATGTAACACACACCCATACAATGCGCACCACCCCGTGATGTTTTTCTCACTCCTACTAGTGAATCCAATGTAACACACACCCATACAATGCGCACCACCCCGTGATGTTTTTCTCACTCCTACTAGTGAATCCAATGTAACACACACCCATAAAATGCGCACCACCCCGTGATGTTTTTCTCACTCCTACTAGTGAATCCAATGTAACACACACCCATACAATGCGCACCACCCCGTGATGTTTTTCTCACTCCTACTAGTGAATCCAATGTAACACACACCCATAAAATGCGCACCACCCCGTGATGTTTTTCTCACTCCCACTAGTGAATCTAATGTAACACACACCCATACATTGCGCACCACCCCGTGATGTTTTTCTCACTCCTACTAGTGAATCCAATGTGACACACACCCATACAATGCGCACCACCCCGTGATGTTTTTCTCACTCCTACTAGTGAATCCAATGTGACACACACCCATACAATGCGCACCACCCCGTGATGTTTTTCTCATTCCTACTTGTGAATCCAATGTGACACACACCCATACAATGCGCACCACCCCGTGATGTTTTTCTCACTCCTACTAGTGAATCTAATGTGACACACACCCATACAATGCGCACCACCCCGTGATGTTTTTCTCACTCCTACTAGTGAATCTAATGTAACACACACCCATACAATGCGCACCACCCCGTGATGTTTTTGTCACTCCCACTAGTGAATCTAATGTAACACACACCCATACAATGCGCACCACCCGTGATGTTTTTCTCACTCCCACTAGTGAATCTAATGTAACACACACCCATACAATGCGCACCACCCCGTGATGTTTTTCTCACTCCCACTAGTGAATCTAATGTAACACACACCCATACAATGCGCACCACCCCGTGATGTTTTTCTCACTCCTACTAGTGAATGTAATGTAACACACACCCATACAATGCGCACCACCCCTTGATGTTTTTCTCACTCCTACTAGTGAATCTAATGTAACACACACCCATACAATGCGCACCACCCCGTGATGTTTTTCTCACTCCTACTAGTGAATGTAATGTAACACACACCCGTACAATGCGCACCACCCCGTGATGTTCTCTCACTCCTACTAGTGAATGTAATGTAACACACACCCGTACAATGCGCACCACCCCGTGATGTTTTTCTCACTCCTACTAGTGAATGTAATGTAACACACACCCGTACAATGCGCACCACCCCGTGATGTTTTTCTCACTCCTAATAGTGAATGTAATGTAACACACACCCGTACAGTGCGCACTACCCCGTGATGTTTTTCTCACTCCTACTAGTGAATGTAATGTAACACACACCCGTACAGTGCGCACCACCCCGTGATGTTTTTGTCACTCCTACTAGTGAATGTAATGTAACACACACCCGTACAGTGCGCACCACCCCGTGATGTTTTTTTCACTCCTACTAGTGAATGTAATGTAACACACACCCGTACAGTGCGCACCACCCCGTGATGTTTTTCTCACTCCTACTAGTGAATGTAATGTAACACACACCCATACAATGCGCACCACACCGTGATGTTTTTCTCACTCCTACTAGTGAATGTAATGTAACACACAACCGTACAGTGCGCACCACCCCGTGATGTTTTTCTCACTCCTAATAGTGAATGTAATGTAACACACACCCGTACAGTGCGCACCACCCCGTGATGTTTTTCTCACTCCTACTAGTGAATGTAATGTAACACACACCCATACAATGCGCACCACCCCGTGATGTTTTTCTCACTCCTACTAGTGTATCTAATGTAACACACACCCATACAATGCGCACCTCCCCGTGATGTTTTTCTCACTCCTAGTAGTGAATCTAATGTAACACACACCCATACAATGCGCACCACACCGTGATGTATTTCTCACTCCTAGTAGTGAATCTAATGTAACACACACCCATACAATGCGCACCACGCCGTGATGTATTTCTCACTCCTACTAGTGAATGTAATGTAACACACACCCATACAATGCGCACCACCCCTTGATGTTTTTCTCACTCCCACTAGTGAATCTAATGTAACACACACCCATACAATGCGCACCACCCCGTGATGTTTTTCTCACTCCCACTAGTGAATCTAATGTAACACACACCCATACAATGCGCACCACCCCGTGATGTTTTTCTCACTCCCACTAGTGAATCTAATGTAACACACACCCATACAATGCGCACCACCCCGTGATGTTTTTCTCACTCCCACTAGTGAATCTAATGTAACACACACCCATACAATGCGCACCACCCCGTGATGTATTTCTCACTCCCACTAGTGAATCTAATGTAACACACACCCATACAATGCGCACCACCCCGTGATGTTTTTCTCACTCCCACTAGTGAATCTAATGTGACACACAACCATACAATGCGCACCACCCCGTGATGTTTTTCTCACTCCTACTAGTGAATCCAATGTGACACACACCCATACAATGCGCACCACCCCGTGATGTTTTTCTCACTCCTACTAGTGAATCCAATGTGACACACACCCATACAATGCGCACCACCCCGTGATGTTTTTCTCACTCCTACTAGTGAATCCAATGTGACACACACCCATACAATGCGCACCACCCCGTGATGTTTTTCTCACTCCTACTAGTGAATGTAATGTAACACACACCCATACAATGCGCACCACCCCGTGATGTTTTTCTCACTCCTACTAGTGAATCTAATGTAACACACACCCATACAATGCGCACCTCCCCGTGATGTTTTTCTCACTCCTACTAGTGAATGTAATGTAACACACACCCATACAATGCGCACCACCCCGTGATGTTTTTCTCACTCCTACTAGTGAATCTAATGTAACACACACCCATACAATGCGCACCACCCCGTGATGTTTTTCTCACTCCTACTAGTGAATCTAATGTAACACACACCCATACAATGCGCACCACCCCGTGATGTTTTTCTCACTCCTACTAGTGAATGTAATGTAACACACACCCATACAATGCGCACCACCCCTTGATGTTTTTCTCACTCCTACTAGTGAATCTAATGTAACAGACACCCATACAATGCGCACCACCCCGTGATGTTTTTCTCACTCCCACTAGTGAATCTAATGTAACACACACCCATACAATGCGCAAACCCCGTGATGTTTTTCTCACTCCCACTAGTGAATCCAATGTAACACACACGTATACAATGCGCACCACCCCGTGATGTTTTTCTCACTCCCACTAGTGAATCCAATGTAACACACACCCATACAATGCGCACCACCCCGTGATGTTGTTCTCACTCCTACTAGTGAATCCAATGTAACACACACCCATAAAATGCGCACCACCCCGTGATGTTTTTCTCACTCCTACTAGTGAATCCAATGTAACACACACCCATACAATGCGCACCACCCCGTGATGTTTTTCTCACTCCTACTAGTGAATCCAATGTAACACACACCCATAAAATGCGCACCACCCCTTGATGTTTTTCTCACTCCTACTAGTGAATCTAATGTAACACAAACCCATACAATGGGCACCACCCCGTGATGTATTTTTCACTCCCACTAGTGAATCTAATGTAACACACACCCATACAATGCGCACCACCCCGTGATGTTTTTCTCACTCCCACTAGTGAATCTAATGTAACACACACCCATACAATACGCACCACCCCGTGATGTTTTTCTCACTCCCACTAGTGAATCCAATGTAACACACACCCATACAATGCGCACCACCCCGTGATGTTTTTCTCACTCCTACTAGTGAATCCAATGTAACACACACCCATACAATGCGCACCACCCCGTGATGTTTTTCTCACTCCTACTAGTGAATCCAATGTAACACACACCCATAAAATGCGCACCACCCCGTGATGTTTTTCTCACTCCTACTAGTGAATCCAATGTAACACACACCCATACAATGCGTACCACCCCGTGATGTTTTTCTCACTCCTACTAGTGAATCCAATGTAACACACACCCATAAAATGCGCACCACCCCGTGATGTTTTTCTCACTCCCACTAGTGAATCCAATGTAACACACACCCATACAATGCGCACCACCCCGTGATGTTTTTCTCACTCCCACTAGTGAATCCAATGTGACACACACCCATACAATGCGCACCACCCCGTGATGTTTTTCTCACTCCTACTAGTGAATCCAATGTGACACACACCCATACAATGCGCACCACCCCGTGATGTTTTTCTCACTCCTACTTGTGAATTAAATGTGACACACACCCATACAATGCGCACCACCCCGTGATGTTTTTCTCACTCCTACTAGTGAATCTAATGTGACACACACCCATACAATGCGCACCACCCCGTGATGTTTTTCTCACTCCTACTAGTGAATCTAATGTAACACACACCCATACAATGCGCACCACCCCGTGATGTTTTTGTCACTCCCACTAGTGAATCTAATGTAACACACACCCATACAATGCGCACCACCCGTGATGTTTTTCTCACTCCCACTAGTGAATCTAATGTAACACACACCCATACAATGCGCACCACCCCGTGATGTTTTTCTCACTCCCACTAGTGAATCTAATGTAACACACACCCATACAATGCGCACCACCCCGTGATGTTTTTCTCACTCCTACTAGTGAATGTAATGTAACACACACCCATACAATGCGCACCACCCCTTGATGTTTTTCTCACTCCTACTAGTGAATCTAATGTAACACACACCCATACAATGCGCACCACCCCGTGATGTTTTTCTCACTCCTACTAGTGAATGTAATGTAACACACACCCGTACAATGCGCACCACCCCGTGATGTTCTCTCACTCCTACTAGTGAATGTAATGTAACACACACCCGTACAATGCGCACCACCCCGTGATGTTTTTCTCACTCCTACTAGTGAATGTAATGTAACACACACCCGTACAATGCGCACCACCCCGTGATGTTTTTCTCACTCCTAATAGTGAATGTAATGTAACACACACCCGTACAGTGCGCACCACCCCGTGATGTTTTTCTCACTCCTACTAGTGAATGTAATGTAACACACACCCGTACAGTGCGCACCACCCCGTGATGTTTTTGTCACTCCTACTAGTGAATGTAATGTAACACACACCCGTACAGTGCGCACCACCCCGTGATGTTTTTTTCACTCCTACTAGTGAATGTAATGTAACACACACCCGTACAGTGCGCACCACCCCGTGAGGTTTTTCTCACTCCTACTAGTGAATGTAATGTAACACACACCCATACAATGCGCACCACCCCGTGATGTTTTTCTCACTCCTACTAGTGAATGTAATGTAACACACACCCGTACAATGCGCACCACCCCGTGATGTTTTTCTCACTCCTAATAGTGAATGTAATGTAACACACACCCGTACAGTGCGCACCACCCCGTGATGTTTTTCTCACTCCTACTAGTGAATGTAATGTAACACACACCCATACAATGCGCACCACCCCGTGATGTTTTTCTCACTCCTACTAGTGAATCTAATGTAACACACACCCATACAATGCGCACCTCCCCGTGATGTTTTTCTCACTCCTAGTAGTGAATCTAATGTAACACACACCCATACAATGCGCACCACACCGTGATGTTTTTCTCACTCCTAGTAGTGAATCTAATGTAACACACACCCATACAATGCGCACCAGGCCGTGATGTATTTCTCACTCCTACTAGTGAATGTAATGTAACACACACACATAGAAGGCGCACCACCCCGTGATGTATTTTTCACTCCTACTAGTGAATCTAATGTAACACACACCCATACAATGCGCACCACCCGGTGATGTTTTTCACACTCCTACTATTGAATCTAATGTAACACACAACCATACAATGCGCACCACCCCGTGATGTTTTTCTCACTCCTACTAGTGAATCTAATGTAACACACACCCATACAAGGCCCACCACCCCGTGATGTATTTCTCACTCCTACTAGTGAATCTAATGTAACACACACCCATACAAGGCGCACCACCCCGTGATGTATTTCTCACTCCTACTAGTGAATCTAATGTAACACACACCCATACAATGCGCACCACCCGGTGATGTTTTTCTCACTCCTACTAGTGAATCTAATGTAACACACAACCATACAATGCGCACCACCCCGTGATGTTTTTCTCACTCCTACTAGTGAATCTAATGTAACACACACCCATGCAATGTGCACCACCCCGTGATGTTTTTCTCACTCCTACTAGTGAATCTAATGTAACACACACCCATACAATGCGCACCACCCCGTGACGTTTTTCTCACTCCTACTAGTGAATCTAATGCAACACACACCCATACAATGCGCACCACCCCGTGATGTATTTCTCACTCCTACTAGTGAATCTAATGTAACACACACCCATACAATGCGCACCACCCCTTGATGTTTTTCTCACTCCTACTAGTGAATCTAATGTAACACACACCCATACAATGCGCACCACCCCGTGATGTTTTTCTCACTCCCACTAGTGAATCTAATGTAACACACACCCATACAATGCGCACCACCCCGTGATGTTTTTCTCACTCCCACTAGTTAATCTAATGTAACACACACCCATACAATGCGCACCACCCCGTGATGTTTTTCTCACTCCCACTAGTGAATCTAATGTAACACACACCCATACAATGCGCACCACCCCGTGATGTATTTCTCACTCCCACTAGTGAATCTAATGTAACACACACCCATACAATGCGCACCACCCCGTGATGTTTTTCTCACTCCCACTAGTGAATCTAATGTAACACACAACCATACAATGCGCACCACCCCGTGATGTTTTTCTCACTCCCACTAGTGAATCCAATGTGACACACACCCATACAATGCGCACCACCCCGTGATGTTTTTCTCACTCCTACTAGTGAATCCAATGTGACACACACCCATACAATGCGCACCACCCCGTGATGTTTTTCTCACTCCTACTAGTGAATCCAATGTGACACACACCCATACAATGCGCACCACCCCGTGATGTTTTTCTCACTCCTACTAGTGAATCCAATGTGACACACACCCATACAATGCGCACCACCCCGTGATGTTTTTCTCACTCCTACTAGTGAATGTAATGTAACACACACCCATACAATGCGCACCACCCCGTGATGTTTTTCTCACTCCTACTAGTGAATCTAATGTAACACACACCCATACAATGCGCACCTCCCCGTGATGTTTTTCTCACTCCTACTAGTGAATGTAATGTAACACACACCCATACAATGCGCACCACCCCGTGATGTTTTTCTCACTCCTACTAGTGAATCTAATGTAACACACACCCATACAATGCGCACCACCCCGTGATGTTTTTCTCACTCCTACTAGTGAATCTAATGTAACACACACCCATACAATGCGCACCACCCCGTGATGTTTTTCTCACTCCTACTAGTGAATCTAATGTAACACACACCCATACAATGCGCACCACCCCTTGATGTTTTTCTCACTCCTACTAGTGAATCTAATGTAACAGACACCCATACAATGCGCACCACCCCGTGATGTTTTTCTCACTCCCACTAGTGAATCTAATGTAACACACACCCATACAATGCGCACCTCCCCGTGATGTTTTTCTCACTCCTACTAGTGAATCTAATGTGACAAACACCCATACAATGCGCACCACCCCGTGATGTTTTTCTCACTCCTACTAGTGAATCCAATGTGACACACACCCATACAATGCGCACCACACCGTGATGTTTTTCTCACTCCTACTAGTGAATCCAATGTGACACACACCCATAAAATGCGCACCACCCCGTGATGTTTTTCTCACTCCTACTAGTGAATCTAATGTGACACACACCCATACAATGCGCACCACCCCGTGATGTTTTTCTCACTCCTACTAGTGAATCTAATGTGACACACACCCATACAATGCGCACCACCCTGTGATGTTTTTCTCACTCCTACTAGTGAATGTAATGTAACACACACCCATACAATGCGCACCACCCCGTGATGTTTTTCTCACACCTACTAGTGAATCTAATGTAACACACACCCATACAATGCGCACCACCCCGTGATGTTTTTCTCACTCCTACTATTGAATCTAATGTAACACACACCCATACAATGCGCACCACCCCGTGATGTTTTTCTCACTCCTACTAGTGAATCCAATGTAACACACACCCATACAATGCGCACCACCCCGTGATGTTTTTCTCACTCCTACTAGTGAATCTAATGTAACACACACCCATACAATTCGCACCACCCCGTGATGTTTTTCTCACTCCCACTAGTGAATCTAATGTAACACACACCCATACAATGCGCACCACCCCGTGAT
The DNA here is from genome assembly GCF_034190915.1 of Cavia porcellus. Lineage (NCBI taxonomy): Eukaryota > Metazoa > Chordata > Mammalia > Rodentia > Caviidae > Cavia > Cavia porcellus. The sequence continues at coordinate 535,650 of NW_026947629.1, forward strand.
GTTTTTCTCACTCCCACTAGTGAATCTAATGTAACACACACCCATACAATGCGCACCACCCCGTGATGTTTTTCTCACTCCCACTAGTGAATCTAATGTAACACACACCCATACAATGCGCACCACACCGTGATGTTTTTCTCACTCCCACTAGTGAATCTAATGTAACAGACACCCATACAATGCGCACCACCCCGTGATGTTTTTCTCACTCCCACTAGTGAATCTAATGTGACACACACCCATACAATGCGCACCTCCCCGTGATGTTTTTCTCACCCCTACTAGTGAATCTAATATGACACACACCCATACAATGCGCACCACCCCGTGATGTTTTTCTCACTCCTACTAGTGAATCCAATGTGACACACATCCATACAATGCGCACCACACCGTGATGTTTTTCTCACTCCTACTAGTGAATCCAATGTGACACACACCCATACAATGCGCACCACACCGTGATGTTTTTCTCACTCCCACTAGTGAATCTAATGTGACACACACCCATACAATGCGCACCACCCCGTGATGTTTTTCTCACTCCTACTAGTGAATCCAATGTAACACACACCCATACAATGCGCACCACCCCGTGATGTTTTTCTCACTCCTACTAGTGAATCGAATGTAACACACACCCATACAATTCGCACCACCCCGTGATGTTTTTCTCACTCCCACTAGTGAATCTAATGTAACACACACCCATACAATGCGCACCACCCCGTGATGTTTTTCTCACTCCCACTAGTGAATCTAATGTAACACACACCCATACAATGCGCACCACACCGTGATGTTTTTCTCACTCCCACTAGTGAATCTAATGTGACACACACCCATACAATGCGCACCACCCCGTGATGTTTTTCTCACTCCCACTAGTGAATCTAATGTGACACACACCCATACAATGCGCACCTCCCCGTGATGTTTTGCTCACCCCTACTAGTGAATCTAATGTGACACACACCCATACAATGCGCACCACCCCGTGATGTTTTTCTCACTCCTACTAGTGAATCCAATGTGACACACACCCATACAATGCGCACCACCCCGTGATGTTTTTCTCACTCCTACTAGTGAATACAATGTGACACACACCCATACAATGCGCACCACCCCGTGATGTTTTTCTCACTCCTACTAGTGAATACAATGTGACACACACCCATACAATGCGCACCACCCCGTGATGATTTTCTCACTCCCACTAGTGAATCTAATGTAACACACACCCATACAATGCGCACCACACCGTGATGTTTTTCTCACTCCCACTAGTGAATCTAATGTAACACACACCCATACAATGCGCACCACACCGTGATGTTTTTCTCACTCCCACTAGTGAATCTAATGTAACAGACACCCATACAATGCGCACCACCCCGTGATGTTTTTCTCACTCCCACTAGTGAATCTAATGTGACACACACCCATACAATGCGCACCTCCCCGTGATGTTTTTCTCACACCTACTAGTGAATCTAATGTGACACACACCCATACAATGCGCACCACCCCGTGATGTTTTTCTCACTCCTACTAGTGAATCCAATGTGACACACACCCATACAATGCGCACCACCCCGTGATGTTTTTCTCACTCCTACTAGTGAATACAATGTGACACACACCCATACAATGCGCACCACCCCGTGATGTTTTTCTCACTCCTATTAGTGAATACAATGTGACACACACCCATACAATGCGCACCACCCCGTGATGTTTTCCTCACTCCTACTAGTGAATCCAATGTGACACACACCCATACAATGCGCACCACACCGTGATGTTTTTCTCACTCCTACTAGTGAATGTAATGTAACACACACCCATACAATGCGCACCACCCCGTGATGTTTTTCTCACTCCTACTAGTGAATCTAATGTAACACACACCCATAAAATGCGCACCACGCCGTGATGTTTTTCTCACTCCTACTAGTGAATCCAATGTAACACACACCCATACAATGCGCACCACCCCGTGATGTTTTTCTCACTCCCACTAGTGAATCTAATGTAACACACACCCATACAATGCGCACCACCCCGTGATGTTTTTCTCACTCCCACTAGTGAATCTAATGTAACACACACCCATACAATGCGCACCACACCGTGATGTTTTTCTCACTCCCACTAGTGAATCTAATGTAACACACACCCATACAATGCGCACCACCCCGTGATGTTTTTCTCACTCCCACTAGTGAATCTAATGTGACACACACCCATACAATGCGCACCTCCCCGTGATGTTTTTCTCACCCCTACTAGTGAATCTAATGTGACACACACCCATACAATGCGCACCACCCCGTGATGTTTTTCTCACTCCTACTAGTGAATCCAATGTGACACACACCCATACAATGCGCACCACCCGTGATGTTTTTCTCACTCCTACTAGTGAATACAATGTGACACACACCCATACAATGCGCACCACCCCGTGATGTTTTTCTCACTCCTACTAGTGAATCCAATGTGACACACACCCATACAATGCGCACCACCCCGTGATGTTTTTCTCACTCCTACTAGTGAATCCAATGTGACACACACCCATACAATGCGCACCACCCCGTGATGTTTTTCTCACTCCTACTAGTGAATGTAATGTAACACACAACCATACAATGCGCACCACCCCGTGATGTTTTTCTCACTCCTACTAGTGAATCTAATGTAACACACAACCATACAATGCGCACCACCCCGTTATGTTTTTCTCACTCCTAGTAGTGAATCTAATGTGACACACACCCATACAATGCGCACCACCCCGTGATGTTTTTCTCACTCCTACTAGTGAATACAATGTGACACACACCCATACAATGCGCACCACCCCGTGATGTATTTCTCACTCCTACTAGTGAATCTAATGTAACACACACCCATACAATGCGCACCACCCGGTGATGTTTTTCTCACTCCTACTAGTGAATCTAATGTAACACACAACCATACAATGCGCACCACCCCGTGATGTTTTTCTCACTCCTACTAGTGAATCTAATGTAACACACACCCATACAATGTGCACCACCCCGTGATGTTTTTCTCACTCCTACTAGTGAATCTAATGTAACACACACCCATACAATGCGCACCACCCCGTGACGTTTTTCTCACTCTTACTAGTGAATCTAATGTAACACACACCCATACAATGCGCACCACCCCGTGATGTATTTCTCACTCCTACTAGTGAATCTAATGTAACACACACCCATACAATGCGCACCACCCCTTGATGTTTTTCTCACTCCTACTAGTGAATCTAATGTAACACACACCCATACAATGCGCACCACCCCGTGATGTTTTTCTCACTCCCACTAGTGAATCTAATGTAACACACACCCATACAATGCGCACCACCCCGTGATGTTTTTCTCACTCCCACTAGTGAATCTAATGTAACACACACCCATACAATGCGCACCACCCCGTGATGTTTTTCTCACTCCCACTAGTGAATCTAATGTAACACACACCCATACAATGCGCACCACCCCGTGATGTATTTCTCACTCCCACTAGTGAATCTAATGTAACACACACCCATACAATGCGCACCACCCCGTGATGTTTTTCTCACTCCCACTAGTGAATCTAATGTGACACACAACCATACAATGCGCACCACCCCGTGATGTTTTTCTCACTCCTACTAGTGAATCCAATGTGACACACACCCATACAATGCGCACCACCCCGTGATGTTTTTCTCACTCCTACTAGTGAATCCAAAGTGACACACACCCATACAATGCGCACCACCCCGTGATGTTTTTCTCACTCCTACTAGTGAATCCAATGTGACACACACCCATACAATGCGCACCACCCCGTGATGTTTTTCTCACTCCTACTAGTGAATCCAATGTGACACACACCCATACAATGCGCACCACCCCGTGATGTTTTTCTCACTCCTACTAGTGAATGTAATGTAACACACACCCATACAATGCGCACCACCCCGTGATGTTTTTCTCACTCCTACTAGTGAATCTAATGTAACACACACCCATACAATGCGCACCTCCCCGTGATGTTTTTCTCACTCCTACTAGTGAATCTAATGTAACACACACCCATACAATGCGCACCACCCCGTGATGTTTTTCTCACTCCTACTAGTGAATCTAATGTAACACACACCCATACAATGCGCACCACCCCGTGATGTTTTTCTCACTCCTACTAGTGAATCTAATGTAACACACACCCATACAATGCGCACCACCCCGTGATGTTTTTCTCACTCCTACTAGTGAATCTAATGTAACACACACCCATACAATGCGCACCACCCCTTGATGTTTTTCTCACTCCTACTAGTGAATCTAATGTAACAGACACCCATACAATGCGCACCACCCCGTGATGTTTTTCTCAATCCCACTAGTGAATCTAATGTAACACACACCCATACAATGCGCACCTCCCCGTGATGTTTTTCTCACCCCTACTAGTGAATCTAATATGACACACACCCATACAATGCGCACCACCCCGTGATGTTTTTCTCACTCCTACTAGTGAATCCAATGTGACACACATCCATACAATGCGCACCACACCGTGATGTTTTTCTCACTCCTACTAGTGAATCCAATGTGACACACACCCATACAATGCGCACCACACCGTGATGTTTTTCTCACTCCCACTAGTGAATCTAATGTGACACACACCCATACAATGCGCACCACCCCGTGATGTTTTTCTCACTCCTACTAGTGAATCCAATGTGACACACACCCATACAATGCGCACCACCCCGTGATGTTTTTCTCACTCCTACTAGTGAATCGAATGTAACACACACCCATACAATTCGCACCACCCCGTGATGTTTTTCTCACTCCCACTAGTGAATCTAATGTAACACACACCCATACAATGCGCACCACCCCGTGATGTTTTTCTCACTCCCACTAGTGAATCTAATGTAACACACACCCATACAATGCGCACCACACCGTGATGTTTTTCTCACTCCCACTAGTGAATCTAATGTGACACACACCCATACAATGCGCACCACCCCGTGATGTTTTTCTCACTCCCACTAGTGAATCTAATGTGACACACACCCATACAATGCGCACCTCCCCGTGATGTTTTGCTCACCCCTACTAGTGAATCTAATGTGACACACACCCATACAATGCGCACCACCCCGTGATATTTTTCTCACTCCTACTAGTGAATCCAATGTGACACACACCCATACAATGCGCACCACCCCGTGATGTTTTTCTCACTCCTACTAGTGAATACAATGTGACACACACCCATACAATGCGCACCACCCCGTGATGTTTTTCTCACTCCTACTAGTGAATACAATGTGACACACACCCATACAATGCGCACCACCCCGTGATGATTTTCTCACTCCCAGTAGTGAATCTAATGTAACACACACCCATACAATGCGCACCACACCGTGATGTTTTTCTCACTCCCACTAGTGAATCTAATGTAACACACACCCATACAATGCGCACCACACCGTGATGTTTTTCTCACTCCCACTAGTGAATCTAATGTAACAGACACCCATACAATGCGCACCACCCCGTGATGTTTTTCTCACTCCTACTAGTGAATGTAATGTAACACACACCCATACAATGCGCACCACCCCGTGATATTTTTCTCACTCCTACTAGTGAATCTAATGTAACACACACCCATACAATGCGCACCTCCCCGTGATGTTTTTCTCACTCCTACTAGTGAATCTAATGTAACACACACCCATACAATGCGCACCACCCCGTGATGTTTTTCTCACTCCTACTAGTGAATCTAATGTAACACACACCCATACAATGCGCACCACCCCGTGATGTTTTTCTCACTCCTACTAGTGAATCTAATGTAACACACACCCATACAATGCGCACCACCCCGTGATGTTTTTCTCACTCCTACTAGTGAATCTAATGTAACACACACTCATACAATGCGCACCACCCCTTGATGTTTTTCTCACTCCTACTAGTGAATCTAATGTAACAGACACCCATACAATGCGCACCACCCCGTGATGTTTTTCTCAATCCCACTAGTGAATCTAATGTAACACACACCCATACAATGCGTACCTCCCCGTGATGTTTTTCTCACCCCTACTAGTGAATCTAATATGACACACACCCATACAATGCGCACCACCCCGTGATGTTTTTCTCACTCCTACTAGTGAATCCAATGTGACACACACCCATACAATGCGCACCACCCCGTGATGTTTTTCTCACTCCTACTAGTGAATACAATGTGACACACACCCATACAATGCGCACCACCCCGTGATGATTTTCTCACTCCCACTAGTGAATCTAATGTAACACACACCCATACAATGCGCACCACACCGTGATGTTTTTCTCACTCCCACTAGTGAATCTAATGTAACACACACCCATACAATGCGCACCACACCGTGATGTTTTTCTCACTCCCACTAGTGAATCTAATGTAACAGACACCCATACAATGCGCACCACCCCGTGATGTTTTTCTCACTCCCACTAGTGAATCTAATGTGACACACACCCATACAATGCGCACCTCCCCGTGATGTTTTTCTCACCCCTACTAGTGAATCTAATGTGACACACACCCATACAATGCGCACCACCCCGTGATGTTTTTCTCACTCCTACTAGTGAATCCAATGTGACACACACCCATACAATGCGCACCACCCCGTGATGTTTTTCTCACTCCTACTAGTGAATACAATGTGACACACACCCATACAATGCGCACCACCCCGTGATGTTTTTCTCACTCCTACTAGTGAATACAATGTGACACACACCCATACAATGCGCACCACCCCGTGATGTTTTCCTCACTCCTACTAGTGAATCCAATGTGACACACACCCATACAATGCGCACCACCCCGTGATGTTTTTCTCACTCCTACTAGTGAATGTAATGTAACACACACCCATACAATGCGCACCACCCCGTGATGTTTTTCTCACTCCTACTAGTGAATCTAATGTAACACACACCCATAAAATGCGCACCACGCCGTGATGTTTTTCTCACTCCTACTAGTGAATCCAATGTAACACACACCCATACAATGCGCACCACCCCGTGATGTTTTTCTCACTCCCACTAGTGAATCTAATGTAACACACACCCATACAATGCGCACCACCCCGTGATGTTTTTCTCACTCCCACTAGTGAATCTAATGTAACACACACCCATACAATGCGCACCACACCGTGATGTTTTTCTCACTCCCACTAGTGAATCTAATGTAACACACACCCATACAATGCGCACCACCCCGTGATGTTTTTCTCACTCCCACTAGTGAATCTAATGTGACACACACCCATACAATGCGCACCTCCCCGTGATGTTTTTCTCACCCCTACTAGTGAATCTAATGTGACACACACCCATACAATGCGCACCACCCCGTGATGTTTTTCTCACTCCTACTAGTGAATACAATGTGACACACACCCATACAATGCGCACCACCCCGTGATGTATTTCTCACTCCTACTAGTGAATCTAATGTAACACACACCCATACAATGCGCACCACCCGGTGATGTTTTTCTCACTCCTACTAGTGAATCCAATGTAACACACAACCATACAATGCGCACCACCCCGTGATGTTTTTCTCACTCCTACTAGTGAATCTAATGTAACACACACCCATACAATGTGCACCACCCCGTGATGTTTTTCTCACTCCTACTAGTGAATCTAATGTAACACACACCCATACAATGCGCACCACCCCGTGACGTTTTTCTCACTCTTACTAGTGAATCCAATGTGACACACACCCATACAATGCGCACCACCCCGTGATGTTTTTCTCACTCCTACTAGTGAATCCAATGTGACACACACCCATACAATGCGCACCACCCCGTGATGTTTTTCTCACTCCTACTAGTGAATGTAATGTAACACACAACCATACAATGCGCACCACCCCGTGATGTTTTTCTCACTCCCACTAGTGAATCTAATGTAACACACACCCATACAATGCGCACCACCCCGTGATGTTTTTCTCACTCCCACTAGTGAATCTAATGTAACACACACCCATACAATGCGCACCACCCCGTGATGTTTTTCTCACTCCCACTAGTGAATCTAATGTAACACACACCCATACAATGCGCACCACCCCGTGATGTTTTTCTCACTCCCACTAGTGAATCTAATGTAACACACACCCATACAATGCGCACCACCCCTTGATGTTTTTCTCACTCCCACTAGTGAATCTAATGTGACACACAACCATACAATGCGCACCACCCCGTGATGTTTTTCTCACTCCTACTAGTGAATCCAATGTGACACACACCCATACAATGCGCACCACCCCGTGATGTTTTTCTCACTCCTACTAGTGAATCCAAAGTGACACGCACCCATACAATGCGCACCACCCCGTGATGTTTTTCTCACTCCTACTAGTGAATCCAATGTGACACACACCCATACAATGCGCACCACCCCGTGATGTTTTTCTCACTCCTACTAGTGAATCCAATGTGACACACACCCATACAATGCGCACCACCCCGTGATGTTTTTCTCACTCCTACTAGTGAATGTAATGTAACACACACCCATACAATGCGCACCACCCCGTGATGTTTTTCTCACTCCTACTAGTGAATCTAATGTAACACACACCCATACAATGCGCACCACCCCGTGATGTTTTTCTCACTCCTACTAGTGAATCTAATGTAACACACACCCATACAATGCGCACCACCCCGTGATGTTTTTCTCACTCCTACTAGTGAATCTAATGTAACACACACCCATACAATGCGCACCACCCCGTGATGTTTTTCTCACTCCTACTAGTGAATCTAATGTAACACACACCCATACAATGCGCACCACCCCTTGATGTTTTTCTCACTCCTACTAGTGAATCTAATGTAACAGACACCCATACAATGCGCACCACCCCGTGATGTTTTTCTCAATCCCACTAGTGAATCTAATGTAACACACACCCATACAATGCGCACCTCCCCGTGATGTTTTTCTCACCCCTACTAGTGAATCTAATATGACACACACCCATACAATGCGCACCACCCCGAGATGTTTTTCTCACTCCTACTAGTGAATCCAATGTGACACACATCCATACAATGCGCACCACACCGTGATGTTTTTCTCACTCCTACTAGTGAATCCAATGTGACACACACCCATACAATGCGCACCACACCGTGATGTTTTTCTCACTCCCACTAGTGAATCTAATGTGACACACACCCATACAATGCGCACCACCCCGTGATGTTTTTCTCACTCCTACTAGTGAATCCAATGTAACACACACCCATACAATGCGCACCACCCCGTGATGTTTTTCTCACTCCTACTAGTGAATCGAATGTAACACACACCCATACAATTCGCACCACCCCGTGATGTTTTTCTCACTCCCACTAGTGAATCTAATGTAACACACACCCATACAATGCGCACCACCCCATGATGTTTTTCTCACTCCCACTAGTGAATCTAATGTAACACACACCCATACAATGCGCACCACACCGTGATGTTTTTCTCACTCCCACTAGTGAATCTAATGTGACACACACCCATACAATGCGCACCACCCCGTGATGTTTTTCTCACTCCCACTAGTGAATCTAATGTGACACACACCCATACAATGCGCACCACACCGTGATGTTTTTCTCACTCCCACTAGTGAATCTAATGTAACACACACCCATACAATGCGCACCACCCCGTGATGTTTTTCTCACTCCCACTAGTGAATCTAATGTGACACACACCCATACAATGCGCACCTCCCCGTGATGTTTTTCTCACCCCTACTAGTGAATCTAATGTGACACACACCCATACAATGCGCACCACCCCGTTATGTTTTTCTCACTCCTACTAGTGAATACAATGTGACACACACCCATACAATGCGCACCACCCCGTGATGTTTTTCTCACTCCTACTAGTGAATCCAATGTGACACACACCCATACAATGCGCACCACCCCGTGATGTTTTTCTCACTCCTACTAGTGAATCCAATGTGACACACACCCATACAATGCGCACCACCCCGTGATGTTTTTCTCACTCCTACTAGTGAATGTAATGTAACACACAACCATACAATGCGCACCACCCCGTGATGTTTTTCTCACTCCTACTAGTGAATCTAATGTAACACACAACCATACAATGCGCACCACCCCGTTATGTTTTTCTCACTCCTAGTAGTGAATCTAATGTGACACACACCCATACAATGCGCACCACCCCGTGATGTTTTTCTCACTCGTACTAGTGAATACAATGTGACACACACCCATACAATGCGCACCACCCCGTGATGTATTTCTCACTCCTACTAGTGAATCTAATGTGACACACACCCATACAATGCGCACCACCCGGTGATGTTTTTCTCACTCCTACTAGTGAATCTAATGTGACACACAACCATACAATGCGCACCACCCCGTGATGTTTTTCTCACTCCTACTAGTGAATCTAATGTAACACACACCCATACAATGTGCACCACCCCGTGATGTTTTTCTCACTCCTACTAGTGAATCTAATGTAACACACACCCATACAATGCGCACCACCCCGTGACGTTTTTCTCACTCTTACTAGTGAATCTAATGTAACACACACCCATACAATGCGCACCACCCCGTGATGTATTTCTCACTCCTACTAGTGAATCTAATGTGACACACACCCATACAATGCGCACCACCCCTTGATGTTTTTCTCACTCCTACTAGTGAATCTAATGTGACACACACCCATACAATGCGCACCACCCCGTGATGTTTTTCTCACTCCCACTAGTGAATCTAATGTAACACACACCCATACAATGCGCACCACCCCGTGATGTTTTTCTCACTCCCACTAGTGAATCTAATGTAACACACACCCATACAATGCGCACCACCCCGTGATGTTTTTCTCACTCCCACTAGTGAATCTAATGTGACACACACCCATACAATGCGCACCACCCCGTGATGTATTTCTCACTCCCACTAGTGAATCTAATGTGACACACACCCATACAATGCGCACCACCCCGTGATGTTTTTCTCACTCCCACTAGTGAATCTAATGTGACACACAACCATACAATGCGCACCACCCCGTGATGTTTTTCTCACTCCTACTAGTGAATCCAATGTGACACGCACCCATACAATGCGCACCACCCCGTGATGTTTTTCTCACTCCTACTAGTGAATCCAAAGTGACACGCACCCATACAATGCGCACCACCCCGTGATGTTTTTCTCACTCCTACTAGTGAATCCAATGTGACACACACCCATACAATGCGCACCACCCCGTGATGTTTTTCTCACTCCTACTAGTGAATCCAATGTGACACACACCCATACAATGCGCACCATCCCGTGATGTTTTTCTCACTCCTACTAGTGAATGTAATGTAACACACACCCATACAATGCGCACCACCCCGTGATGTTTTTCTCACTCCTACTAGTGAATCTAATGTAACACACACCCATACAAGGCGCACCTCCCCGTGATGTTTTTCTCACTCCTACTAGTGAATCTAATGTAACACACACCCATACAATGCGCACCACCCCGTGATGTTTTTCTCACTCCTACTAGTGAATCTAATGTAACACACACCCATACAATGCGCACCACCCCGTGATGTTTTTCTCACTCCTACTAGTGAATCTAATGTAACACACACCCATACAATGCGCACCACCCCGTGATGTTTTTCTCACTCCTACTAGTGAATCTAATGTAACACACACCCATACAATGCGCACCACCCCTTGATGTTTTTCTCACTCCTACTAGTGAATCTAATGTGACAGACACCCATACAATGCGCACCACCCCGTGATGTTTTTCTCAATCCCACTAGTGAATCTAATGTGACACACACCCATACAATGCGCACCTCCCCGTGATGTTTTTCTCACCCCTACTAGTGAATCTAATGTGACACGCACCCATACAATGCGCACCACCCCGAGATGTTTTTCTCACTCCTACTAGTGAATCCAATGTGACACACATCCATACAATGCGCACCACACCGTGATGTTTTTCTCACTCCTACTAGTGAATCCAATGTGACACACACCCATACAATGCGCACCACACCGTGATGTTTTTCTCACTCCCACTAGTGAATCTAATGTGACACACACCCATACAATGCGCACCACCCCGTGATGTTTTTCTCACTCCTACTAGTGAATCCAATGTAACACACACCCATACAATGCGCACCACCCCGTGATGTTTTTCTCACTCCTACTAGTGAATCGAATGTAACACACACCCATACAATTCGCACCACCCCGTGATGTTTTTCTCACTCCCACTAGTGAATCTAATGTAACACACACCCATACAATGCGCACCACCCCATGATGTTTTTCTCACTCCCACTAGTGAATCTAATGTAACACACACCCATACAATGCGCACCACACCGTGATGTTTTTCTCACTCCCACTAGTGAATCTAATGTGACACACACCCATACAATGCGCACCACCCCGTGATGTTTTTCTCACTCCCACTAGTGAATCTAATGTGACACACACCCATACAATGCGCACCTCCCCGTGATGTTTTGCTCACCCCTACTAGTGAATCTAATGTGACACACACCCATACAATGCGCACCACACCGTGATGTTTTTCTCACTCCCACTAGTGAATCTAATGTAACACACACCCATACAATGCGCACCACCCCGTGATGTTTTTCTCACTCCCACTAGTGAATCTAATGTGACACACACCCATACAATGCGCACCTCCCCGTGATGTTTTTCTCACCCCTACTAGTGAATCTAATGTGACACACACCCATACAATGCGCACCACCCCGTTATGTTTTTCTCACTCCTACTAGTGAATACAATGTGACACACACCCATACAATGCGCACCACCCCGTGATGTTTTTCTCACTCCTACTAGTGAATCCAATGTGACACACACCCATACAATGCGCACCACCCCGTGATGTTTTTCTCACTCCTACTAGTGAATCCAATGTGACACACACCCATACAATGCGCACCACCCCGTGATGTTTTTCTCACTCCTACTAGTGAATGTAATGTAACACACAACCATACAATGCGCACCACCCCGTGATGTTTTTCTCACTCCTACTAGTGAATCTAATGTAACACACAACCATACAATGCGCACCACCCCGTTATGTTTTTCTCACTCCTAGTAGTGAATCTAATGTGACACACACCCATACAATGCGCACCACCCCGTGATGTTTTTCTCACTCGTACTAGTGAATACAATGTGACACACACCCATACAATGCGCACCACCCCGTGATGTATTTCTCACTCCTACTAGTGAATCTAATGTGACACACACCCATACAATGCGCACCACCCGGTGATGTTTTTCTCACTCCTACTAGTGAATCTAATGTGACACACAACCATACAATGCGCACCACCCCGTGATGTTTTTCTCACTCCTACTAGTGAATCTAATGTAACACACACCCATACAATGTGCACCACCCCGTGATGTTTTTCTCACTCCTACTAGTGAATCTAATGTAACACACACCCATACAATGCGCACCACCCCGTGACGTTTTTCTCACTCTTACTAGTGAATCTAATGTAACACACACCCATACAATGCGCACCACCCCGTGATGTATTTCTCACTCCTACTAGTGAATCTAATGTGACACACACCCATACAATGCGCACCACCCCTTGATGTTTTTCTCACTCCTACTAGTGAATCTAATGTGACACACACCCATACAATGCGCACCACCCCGTGATGTTTTTCTCACTCCCACTAGTGAATCTAATGTAACACACACCCATACAATGCGCACCACCCCGTGATGTTTTTCTCACTCCCACTAGTGAATCTAATGTAACACACACCCATACAATGCGCACCACCCCGTGATGTTTTTCTCACTCCCACTAGTGAATCTAATGTGACACACACCCATACAATGCGCACCACCCCGTGATGTATTTCTCACTCCCACTAGTGAATCTAATGTGACACACACCCATACAATGCGCACCACCCCGTGATGTTTTTCTCACTCCCACTAGTGAATCTAATGTGACACACAACCATACAATGCGCACCACCCCGTGATGTTTTTCTCACTCCTACTAGTGAATCCAATGTGACACGCACCCATACAATGCGCACCACCCCGTGATGTTTTTCTCACTCCTACTAGTGAATCCAAAGTGACACGCACCCATACAATGCGCACCACCCCGTGATGTTTTTCTCACTCCTACTAGTGAATCCAATGTGACACACACCCATACAATGCGCACCACCCCGTGATGTTTTTCTCACTCCTACTAGTGAATCCAATGTGACACACACCCATACAATGCGCACCATCCCATGATGTTTTTCTCACTCCTACTAGTGAATGTAATGTAACACACACCCATACAATGCGCACCACCCCGTGATGTTTTTCTCACTCCTACTAGTGAATCTAATGTAACACACACCCATACAAGGCGCACCTCCCCGTGATGTTTTTCTCACTCCTACTAGTGAATCTAATGTAACACACACCCATACAATGCGCACCACCCCGTGATGTTTTTCTCACTCCTACTAGTGAATCTAATGTAACACACACCCATACAATGCGCACCACCCCGTGATGTTTTTCTCACTCCTACTAGTGAATCTAATGTAACACACACCCATACAATGCGCACCACCCCGTGATGTTTTTCTCACTCCTACTAGTGAATCTAATGTAACACACACCCATACAATGCGCACCACCCCTTGATGTTTTTCTCACTCCTACTAGTGAATCTAATGTGACAGACACCCATACAATGCGCACCACCCCGTGATGTTTTTCTCAATCCCACTAGTGAATCTAATGTGACACACACCCATACAATGCGCACCTCCCCGTGATGTTTTTCTCACCCCTACTAGTGAATCTAATGTGACACGCACCCATACAATGCGCACCACCCCGAGATGTTTTTCTCACTCCTACTAGTGAATCCAATGTGACACACATCCATACAATGCGCACCACACCGTGATGTTTTTCTCACTCCTACTAGTGAATCCAATGTGACACACACCCATACAATGCGCACCACACCGTGATGTTTTTCTCACTCCCACTAGTGAATCTAATGTGACACACACCCATACAATGCGCACCACCCCGTGATGTTTTTCTCACTCCTACTAGTGAATCCAATGTAACACACACCCATACAATGCGCACCACCCCGTGATGTTTTTCTCACTCCTACTAGTGAATCGAATGTAACACACACCCATACAATTCGCACCACCCCGTGATGTTTTTCTCACTCCCACTAGTGAATCTAATGTAACACACACCCATACAATGCGCACCACCCCATGATGTTTTTCTCACTCCCACTAGTGAATCTAATGTAACACACACCCATACAATGCGCACCACACCGTGATGTTTTTCTCACTCCCACTAGTGAATCTAATGTGACACACACCCATACAATGCGCACCACCCCGTGATGTTTTTCTCACTCCCACTAGTGAATCTAATGTGACACACACCCATACAATGCGCACCTCCCCGTGATGTTTTGCTCACCCCTACTCGTGAATCTAATGTGACACACACCCATACAATGCGCACCACCCCGTGATGTTTTTCTCACTCCTACTAGTGAATCCAATGTGACACACACCCATACAATGCGCACCACCCCGTGATGTTTTTCTCACTCCTACTAGTGAATACAATGTGACACACACCCATACAATGCGCACCACCCCGTGATGTTTTTCTCACTCCTACTAGTGAATACAATGTGACACACACCCATACAATGCGCACCACCCCGTGATGATTTTCTCACTCCCAGTAGTGAATCTAATGTAACACACACCCATACAATGCGCACCACACCGTGATGTTTTTCTCACTCCCACTAGTGAATCTAATGTAACACACACCCATACAATGCGCACCACACCGTGATGTTTTTCTCACTCCCACTAGTGAATCTAATGTAACAGACACCCATACAATGCGCACCACCCCGTGATGTTTTTCTCACTCCTACTAGTGAATGTAATGTGACACACACCCATACAATGCGCACCACCCCGTGATGTTTTTCTCACTCCTACTAGTGAATCTAATGTAACACACAACCATACAATGCGCACCACCCCGTTATGTTTTTCTCACTCCTAGTAGTGAATCTAATGTGACACACACCCATACAATGCGCACCACCCCGTGATGTTTTTCTCACTCCTACTAGTGAATACAATGTGACACACACCCATACAATGCGCACCACCCCGTGATGTATTTCTCACTCCTACTAGTGAATCTAATGTAACACACACCCATACAATGCGCACCACCCGGTGATGTTTTTCTCACTCCTACTAGTGAATCTAATGTAACACACAACCATACAATGCGCACCACCCCGTGATGTTTTTCTCACTCCTACTAGTGAATCTAATGTAACACACACCCATACAATGTGCACCACCCCGTGATGTTTTTCTCACTCCTACTAGTGAATCTAATGTAACACACACCCATACAATGCGCACCACCCCGTGACGTTTTTCTCACTCTTACTAGTGAATCTAATGTAACACACACCCATACAATGCGCACCACCCCGTGATGTATTTCTCACTCCTACTAGTGAATCTAATGTAACACACACCCATACAATGCGCACCACCCCTTGATGTTTTTCTCACTCCTACTAGTGAATCTAATGTAACACACACCCATACAATGCGCACCACCCCGTGATGTTTTTCTCACTCCCACTAGTGAATCTAATGTAACACACACCCATACAATGCGCACCACCCCGTGATGTTTTTCTCACTCCCACTAGTGAATCTAATGTAACACACACCCATACAATGCGCACCACCCCGTGATGTTTTTCTCACTCCCACTAGTGAATCTAATGTAACACACACCCATACAATGCGCACCACCCCGTGATGTATTTCTCACTCCCACTAGTGAATCTAATGTAACACACACCCATACAATGCGCACCACCCCGTGATGTTTTTCTCACTCCCACTAGTGAATCTAATGTGACACACAACCATACAATGCGCACCACCCCGTGATGTTTTTCTCACTCCTACTAGTGAATCCAATGTGACACACACCCATACAATGCGCACCACCCCGTGATGTTTTTCTCACTCCTACTAGTGAATCCAAAGTGACACACACCCATACAATGCGCACCACCCCGTGATGTTTTTCTCACTCCTACTAGTGAATCCAATGTGACACACACCCATACAATGCGCACCACCCCGTGATGTTTTTCTCACTCCTACTAGTGAATCCAATGTGACACACACCCATACAATGCGCACCACCCCGTGATGTTTTTCTCACTCCTACTAGTGAATGTAATGTAACACACACCCATACAATGCGCACCACCCCGTGATGTTTTTCTCACTCCTACTAGTGAATCTAATGTAACACACACCCATACAATGCGCACCTCCCCGTGATGTTTTTCTCACTC
Organism: Cavia porcellus; assembly: GCF_034190915.1. Lineage (NCBI taxonomy): Eukaryota > Metazoa > Chordata > Mammalia > Rodentia > Caviidae > Cavia > Cavia porcellus. The sequence continues at coordinate 553,350 of NW_026947629.1, forward strand.
CCACTAGTGAATCCAATGTGACACACACCCATACAATGCGCACCACCCCGTGATGTTTTTCTCACTCCTACTAGTGAATACAATGTGACACACACCCATACAATGCGCACCACCCCGTGATGATTTTCTCACTCCCACTAGTGAATCTAATGTAACACACACCCATACAATGCGCACCACACCGTGATGTTTTTCTCACTCCCACTAGTGAATCTAATGTAACACACACCCATACAATGCGCACCACACCGTGATGTTTTTCTCACTCCCACTAGTGAATCTAATGTAACAGACACCCATACAATGCGCACCACCCCGTGATGTTTTTCTCACTCCCACTAGTGAATCTAATGTGACACACACCCATACAATGCGCACCTCCCCGTGATGTTTTTCTCACCCCTACTAGTGAATCTAATGTGACACACACCCATACAATGCGCACCACCCCGTGATGTTTTTCTCACTCCTACTAGTGAATCCAATGTGACACACACCCATACAATGCGCACCACCCCGTGATGTTTTTCTCACTCCTACTAGTGAATACAATGTGACACACACCCATACAATGCGCACCACCCCGTGATGTTTTTCTCACTCCTACTAGTGAATACAATGTGACACACACCCATACAATGCGCACCACCCCGTGATGTTTTCCTCACTCCTACTAGTGAATCCAATGTGACACACACCCATACAATGCGCACCACCCCGTGATGTTTTTCTCACTCCTACTAGTGAATGTAATGTAACACACACCCATACAATGCGCACCACCCCGTGATGTTTTTCTCACTCCTACTAGTGAATCTAATGTAACACACACCCATAAAATGCGCACCACGCCGTGATGTTTTTCTCACTCCTACTAGTGAATCCAATGTAACACACACCCATACAATGCGCACCACCCCGTGATGTTTTTCTCACTCCCACTAGTGAATCTAATGTAACACACACCCATACAATGCGCACCACCCCGTGATGTTTTTCTCACTCCCACTAGTGAATCTAATGTAACACACACCCATACAATGCGCACCACACCGTGATGTTTTTCTCACTCCCACTAGTGAATCTAATGTAACACACACCCATACAATGCGCACCACCCCGTGATGTTTTTCTCACTCCCACTAGTGAATCTAATGTGACACACACCCATACAATGCGCACCTCCCCGTGATGTTTTTCTCACCCCTACTAGTGAATCTAATGTGACACACACCCATACAATGCGCACCACCCCGTTATGTTTTTCTCACTCCTACTAGTGAATACAATGTGACACACACCCATACAATGCGCACCACCCCGTGATGTTTTTCTCACTCCTACTAGTGAATCCAATGTGACACACACCCATACAATGCGCACCACCCCGTGATGTTTTTCTCACTCCTACTAGTGAATCCAATGTGACACACACCCATACAATGCGCACCACCCCGTGATGTTTTTCTCACTCCTACTAGTGAATGTAATGTAACACACAACCATACAATGCGCACCACTCCGTGATGTTTTTCTCACTCCTACTAGTGAATCTAATGTAACACACAACCATACAATGCGCACCACCCCGTTATGTTTTTCTCACTCCTAGTAGTGAATCTAATGTGACACACACCCATACAATGCGCACCACCCCGTGATGTTTTTCTCACTCCTACTAGTGAATCCAATGTGACACACACCCATACAATGCGCACCACCCCGTGATGTTTTTCTCACTCCTACTAGTGAATACAATGTGACACACACCCATACAATGCGCACCACCCCGTGATGTTTTTCTCACTCCTACTAGTGAATACAATGTGACACACACCCATACAATGCGCACCACCCCGTGATGATTTTCTCACTCCCAGTAGTGAATCTAATGTAACACACACCCATACAATGCGCACCACACCGTGATGTTTTTCTCACTCCCACTAGTGAATCTAATGTAACACACACCCATACAATGCGCACCACACCGTGATGTTTTTCTCACTCCCACTAGTGAATCTAATGTAACAGACACCCATACAATGCGCACCACCCCGTGATGTTTTTCTCACTCCTACTAGTGAATGTAATGTGACACACACCCATACAATGCGCACCACCCCGTGATGTTTTTCTCACTCCTACTAGTGAATCTAATGTAACACACAACCATACAATGCGCACCACCCCGTTATGTTTTTCTCACTCCTAGTAGTGAATCTAATGTGACACACACCCATACAATGCGCACCACCCCGTGATGTTTTTCTCACTCCTACTAGTGAATACAATGTGACACACACCCATACAATGCGCACCACCCCGTGATGTATTTCTCACTCCTACTAGTGAATCTAATGTAACACACACCCATACAATGCGCACCACCCGGTGATGTTTTTCTCACTCCTACTAGTGAATCTAATGTAACACACAACCATACAATGCGCACCACCCCGTGATGTTTTTCTCACTCCTACTAGTGAATCTAATGTAACACACACCCATACAATGTGCACCACCCCGTGATGTTTTTCTCACTCCTACTAGTGAATCTAATGTAACACACACCCATACAATGCGCACCACCCCGTGACGTTTTTCTCACTCTTACTAGTGAATCTAATGTAACACACACCCATACAATGCGCACCACCCCGTGATGTATTTCTCACTCCTACTAGTGAATCTAATGTAACACACACCCATACAATGCGCACCACCCCTTGATGTTTTTCTCACTCCTACTAGTGAATCTAATGTAACACACACCCATACAATGCGCACCACCCCGTGATGTTTTTCTCACTCCCACTAGTGAATCTAATGTAACACACACCCATACAATGCGCACCACCCCGTGATGTTTTTCTCACTCCCACTAGTGAATCTAATGTAACACACACCCATACAATGCGCACCACCCCGTGATGTTTTTCTCACTCCCACTAGTGAATCTAATGTAACACACACCCATACAATGCGCACCACCCCGTGATGTATTTCTCACTCCCACTAGTGAATCTAATGTAACACACACCCATACAATGCGCACCACCCCGTGATGTTTTTCTCACTCCCACTAGTGAATCTAATGTGACACACAACCATACAATGCGCACCACCCCGTGATGTTTTTCTCACTCCTACTAGTGAATCCAATGTGACACACACCCATACAATGCGCACCACCCCGTGATGTTTTTCTCACTCCTACTAGTGAATCCAAAGTGACACACACCCATACAATGCGCACCACCCCGTGATGTTTTTCTCACTCCTACTAGTGAATCCAATGTGACACACACCCATACAATGCGCACCACCCCGTGATGTTTTTCTCACTCCTACTAGTGAATCCAATGTGACACACACCCATACAATGCGCACCACCCCGTGATGTTTTTCTCACTCCTACTAGTGAATGTAATGTAACACACACCCATACAATGCGCACCACCCCGTGATGTTTTTCTCACTCCTACTAGTGAATCTAATGTAACACACACCCATACAATGCGCACCTCCCTGTGATGTTTTTCTCACTCCCACTAGTGAATCCAATGTGACACACACCCATACAATGCGCACCACCCCGTGATGTTTTTCTCACTCCTACTAGTGAATACAATGTGACACACACCCATACAATGCGCACCACCCCGTGATGATTTTCTCACTCCCACTAGTGAATCTAATGTAACACACACCCATACAATGCGCACCACACCGTGATGTTTTTCTCACTCCCACTAGTGAATCTAATGTAACACACACCCATACAATGCGCACCACACCGTGATGTTTTTCTCACTCCCACTAGTGAATCTAATGTAACAGACACCCATACAATGCGCACCACCCCGTGATGTTTTTCTCACTCCCACTAGTGAATCTAATGTGACACACACCCATACAATGCGCACCTCCCCGTGATGTTTTTCTCACCCCTACTAGTGAATCTAATGTGACACACACCCATACAATGCGCACCACCCCGTGATGTTTTTCTCACTCCTACTAGTGAATCCAATGTGACACACACCCATACAATGCGCACCACCCCGTGATGTTTTTCTCACTCCTACTAGTGAATACAATGTGACACACACCCATACAATGCGCACCACCCCGTGATGTTTTTCTCACTCCTACTAGTGAATACAATGTGACACACACCCATACAATGCGCACCACCCCGTGATGTTTTCCTCACTCCTACTAGTGAATCCAATGTGACACACACCCATACAATGCGCACCACCCCGTGATGTTTTTCTCACTCCTACTAGTGAATGTAATGTAACACACACCCATACAATGCGCACCACCCCGTGATGTTTTTCTCACTCCTACTAGTGAATCTAATGTAACACACACCCATAAAATGCGCACCACGCCGTGATGTTTTTCTCACTCCTACTAGTGAATTCAATGTAACACACACCCATACAATGCGCACCACCCCGTGATGTTTTTCTCACTCCCACTAGTGAATCTAATGTAACACACACCCATACAATGCGCACCACCCCGTGATGTTTTTCTCACTCCCACTAGTGAATCTAATGTAACACACACCCATACAATGCGCACCACACCGTGATGTTTTTCTCACTCCCACTAGTGAATCTAATGTAACACACACCCATACAATGCGCACCACCCCGTGATGTTTTTCTCACTCCCACTAGTGAATCTAATGTGACACACACCCATACAATGCGCACCTCCCCGTGATGTTTTTCTCACCCCTACTAGTGAATCTAATGTGACACACACCCATACAATGCGCACCACCCCGTTATGTTTTTCTCACTCCTACTAGTGAATACAATGTGACACACACCCATACAATGCGCACCACCCCGTGATGTTTTTCTCACTCCTACTAGTGAATCCAATGTGACACACACCCATACAATGCGCACCACCCCGTGATGTTTTTCTCACTCCTACTAGTGAATCCAATGTGACACACACCCATACAATGCGCACCACCCCGTGATGTTTTTCTCACTCCTACTAGTGAATGTAATGTAACACACAACCATACAATGCGCACCACCCCGTGATGTTTTTCTCACTCCTACTAGTGAATCTAATGTAACACACAACCATACAATGCCCACCACCCCGTTATGTTTTTCTCACTCCTAGTAGTGAATCTAATGTGACACACACCCATACAATGCGCACCACCCCGTGATGTTTTTCTCACTCCTACTAGTGAATACAATGTGACACACACCCATACAATGCGCACCACCCCGTGATGTATTTCTCACTCCTACTAGTGAATCTAATGTAACACACACCCATACAATGCGCACCACCCGGTGATGTTTTTCTCACTCCTACTAGTGAATCTAATGTAACACACAACCATACAATGCGCACCACCCCGTGATGTTTTTCTCACTCCTACTAGTGAATCTAATGTAACACACACCCATACAATGTGCACCACCCCGTGATGTTTTTCTCACTCCTACTAGTGAATCTAATGTAACACACACCCATACAATGCGCACCACCCCGTGACGTTTTTCTCACTCTTACTAGTGAATCTAATGTAACACACACCCATACAATGCGCACCACCCCGTGATGTATTTCTCACTCCTACTAGTGAATCTAATGTAACACACACCCATACAATGCGCACCACCCCTTGATGTTTTTCTCACTCCTACTAGTGAATCTAATGTAACACACACCCATACAATGCGCACCACCCCGTGATGTTTTTCTCACTCCCACTAGTGAATCTAATGTAACACACACCCATACAATGCGCACCACCCCGTGATGTTTTTCTCACTCCCACTAGTGAATCTAATGTAACACACACCCATACAATGCGCACCACCCCGTGATGTTTTTCTCACTCCCACTAGTGAATCTAATGTAACACACACCCATACAATGCGCACCACCCCGTGATGTATTTCTCACTCCCACTAGTGAATCTAATGTGACACACACCCATACAATGCGCACCACCCCGTGATGTTTTTCTCACTCCCACTAGTGAATCTAATGTGACACACAACCATACAATGCGCACCACCCCGTGATGTTTTTCTCACTCCTACTAGTGAATCCAATGTGACACACACCCATACAATGCGCACCACCCCGTGATGTTTTTCTCACTCCTACTAGTGAATCCAAAGTGACACACACCCATACAATGCGCACCACCCCGTGATGTTTTTCTCACTCCTACTAGTGAATCCAATGTGACACACACCCATACAATGCGCACCACCCCGTGATGTTTTTCTCACTCCTACTAGTGAATCCAATGTGACACACACCCATACAATGCGCACCACCCCGTGATGTTTTTCTCACTCCTACTAGTGAATGTAATGTAACACACACCCATACAATGCGCACCACCCCGTGATGTTTTTCTCACTCCTACTAGTGAATCTAATGTAACACACACCCATACAATGCGCACCTCCCCGTGATGTTTTTCTCACTCCTACTAGTGAATCTAATGTAACACACACCCATACAATGCGCACCACCCCGTGATGTTTTTCTCACTCCTACTAGTGAATCTAATGTAACACACACCCATACAATGCGCACCACCCCGTGATGTTTTTCTCACTCCTACTAGTGAATCTAATGTAACACACACCCATACAATGCGCACCACCCCGTGATGTTTTTCTCACTCCTACTAGTGAATCTAATGTAACACACACCCATACAATGCGCACCACCCCTTGATGTTTTTCTCACTCCTACTAGTGAATCTAATGTAACAGACACCCATACAATGCGCACCACCCCGTGATGTTTTTCTCAATCCCACTAGTGAATCTAATGTAACACACACCCATACAATGCGCACCTCCCCGTGATGTTTTTCTCACCCCTACTAGTGAATCTAATATGACACACACCCATACAATGCGCACCACCCCGTGATGTTTTTCTCACTCCTACTAGTGAATCCAATGTGACACACATCCATACAATGCGCACCACACCGTGATGTTTTTCTCACTCCTACTAGTGAATCCAATGTGACACACACCCATACAATGCGCACCACACCGTGATGTTTTTCTCACTCCCACTAGTGAATCTAATGTGACACACACCCATACAATGCGCACCACCCCGTGATGTTTTTCTCACTCCTACTAGTGAATCCATTGTAACACACACCCATACAATGCGCACCACCCCGTGATGTTTTTCTCACTCCTACTAGTGAATCGAATGTAACACACACCCATACAATTCGCACCACCCCGTGATGTTTTTCTCACTCCCACTAGTGAATCTAATGTAACACACACCCATACAATGCGCACCACCCCGTGATGTTTTTCTCACTCCCACTAGTGAATCTAATGTAACACACACCCATACAATGCGCACCACACCGTGATGTTTTTCTCACTCCCACTAGTGAATCTAATGTGACACACACCCATACAATGCGCACCACCCCGTGATGTTTTTCTCACTCCCACTAGTGAATCTAATGTGACACACACCCATACAATGCGCACCTCCCCGTGATGTTTTGCTCACCCCTACTAGTGAATCTAATGTGACACACACCCATACAATGCGCACCACCCCGTGATGTTTTTCTCACTCCTACTAGTGAATCCAATGTGACACACACCCATACAATGCGCACCACCCCGTGATGTTTTTCTCACTCCTACTAGTGAATACAATGTGACACACACCCATACAATGCGCACCACCCCGTGATGTTTTTCTCACTCCTACTAGTGAATACAATGTGACACACACCCATACAATGCGCACCACCCCGTGATGATTTTCTCACTCCCAGTAGTGAATCTAATGTAACACACACCCATACAATGCGCACCACACCGTGATGTTTTTCTCACTCCCACTAGTGAATCTAATGTAACACACACCCATACAATGCGCACCACACCGTGATGTTTTTCTCACTCCCACTAGTGAATCTAATGTAACAGACACCCATACAATGCGCACCACCCCGTGATGTTTTTCTCACTCCTACTAGTGAATGTAATGTAACACACACCCATACAATGCGCACCACCCCGTGATGTTTTTCTCACTCCTACTAGTGAATCTAATGTAACACACACCCATACAATGCGCACCTCCCCGTGATGTTTTTCTCACTCCTACTAGTGAATCTAATGTAACACACACCCATACAATGCGCACCACCCCGTGATGTTTTTCTCACTCCTACTAGTGAATCTAATGTAACACACACCCATACAATGCGCACCACCCCGTGATGTTTTTCTCACTCCTACTAGTGAATCTAATGTAACACACACCCATACAATGCGCACCACCCCGTGATGTTTTTCTCACTCCTACTAGTGAATCTAATGTAACACACACCCATACAATGCGCACCACCCCTTGATGTTTTTCTCACTCCTACTAGTGAATCTAATGTAACAGACACCCATACAATGCGCACCACACCGTGATGTTTTTCTCACTCCCACTAGTGAATCTAATGTGACACACACCCATACAATGCGCACCACCCCGTGATGTTTTTCTCACTCCCACTAGTGAATCTAATGTGACACACACCCATACAATGCGCACCTCCCCGTGATGTTTTGCTCACCCCTACTAGTGAATCTAATGTGACACACACCCATACAATGCGCACCACCCCGTGATGTTTTTCTCACTCCTACTAGTGAATCCAATGTGACACACACCCATACAATGCGCACCACCCCGTGATGTTTTTCTCACTCCTACTAGTGAATACAATGTGACACACACCCATACAATGCGCACCACCCCGTGATGTTTTTCTCACTCCTACTAGTGAATACAATGTGACACACACCCATACAATGCGCACCACCCCGTGATGATTTTCTCACTCCCACTAGTGAATCTAATGTAACACACACCCATACAATGCGCACCACACCGTGATGTTTTTCTCACTCCCACTAGTGAATCTAATGTAACACACACCCATACAATGCGCACCACACCGTGATGTTTTTCTCACTCCCACTAGTGAATCTAATGTAACAGACACCCATACAATGCGCACCACCCCGTGATGTTTTTCTCACTCCCACTAGTGAATCTAATGTGACACACACCCATACAATGCGCACCTCCCCGTGATGTTTTTCTCACCCCTACTAGTGAATCTAATGTGACACACACCCATACAATGCGCACCACCCCGTGATGTTTTTCTCACTCCTACTAGTGAATCCAATGTGACACACACCCATACAATGCGCACCACCCCGTGATGTTTTTCTCACTCCTACTAGTGAATCCAATGTGACACACACCCATACAATGCGCACCACCCCGTGATGTTTTTCTCACTCCTACTAGTGAATACAATGTGACACACACCCATACAATGCGCACCACCCCGTGATGTTTTTCTCACTCCTACTAGTGAATCCAATGTGACACACACCCATACAATGCGCACCACCCCGTGATGTTTTTCTCACTCCTACTAGTGAATGTAATGTAACACACACCCATACAATGCGCACCACCCCGTGATGTTTTTCTCACTCCTACTAGTGAATCTAATGTAACACACACCCATAAAATGCGCACCACGCCGTGATGTTTTTCTCACTCCTACTAGTGAATCCAATGTAACACACACCCATACAATGCGCACCACCCCGTGATGTTTTTCTCACTCCCACTAGTGAATCTAATGTAACACACACCCATACAATGCGCACCACCCCGTGATGTTTTTCTCACTCCCACTAGTGAATCTAATGTAACACACACCCATACAATGCGCACCACACCGTGATGTTTTTCTCACTCCCACTAGTGAATCTAATGTGACACACACCCATACAATGCGCACCACCCCGTGATGTTTTTCTCACTCCCACTAGTGAATCTAATGTGACACACACCCATACAATGCGCACCTCCCCGTGATGTTTTTCTCACCCCTACTAGTGAATCTAATGTGACACACACCCATACAATGCGCACCACCCCGTGATGTTTTTCTCACCCCTACTAGTGAATCCAATGTGACACACACCCATACAATGCGCACCACCCCGTGATGTTTTTCTCACTCCTACTAGTGAATCCAATGTGACACACACCCATACAATGCGCACCACCCCGTGATGTTTTTCTCACTCCTACTAGTGAATCCAATGTGACACACACCCATACAATGCGCACCACCCCGTGATGTTTTTCTCACTCCTACTAGTGAATCCAATGTGACACACACCCATACAATGCGCACCACCCCGTGATGTTTTTCTCACTCCTACTAGTGAATCCAATGTGACACACACCCATACAATGCGCACCACCCCGTGATGTTTTTCTCACTCCTACTAGTGAATCTAATGTGACACACACCCATACAATGCGCACCACCCCGTGATGTTTTTCTCACTCCTACTAGTGAATGTAATGTAACACACAACCATACAATGCGCACCACCCCGTGATGTTTTTCTCACTCCTACTAGTGAATCTAATGTGACACACAACCATACAATGCGCACCACCCCGTGATGTTTTTCTCACTCCTAGTAGTGAATCTAATGTGACACACACCCATACAATGCGCACCACCCCGTGATGTTTTTCTCACTCCTACTAGTGAATACAATGTGACACACACCCATACAATGCGCACCACCCCGTGATGTATTTCTCACTCCTACTAGTGAATCTAATGTAACACACACCCATACAATGCGCACCACCCGGTGATGTTTTTCTCACTCCTACTAGTGAATCTAATGTAACACACAACCATACAATGCGCACCACCCCGTGATGTTTTTCTCACTCCTACTAGTGAATCTAATGTAACACACACCCATACAATGTGCACCACCCCGTGATGTTTTTCTCACTCCTACTAGTGAATCTAATGTAACACACACCCATACAATGCGCACCACCCCGTGATGTTTTTCTCACTCCTACTAGTGAATCTAATGTAACACACACCCATACAATGCGCACCACCCCGTGACGTTTTTCTCACTCTTACTAGTGAATCTAATGTAACACACACCCATACAATGCGCACCACCCCGTGATGTATTTCTCACTCCTACTAGTGAATCTAATGTAACACACACCCATACAATGCGCACCACCCCTTGATGTTTTTCTCACTCCTACTAGTGAATCTAATGTAACACACACCCATACAATGCGCACCACCCCGTGATGTTTTTCTCACTCCCACTAGTGAATCTAATGTAACACACACCCATACAATGCGCACCACCCCGTGATGTTTTTCTCACTCCCACTAGTGAATCTAATGTAACACACACCCATACAATGCGCACCACCCCGTGATGTTTTTCTCACTCCCACTAGTGAATCTAATGTAACACACACCCATACAATGCGCACCACCCCGTGATGTATTTCTCACTCCCACTAGTGAATCTAATGTAACACACACCCATACAATGCGCACCACCCCGTGATGTTTTTCTCACTCCCACTAGTGAATCTAATGTGACACACAACCATACAATGCGCACCACCCCGTGATGTTTTTCTCACTCTACTAGTGAATCCAATGTGACACACACCCATACAATGCGCACCACCCCGTGATGTTTTTCTCACTCCTACTAGTGAATCCAAAGTGACACACACCCATACAATGCGCACCACCCCGTGATGTTTTTCTCACTCCTACTAGTGAATCCAATGTGACACACACCCATACAATGCGCACCACCCCGTGATGTTTTTCTCACTCCTACTAGTGAATCCAATGTGACACACACCCATACAATGCGCACCACCCCGTGATGTTTTTCTCACTCCTACTAGTGAATGTAATGTAACACACACCCATACAATGCGCACCACCCCGTGATGTTTTTCTCACTCCTACTAGTGAATCTAATGTAACACACACCCATACAATGCGCACCACCCCGTGATGTTTTTCTCACTCCTACTAGTGAATCTAATGTAACACACACCCATACAATGCGCACCACCCCGTGATGTTTTTCTCACTCCTACTAGTGAATCTAATGTAACACACACCCATACAATGCGCACCACCCCGTGATGTTTTTCTCACTCCTACTAGTGAATCTAATGTAACACACACCCATACAATGCGCACCACCCCGTGATGTTTTTCTCACTCCTACTAGTGAATCTAATGTAACAGACACCCATACAATGCGCACCACCCCGTGATGTTTTTCTCAATCCCACTAGTGAATCTAATGTAACACACACCCATACAATGCGCACCTCCCCGTGATGTTTTTCTCACTCCTACTAGTGAATCTAATGTGACAAACACCCATACAATGCGCACCACCCCGTGATGTTTTTCTCACTCCTACTAGTGAATCCAATGTGACACACACCCATACAATGCGCACCACCCCGTGATGTTTTTCTCACTCCTACTAGTGAATCCAATGTGACACACACCCATAAAATGCGCACCACCCCGTGATGTTTTTCTCACTCCTACTAGTGAATCTAATGTGACACACACCCATACAATGCGCACCACCCCGTGATGTTTTTCTCACTCCTACTAGTGAATGTAATGTGACACACACCCATACAATGCGCACCACCCCGTGATGTTTTTCTCACTCCTACTAGTGAATGTAATGTAACACACACCCATACAATGCGCACCACCCCGTGATGTTTTTCTCACACCTACTAGTGAATCTAATGTAACACACACCCATACAATGCGCACCACCCCGTGATGTTTTTCTCACTCCTACTATTGAATCTAATGTAACACACACCCATACAATGCGCACCACCCCGTGATGTTTTTCTCACTCCTACTAGTGAATCCAATGTAACACACAACCATACAATGCGCACCACCCCGTGATGTTTTTCTCACTCCTACTAGTGAATCTAATGTAACACACACCCATACAATGCGCACCACCCCATGATGTTTTTCTCACTCCCACTAGTGAATCTAATGTAACACACACCCATACAATGCGCACCACCCCGTGATGTTTTTCTCACTCCCACTAGTGAATCTAATGTAACACACACCCATACAATGCGCACCACCCCGTGATGTTTTTCTCACTCCCACTAGTGAATCTAATGTAACACACACCCATACAATGCGCACCACACCGTGATGTTTTTCTCACTCCCACTAGTGAATCTAATGTAACAGACACCCATACAATGCGCACCACCCCGTGATGTTTTTCTCATTCCCACTAGTGAATCTAATGTGACACACACCCATACAATGCGCACCTCCCCGTGATGTTTTTCTCACCCCTACTAGTGAATCTAATGTGACACACACCCATACAATGCGCACCACCCCGTGATGTTTTTCTCACTCCTACTAGTGAATCCAATGTGACACACATCCATACAATGCGCACCACACCGTGATGTTTTTCTCACTCCTACTAGTGAATCCAATGTGACACACACCCATACAATGCGCACCACACCGTGATGTTTTTCTCACTCCCACTAGTGAATCTAATGTGACACACACCCATACAATGCGCACCACCCCGTGATGTTTTTCTCACTCCTACTAGTGAATCCAATGTAACACACACCCATACAATGCGCACCACCCCGTGATGTTTTTCTCACTCCTACTAGTGAATCTAATGTAACACACACCCATACAATTCGCACCACCCCGTGATGTTTTTCTCACTCCCACTAGTGAATCTAATGTAACACACACCCATACAATGCGCACCACACCGTGATGTTTTTCTCACTCCCACTAGTGAATCTAATGTGACACACACCCATACAATGCGCACCACCCCGTGATGTTTTTCTCACTCCTACTAGTGAATCCAATGTAACACACACCCATACAATGCGCACCACCCCGTGATGTTTTTCTCACTCCTACTAGTGAATCTAATGTAACACACACCCATACAATTCGCACCACCCCGTGATGTTTTTCTCACTCCCACTAGTGAATCTAATGTAACACACACCCATACAATGCGCACCACACCGTGATGTTTTTCTCACTCCCACTAGTGAATCTAATGTGACACACACCCATACAATGCGCACCACCCCGTGATGTTTTTGTCACTCCCACTAGTGAATCTAATGTGACACACACCCATACAATGCGCACCTCCCCGTGATGTTTTTCTCACCCCTACTAGTGAATCTAATGTGACACACACCCATACAATGCGCACCACCCCGTGATGTTTTTCTCACTCCTACTAGTGAATCCAATGTGACACACACCCATACAATGCGCACCACCCCGTGATGTTTTTCTCACTCCTACTAGTGAATACAATGTGACACACACCCATACAATGCGCACCACCCCGTGATGTTTTTCTCACTCCTACTAGTGAATACAATGTGACACACACCCATACAATGCGCACGACCCCGTGATGATTTTCTCACTCCCACTAGTGAATCTAATGTAACACACACCCATACAATGCGCACCACACCGTGATGTTTTTCTCACTCCCACTAGTGAATCTAATGTAACACACACCCATACAATGCGCACCACACCGTGATGTTTTTCTCACTCCCACTAGTGAATCTAATGTAACAGACACCCATACAATGCGCACCACCCCGTGATGTTTTTCTCACTCCCACTAGTGTATCTAATGTGACACACACCCATACAATGCGCACCTCCCCGTGATGTTTTTCTCACCCCTACTAGTGAATCTAATGTGACACACACCCATACAATGCGCACCACCCCGTGATGTTTTTCTCACTCCTACTAGTGAATCCAATGTGACACACACCCATACAATGCGCACCACCCCGTGATGTTTTTCTCACTCCTACTAGTGAATCCAATGTGACACACACCCATACAATGCGCACCACCCCGTGATGTTTTTCTCACTCCTACTAGTGAATACAATGTGACACACACCCATACAATGCGCACCACCCCGTGATGTTTTTCTCACTCCTACTAGTGAATCCAATGTGACACACACCCATACAATGCGCACCACCCCGTGATGTTTTTCTCACTCCTACTAGTGAATGTAATGTAACACACACCCATACAATGCGCACCACCCCGTGATGTCTTTCTCACTCCTACTAGTGAATCTAATGTAACACACACCCATAAAATGCGCACCACGCCGTGATGTTTTTCTCACTCCTACTAGTGAATCCAATGTAACACACACCCATACAATGCGCACCACCCCGTGATGTTTTTCTCACTCCCACTAGTGAATCTAATGTATCACACACCCATACAATGCGCACCACCCCGTGATGTTTTTCTCACTCCCACTAGTGAATCTAATGTAACACACACCCGTACAATGCGCACCACACCGTGATGTTTTTCTCACTCCCACTAGTGAATCTAATGTGACACACACCCATACAATGCGCACCACCCCGTGATGTTTTTCTCACTCCCACTAGTGAATCTAATGTGACACACACCCATACAATGCGCACCTCCCCGTGATGTTTTTCTCACCCCTACTAGTGAATCTAATGTGACACACACCCATACAATGCGCACCACCCCGTGATGTTTTTCTCACTCCTACTAGTGAATCCAATGTGACACACACCCATACAATGCGCACCACCCCGTGATGTTTTTCTCACTCCTACTAGTGAATCCAATGTGACACACACCCATACAATGCGCACCACCCCGTGATGTTTTTCTCACTCCTACTAGTGAATCCAATGTGACACACACCCATACAATGCGCACCACCCCGTGATGTTTTTCTCACTCCTACTAGTGAATCCAATGTGACACACACCCATACAATGCGCACCACCCCGTGATGTTTTTCTCACTCCTACTAGTGAATCCAATGTGACACACACCCATACAATGCGCACCACCCCGTGATGTTTTTCTCACTCCTACTAGTGAATCTAATGTGACACACACCCATACAATGCGCACCACCCCGTGATGTTTTTCTCACTCCTACTAGTGAATGTAATGTAACACACAACCATACAATGCGCACCACCCCGTGATGTTTTTCTCACTCCTACTAGTGAATCTAATGTAACACACAACCATACAATGCGCACCACCCCGTGATGTTTTTCTCACTCCTAGTAGTGAATCTAATGTGACACACACCCATACAATGCGCACCACCCCGTGATGTTTTTCTCACTCCTACTAGTGAATACAATGTGACACACACCCATACAATGCGCACCACCCCGTGATGTATTTCTCACTCCTACTAGTGAATCTAATGTAACACACACCCATACAATGCGCACCACCCGGTGATGTTTTTCTCACTCCTACTAGTGAATCTAATGTAACACACAACCATACAATGCGCACCACCCCGTGATGTTTTTCTCACTCCTACTAGTGAATCTAATGTAACACACACCCATACAATGTGCACCACCCCGTGATGTTTTTCTCACTCCTACTAGTGAATCTAATGTAACACACACCCATACAATGCGCACCACCCCGTGACGTTTTTCTCACTCTTACTAGTGAATCTAATGTAACACACACCCATACAATGCGCACCACCCCGTGATGTATTTCTCACTCCTACTAGTGAATCTAATGTAACACACACCCATACAATGCGCACCACCCCTTGATGTTTTTCTCACTCCTACTAGTGAATCTAATGTAACACACACCCATACAATGCGCACCACCCCGTGATGTTTTTCTCACTCCCACTAGTGAATCTAATGTAACACACACCCATACAATGCGCACCACCCCGTGATGTTTTTCTCACTCCCACTAGTGAATCTAATGTAACACACACCCATACAATGCGCACCACCCCGTGATGTTTTTCTCACTCCCACTAGTGAATCTAATGTAACACACACCCATACAATGCGCACCACCCCGTGATGTATTTCTCACTCCCACTAGTGAATCTAATGTAACACACACCCATACAATGCGCACCACCCCGTGATGTTTTTCTCACTCCCACTAGTGAATCTAATGTAACACACAACCATACAATGCGCACCACGCCGTGATGTTTTTCTCACTCCTACTAGTGAATCCAATGTGACACACACCCATACAATGCGCACCACCCCGTGATGTTTTTCTCACTCCTACTAGTGAATCCAAAGTGACACACACCCATACAATGCGCACCACCCCGTGATGTTTTTCTCACTCCTACTAGTGAATCCAATGTGACACACACCCATACAATGCGCACCACCCCGTGATGTTTTTCTCACTCCTACTAGTGAATCCAATGTGACACACACCCATACAATGCGCACCACCCCGTGATGTTTTTCTCACTCCTACTAGTGAATGTAATGTAACACACACCCATACAATGCGCACCACCCCGTGATGTTTTTCTCACTCCTACTAGTGAATCTAATGTAACACACACCCATACAATGCGCACCTCCCCGTGATGTTTTTCTCACTCCTACTAGTGAATCTAATGTAACACACACCCATACAATGCGCACCACCCCGTGATGTTTTTCTCACTCCTACTAGTGAATCTAATGTAACACACACCCATACAATGCGCACCACCCCGTGATGTTTTTCTCACTCCTACTAGTGAATCTAATGTAACACACACCCATACAATGCGCACCACCCCGTGATGTTTTTCTCACTCCTACTAGTGAATCTAATGTAACACACACCCATACAATGCGCACCACCCCGTGATGTTTTTCTCACTCCTACTAGTGAATCTAATGTAACAGACACCCATACAATGCGCACCACCCCGTGATGTTTTTCTCACTCCCACTAGTGAATCTAATGTGACACACACCCATACAATGCGCACCTCCCCGTGATGTTTTTCTCACCCCTACTAGTGAATCTAATGTGACACACACCCATACAATGCGCACCACCCCATGATGTTTTTCTCACTCCTACTAGTGAATCCAATGTGACACACATCCATACAATGCGCACCACACCGTGATGTTTTTCTCACTCCTACTAGTGAATCCAATGTGACACACACCCATACAATGCGCACCACACCGTGATGTTTTTCTCACTCCCACTAGTGAATCTAATGTGACACACACCCATACAATGCGCACCACCCCGTGATGTTTTTCTCATTCCTACTAGTGAATCCAATGTAACACACACCCATACAATGCGCACCACCCCGTGATGTTTTTCTCACTCCTACTAGTGAATCTAATGTAACACACACCCATACAATTCGCACCACCCCGTGATGTTTTTCTCACTCCCACTAGTGAATCTAATGTAACACACACCCATACAATGCGCACCACCCCGTGATGTTTTTCTCACTCCCACTAGTGAATCTAATGTAACACACACCCATACAATGCGCACCACACCGTGATGTTTTTCTCACTCCCACTAGTGAATCTAATGTGACACACACCCATACAATGCGCACCACCCCGTGATGTTTTTCTCACTCCCACTAGTGAATCTAATGTGACACACACCCATACAATGCGCACCACCCCGTGATGTTTTTCTCACTCCCACTAGTGAATCTAATGTAACACACACCCGTACAATGCGCACCACACCGTGATGTTTTTCTCACTCCCACTAGTGAATCTAATGTGACACACACCCATACAATGCGCACCACCCCGTGATGTTTTTCTCACTCCTACTAGTGAATCCAATGTGACACACACCCATACAATGCGCACCACCCCGTGATGTTTTTCTCACTCCTACTAGTGAATCCAATGTGACACACACCCATACAATGCGCACCACCCCGTGATGTTTTTCTCACTCCTACTAGTGAATCCAATGTGACACACACCCATACAATGCGCACCACCCCGTGATGTTTTTCTCACTCCTACTAGTGAATCCAATGTGACACACACCCATACAATGCGCACCACCCCGTGATGTTTTTCTCACTCCTACTAGTGAATGTAATGTGACACACACCCATACAATGCGCACCACCCTGTGATGTTTTTCTCACTCCTACTAGTGAATGTAATGTAACACACACCCATACAATGCGCACCACCCCGTGATGTTTTTCTCACACCTACTAGTGAATCTAATGTAACACACACCCATACAATGCGCACCACCCCGTGATGTTTTTCTCACTCCTACTATTGAATCTAATGTAACACACACCCATACAATGCGCACCACCCCGTGATGTTTTTCTCACTCCTACTAGTGAATCCAATGTAACACACACCCATACAATGCGCACCACCCCGTGATGTTTTTCTCACTCCTACTAGTGAATCTAATGTAACACACACCCATACAATGCGCACCACCCCATGATGTTTTTCTCACTCCCACTAGTGAATCTAATGTAACACACACCCATACAATGCGCACCACCCCGTGATGTTTTTCTCACTCCCACTAGTGAATCTAATGTAACACACACCCATACAATGCGCACCACCCCGTGATGTTTTTCTCACTCCCACTAGTGAATCTAATGTAACACACACCCATACAATGCACACCACACCGTGATGTTTTTCTCACTCCCACTAGTGAATCTAATGTAACAGACACCCATACAATGCGCACCACCCCGTGATGTTTTTCTCACTCCCACTAGTGAATCTAATGTGACACACACCCATACAATGCGCACCTCCCCGTGATGTTTTTCTCACCCCTACTAGTGAATCTAATGTGACACACACCCATACAATGCGCACCACCCCGTGATGTTTTTCTCACTCCCACTAGTGAATCTAATGTAACACACACCCATACAATGCGCACCACACCGTGATGTTTTTCTCACTCCCACTAGTGAATCTAATGTGACACACACCCATACAATGCGCACCACCCCGTGATGTTTTTCTCACTCCTACTAGTGAATCCAATGTAACACACACCCATACAATGCGCACCACCCCGTGATGTTTTTCTCACTCCTACTAGTGAATCTAATGTAACACACACCCATACAATTCGCACCACCCCGTGATGTTTTTCTCACTCCCACTAGTGAATCTAATGTAACACACACCCATACAATGCGCACCACCCGTGATGTTTTTCTCACTCCCACTAGTGAATCTAATGTGACACACACCCATACAATGCGCACCACCCCGTGATGTTTTTCTCACTCCTACTAGTGAATACAATGTGACACACACCCATACAATGCGCACCACCCCGTGATGTTTTTCTCACTACTACTAGTGAATACAATGTGACACACACCCATACAATGCGCACGACCCCGTGATGATTTTCTCACTCCCACTAGTGAATCTAATGTAACACACACCCATACAATGCGCACCACACCGTGATGTTTTTCTCACTCCCACTAGTGAATCTAATGTAACACACACCCATACAATGCGCACCACACCGTGATGTTTTTCTCACTCCCACTAGTGAATCTAATGTAACAGACACCCATACAATGCGCACCACCCCGTGATGTTTTTCTCACTCCCACTAGTGAATCTAATGTGACACACACCCATACAATGCGCACCTCCCCCTGATGTTTTTCTCACCCCTACTAGTGAATCTAATGTGACACACACCCATACAATGCGCACCACCCCGTGATGTTTTTCTCACTCCTACTAGTGAATCCAATGTGACACACACCCATACAATGCGCACCACCCCGTGATGTTTTTCTCACTCCTACTAGTGAATCCAATGTGACACACACCCATACAATGCGCACCACCCCGTGATGTTTTTCTCACTCCTACTAGTGAATACAATGTGACACACACCCATACAATGCGCACCACCCGTGATGTTTTTCTCACTCCTACTAGTGAATCCAATGTGACACACACCCATACAATGCGCACCACCCCGTGATGTTTTTCTCACTCCTACTAGTGAATGTAATGTAACACACACCCATACAATGCGCACCACCCCGTGATGTTTTTCTCACTCCTACTAGTGAATCTAATGTAACACACACCCATAAAATGCGCACCACGCCGTGATGTTTTTCTCACTCCTACTAGTGAATCCAATGTAACACACACCCATACAATGCGCACCACCCCGTGATGTTTTTCTCACTCCCACTAGTGAATCTAATGTATCACACACCCATACAATGCGCACCACCCCGTGATGTTTTTCTCACTCCCACTAGTGAATCTAATGTAACACACACCCGTACAATGCGCACCACACCGTGATGTTTTTCTCACTCCCACTAGTGAATCTAATGTGACACACACCCATACAATGCGCACCACCCCGTGATGTTTTTCTCACTCCCACTAGTGAATCTAATGTGACACACACCCATACAATGCGCACCTCCCCGTGATGTTTTTCTCACCCCTACTAGTGAATCTAATGTGACACACACCCATACAATGCGCACCACCCCGTGATGTTTTTCTCACTCCTACTAGTGAATCCAATGTGACACACACCCATACATGCGCACCACCCCGTGATGTTTTTCTCACTCCTACTAGTGAATCCAATGTGACACACACCCATACAATGCGCACCACCCCGTGATGTTTTTCTCACTCCTACTAGTGAATCCAATGTGACACACACCCATACAATGCGCACCACCCCGTGATGTTTTTCTCACTCCTACTAGTGAATCCAATGTGACAGACACCCATACAATGCGCACCACCCCGTGATGTTTTCTCACTCCTACTAGTGAATCCAATGTGACACACACCCATACAATGCGCACCACCCCGTGATGTTTTTCTCACTCCTACTAGTGAATCTAATGTGACACACACCCATACAATGCGCACCACCCCGTGATGTATTTCTCACTCCTACTAGTGAATGTAATGTAACACACAACCATACAATGCGCACCACCCCGTGATGTTTTTCTCACTCCTACTAGTGAATCTAATGTAACACACAACCATACAATGCGCACCACCCCGTGATGTTTTTCTCACTCCTAGTAGTGAATCTAATGTGACACACACCCATACAATGCGCACCACCCCGTGATGTTTTTCTCACTCCTACTAGTGAATACAATGTGACACACACCCATACAATGCGCACCACCCCGTGATGTTTTTCTCACTCCTACTAGTGAATCCAATGTGACACACACCCATACAATGCGCACCACCCCGTGATGTTTTTCTCACTCCTACTAGTGAATCCAATGTGACACACACCCATACAATGCGCACCACCCCGTGATGTTTTTCTCACTCCTACTAGTGAATGTAATGTAACACACACCCATACAATGCGCACCACCCCGTGATGTTTTTCTCACTCCTACTAGTGAATCTAATGTAACACACACCCATACAATGCGCACCTCCCCGTGATGTTTTTCTCACTCCTACTAGTGAATCTAATGTAACACACACCCATACAATGCGCACCACCCCGTGATGTTTTTCTCACTCCTAATAGTGAATCTAATGTAACACACACCCATACAATGCGCACCACCCCGTGATGTTTTTCTCACTCCTACTAGTGAATCTAATGTAACACACACCCATACAATGCGCACCACCCCGTGATGTTTTTCTCACTCCTACTAGTGAATCTAATGTAACACACACCCATACAATGCGCACCACCCCGTGATGTTTTTCTCACTCCTACTAGTGAATCTAATGTAACAGACAACCATACAATGCGCACCACCCCGTGATGTTTTTCTCAATCCCACTAGTGAATCTAATGTAACACACACCCATACAATGCGCACCTCCCCGTGATGTTTTTCTCACTCCTACTAGTGAATCTAATGTGACAAACACCCATACAATGCGCACCACCCCGTGATGTTTTTCTCACTCCTACTAGTGAATCCAATGTGACACACACCCATACAATGCGCACCACCCCGTGATGTTTTTCTCACTCCTACTAGTGAATCCAATGTGACACACACCCATAAAATGCGCACCACCCCGTGATGTTTTTCTCACTCCTACTAGTGAATGTAATGTAACACACACCCATACAATGCGCACCACCCCGTGATGTTTTTCTCACACCTACTAATGAATCTAATGTAACACACACCCATACAATGCGCACCACCCCGTGATGTTTTTCTCACTCCTACTATTGAATCTAATGTAACACACACCCATACAATGCGCACCACCCCGTGATGTTTTTCTCACTCCTACTAGTGAATCCAATGTAACACACACCCATACAATGCGCACCACCCCGTGATGTTTTTCTCACTCCTACTAGTGAATCTAATGTAACACACACCCATACAATGCGCACCACCCCATGATGTTTTTCTCACTCCCACTAGTGAATCTAATGTAACACACACCCATACAATGCGCACCACCCCGTGATGTTTTTCTCACTCCCACTAGTGAATCTAATGTAACACACACCCATACAATGCGCACCACCCCGTGATGTTTTTCTCACTCCCACTAGTGAATCTAATGTAACACACACCCATACAATGCGCACCACACCGTGATGTTTTTCTCACTCCCACTAGTGAATCTAATGTAACACACACCCATACAATGCGCACCACACCGTGATGTTTTTCTCACTCCCACTAGTGAATCTAATGTAACAGACACCCATACAATGCGCACCACCCCGTGATGTTTTTCTCACTCCCACTAGTGAATCTAATGTGACACACACCCATACAATGCGCACCTCCCCGTGATGTTTTCTCACCCCTACTAGTGAATCTAATGTGACACACACCCATACAATGCGCACCACCCCGTGATGTTTTTCTCACTCCTACTAGTGAATCCAATGTGACACACATCCATACAATGCGCACCACACCGTGATGTTTTTCTCACTCCTACTAGTGAATCCAATGTGACACACACCCATACAATGCGCACCACACCGTGATGTTTTTCTCACTCCCACTAGTGAATCTAATGTGACACACACCCATACAATGCACACCACCCCGTGATGTTTTTCTCACTCCTACTAGTGAATCCAATGTAACACACACCCATACAATGCGCACCACCCCGTGATGTTTTTCTCACTCCTACTAGTGAATCTAATGTAACACACACCCCATACAATTCGCACCACCCCGTGATGTTTTTCTCACTCCCACTAGTGAATCTAATGTAACACACACCCATACAATGCGCACCACCCCGTGATGTTTTTCTCACTCCCACTAGTGAATCTAATGTAACACACACCCATACAATGCGCACCACACCGTGATGTTTTTCTCACTCCCACTAGTGAATCTAATGTGACACACACCCATACAATGCGCACCACCCCGTGATGTTTTCTCACTCCCACTAGTGAATCTAATGTGACACACAGCCATACAATGCGCACCTCCCCGTGATGTTTTTCTCACCCCTACTAGTGAATCTAATGTGACACACACCCATACAATGCGCACCACCCCGTGATGTTTTTCTCACTCCTACTAGTGAATCCAATGTGACACACACCCATACAATGCGCACCACCCCGTGATGTTTTTCTCACTCCTACTAGTGAATACAATGTGACACACACCCATACAATGCGCACCACCCCGTGATGTTTTTCTCACTCCTACTAGTGAATACAATGTGACACACACCCATACAATGCGCACCACCCCGTGATGATTTTCTCACTCCCACTAGTGAATCTAATGTAACACACACCCATACAATGCGCACCACACCGTGATGTTTTTCTCACTCCCACTAGTGAATCTAATGTAACACACACCCATACAATGCGCACCACACCGTGATGTTTTTCTCACTCCCACTAGTGAATCTAATGTAACAGACACCCATACAATGCGCACCACCCCGTGATGTTTTTCTCACTCCCACTAGTGAATCTAATGTGACACACACCCATACAATGCGCACCTCCCCGTGATGTTTTTCTCACCCCTACTAGTGAATCTAATGTGACACACACCCATACAATGCGCACCACCCCGTGATGTTTTTCTCACTCCTACTAGTGAATCCAATGTGACACACACCCATACAATGCGCACCACCCCGTGATGTTTTTCTCACTCCTACTAGTGAATCCAATGTGACACACACCCATACAATGCGCACCACCCCGTGATGTTTTTCTCACTCCTACTAGTGAATCCAATGTGACACACACCCATACAATGCGCACCACCCCGTGATGTTTTTCTCACTCCTACTAGTGAATCCAATGTGACACACACCCATACAATGCGCACCACCCCGTGATGTTTTTCTCACTCCTACTAGTGAATACAATGTGACACACACCCATACAATGCGCACCACCCCGTGATGTTTTTCTCACTCCTACTAGTGAATCCAATGTGACACACACCCATACAATGCGCACCACCCCGTGATGTTTTTCTCACTCCTACTAGTGAATGTAATGTAACACACACCCATACAATGCGCACCACCCCGTGATGTTTTTCTCACTCCTACTAGTGAATCTAATGTAACACACACCCATAAATGCGCACCACGCCGTGATGTTTTTCTCACTCCTACTAGTGAATCCAATGTAACACACACCCATACAATGCGCACCACCCCGTGATGTTTTTCTCACTCCTAATAGTGAATCTAATGTAACACACACCCATACAATGCGCACCACCCCGTGATGTTTTTCTCACTCCTACTAGTGAATCTAATGTAACACACACCCATACAATGCGCACCACCCCGTGATGTTTTTCTCACTCCTACTAGTGAATCTAATGTAACACACACCCATACAATGCGCACCACCCCGTGATGTTTTTCTCACTCCTACTAGTGAATCTAATGTAACAGACAACCATACAATGCGCACCACCCCGTGATGTTTTTCTCAATCCCACTAGTGAATCTAATGTAACACACACCCATACAATGCGCACCTCCCCGTGATGTTTTTCTCACTCCTACTAGTGAATCTAATGTGACAAACACCCATACAATGCGCACCACCCCGTGATGTTTTTCTCACTCCTACTAGTGAATCCAATGTGACACACACCCATACAATGCGCACCACCCCGTGATGTTTTTCTCACTCCTACTAGTGAATCTAATGTGACACACACCCATAAAATGCGCACCACCCCGTGATGTTTTTCTCACTCCTACTAGTGAATGTAATGTAACACACACCCATACAATGCGCACCACCCCGTGATGTTTTTCTCACACCTACTAATGAATCTAATGTAACACACACCCATACAATGCGCACCACCCCGTGATGTTTTTCTCACTCCTACTATTGAATCTAATGTAACACACACCCATACAATGCGCACCACCCCGTGATGTTTTTCTCACTCCTACTAGTGAATCCAATGTAACACACACCCATACAATGCGCACCACCCCGTGATGTTTTTCTCACTCCTACTAGTGAATCTAATGTAACACACACCCATACAATGCGCACCACCCCATGATGTTTTTCTCACTCCCACTAGTGAATCTAATGTAACACACACCCATACAATGCGCACCACCCCGTGATGTTTTTCTCACTCCCACTAGTGAATCTAATGTAACACACACCCATACAATGCGCACCACACCGTGATGTTTTTCTCACTCCCACTAGTGAATCTAATGTAACACACACCCATATCCAATGCGCACCACACCGTGATGTTTTTCTCACTCCCACTAGTGAATCTAATGTAACACACACCCCAT